>NC_141391.1:69486560-69951560 GCF_034619465.1 Leptosomus discolor | reverse complement strand
TTTTGCCTAGAAAGATTTGCTCTTACTCAGAAACCACCCGAATGATGGCAAATACAGCATTTTCCTTTGTAACTTGTTCCAGCAACTAACAGCCTCAGCTGAAAATTTCTGTCACTCTTTCTGGTTTGAATGCACTTGGATTTAACTTACAGATATTAAGACTCTTTTTTTTTTTCCCCCTCACACAGGAAATTACACACAGAAACTCAATCTCCCTTCAGCCTGTTTTTGAAGAATTAACAAATTCTTCCTGTCTCTGAGTACACAGTTTTTCCAGCCTTGAATTCATTTTGGCAGATCTTTGCTGCAGTCTTTGTAGCCTTTCAAGTCCCTTTGAAAATGGGGACACCAGAATTACATGCTAGTATCTATGTGGACAACAGAGCTAAATTTACCTCACTGCTCCTCTGATTATATACCCAGGATCTCGGCTGCTGCCACTGCCCCGGCACAATGGTGCTGGTCCTTGTACGCTGTCACCCTCTCAGGCTGCTCTAGAGAGCTGATACTGCTGAGGATATGGCTCCCCACCCTGTGGGGATGGCCTGGCTCATTTCCAGCCATGGTCCTTTGAGGGTGTGATTCCCACTTGGCAGCGATATCAAAGCATGTTTTGGCTGTGACACCAGACCTCATGGAGGGTGCTACACCCAGAAGTGCTCATGGATGTCCTAGGCTGGAGGTAGATGTTGGACCCTAGCTTCCCTGAGCAATCAAGGTCACTCTGGATCACCATCCTTTTCCTCACCACTGTGCCTTTCTTCGTCCTCTATACCTATTACTAGAAATAATTTTATGTATGCTTCTCCATTTGAAGTGATGAGCAGGTTCAACACTAACACAGATCCCTCTGAAAAATGACTAGAAATGACTTTTTAGGAGTATCCATGGACAAAAAATTTTTGGTATTTGGTCAGTTTAGGACCTTTAATGTGTTGTATTGACAGCACTAGCCTGTGCATCATGCAGGATTTCTTTAAGGAGAATCTAAGAATACTTCTGCTGTCAAGCTCCTTTATCACACAATCTTGTAATCTCATCAAAAAAGGAAATCAGATTTTCTTTATAAACAGGTAAATTTTCCATAAGGCCATGCAGATCAGCACTAATTAAGTTCTCTGCCTTTCCTCCTTGTTTCATTTTCAAGGCCTTTTATTATTTTCTGTTTGCTAATGTCTAGTATCAGGCTCAATAGCCAGAGCTAGTCTGCTGCTGACACAGAATCAGCATGTTCCCACATTTCTGGGATTTGCACGGTGCTCCAAGACCTCTACAAAATTAGTGTCAGAACAAGCCATCTTTCTTTTTTGTTATCACTAATACAAATTCCCACTCAATTATCATCTTAAGTAGTTTGCCATCTCCCTCTAGCAATCGGCTGGTATCACAGCAAGCGTTTTGCTCCTGGTAGAATTAAATAATTCCTCTAACAGTCTGTACCCTGGTAGAAGACAGGAATGTACTGAGCAGAGGCAGCTAGCACAGCACCAGCAGTGAAGAAAAGCAAGAACTAAGGAGAGCTGATAAGGACAGGTAAATAGCCCCAGATGCTCTTCCGGCATCCAGCCAGCTAGCGAACTTGTATTTTTTCTTGTTTTGCTACACAGAATATTTTCTAATTTTTATTATTTGCCTTTACATTCCTACATTCACTTTTTTATATATATACACATAGGTGATACACTCTCACACATATATGCTCCCATTTTATTTAACAAGCCTATACTTTAGCCAAAGCTCTCTCAGTTGCAGAAGAGGCATTTTTTTAGCCAGGGTGGAGAAAACCTTTGAGTATGCTACTTCTCTACGTGTTAATGCATCTTTCCCATACTGACCTAGCCAAGGCAATGCAAACCCCAGTTCAACAAAACTTGTTAGCCATCTTCCATTCCTGGCTTATTCAGGGGACACATCCACACAATCCTCCTTTTTTTCCTCCCTGTCGAATGGATGTGAGCCCTTAGAACAATTTTTCAGGCAGCACTGTGGAATATATTGATAAGGTAGATCTACTAATGTCTTGACTGTGCAGAGGTCTCTATAAAAGAAAAAGATGACTAGTAGATGATAGGATACTTACTTTATGCACTGCAATAATCTAATTAAAAGCAGAAATTATTATATACTTGTAGGCCAAACAGGCATACCGTAGAGAGCAAGGGAGAGTGTCTAAGATGGGCTTGCCATTTCGTGAGTGCCCCATATGAGAGCATGTGTCATCATTTAATTTAATATATGATAACAACTCCTTAACATGATTAGCACTTCTGTAATTGTGATTGACTTGAGAAATAGTTCAGCAGCCTTTCCACAAGTGCAGATTCATTGATTGCTAAAATGGAAAAGGGAAATACCGACTTTTGATCATCAGCAACCAGCATTTTGGAAAGTTCCAAAGGCTCTTCCAGCAATGTCCCAGTAAATCTCTAATTACATCTGACATGAGTGGCTTTAATCATATCCCTGTTTTTTTCAAAGCTGGCATTCAGCTTGAGATGTCCTCCAACAGGTGGCCTTTAGCTGGACGGTTACCAAGTGACACTGGTGACAGCAATATTCTGCCGCTGTACATGAAATGCAAGGGATGTGACAGAGTCAGGAGACACTATAAAGTACGAGGGAAAAGCATTCAGATAAACTGTGGCCAGTTCTGTTGTTTTTCCTGTTTTCTTTTTTAAAGATGGGCTTTTCTGACCTTTGCTCTTCTCATAAAAGCCTGGGTTTTCTTGCCCATTCTTCGTTCGCCTCAGCCTTTCTCCAAGGGCATTTGGAAGGCAAACACAGTGCTCACTTTTGCCGCCCCCAGAAGACTCTAGGTGCTACAAGAAAAGTATTTGACACAGAGTGTCTTTTCTCTTTTAAAAAGTAATCCTTTTGGTGGTCTTCAAAACTTAAAACTTCCTTTTGGTTTGTGGATGCTTAGTGGAGACAATGTAGTCATGTGTCTTCGTATCATTGTATAAGGCTTTGATTTTTCTGTTTCTTTAAGTTAAATATGGGAGGAGTGTACTTCACCTGTCTGCTGGTTGCTTACAGCCCTCAGGAGTGTTTTACAGGAATTGTCTTGGCTCCTCTGGCAGTGCTGTGACCAGAAAAGCCGGCAGTATTTTATGAGCCACAGGACAGAAAAGCAGTCCTTCCCTGGGGAAGTCAGAAGCAGTGGCTGTTCTCCTGGAAACACAGCGTCGGCCATGAATTAGCTTGGGGAATTTGTGGAAGTCGTTCTTTCCATGGGGCAGAAATCTTCTCTGCGAATGAGACCCAAATCCTGGGTTTCTTGGGGTGGCTGTTCCCTGTTTCAATACCTGGAGCAAGCCTGGGGAAGGGCCTAACAAACAGTCTGTGCTCAGACAAGGTGTTCTTTCCTCTCGGGGAGGTTAAATTCAGATTTAAACCATAGCCAGGCTTGCCAGTGCCGAGAGAGTGCACCCCAGTAAGTGGGGCTGAGGGGAGGGGACAAGTCACCCATGCTGGGGTTTTGGATCCACATCACGCAACACACTGGAGCCGCAGAGCCCCCAGCCCACCTTCATGTTGGGGATATTTCCTCCCTGTCAAAAGGTTTTGCAATGAAATCTTCATACTCAGCCAGCAGAGAGGGGTTGAAGCTGGTACGTGGCGTCTGTTCTTCTGACATTTTACTGGGGGTAAAGGGCGGAAAGAGGGTGGGGGAGAGGATGCAACAGTCAGGTGTGAACTCTGCCTCTTTTTAAGTTTGAAAGTCTGTTTTTTTTAGGCTTACAAACCAAAAGTTTCGGTTCAGAAACGACAGTGATAATAATACAATGGAGCATTTCTAACTGTGTATTTATACTCGCATGGGTATTGCTTTAGCAGCATACAAGGCCTTTAGTCCATCCCTAATCAGACTAAAACCCTGCCTTACAGCCATGCTTTTTCTGTGACATCCAGCCCCAGATGCCTTGTTGAAGACAGAAATTACCAGTGAACAAAGTAGAATAGTGGACTGCTGATGCTGAAAGGAGAAGCAGATCTGCCCTCTTGTGTGCAAGGCATCTACTGCATCTTTTTCTAAATGAATCTGAAGTTTATTTATTCCTTGTAATAATAAATAAGGAAAATATATGAACGCTTTGAGTGTTTTAACCTTACCATAAAAACAAGAACAAGAAAAGAAAAGATGAAGAGGTCATTTTTTTTCAGGAATTAGTTTGTAGACCCAAAGGTAACAGACCAATGTGAGTAGCTTGGCCCAGGGAAGCTGCTCTGAACACTTAGGCTATCAAACTAGAGACTATGAAAATATGAGTAGTACAAAAACTCTAAGGAGGCTAAATCTAATTGCCAGGGAAGCTCAACCAGCTGCAAAATTATTACCCATTAAAAGTAAGCTGCTTTTTTTTTTTTTTTTTTTAAATGAGGAAACAAAATAGCTTGACTGTTTTCATTGCACTCATCACAGCAGTAAAGGCTAAGAGAAGATTTGGGCTGAGGCAAGCATATTTTACCAGCTTTAATTAAACCAGAGTGGGACACAGGGCAGCTGACTTCACAGGGCTGGTAAGGTCAGATTGAGCTTCTACATCCTCCTCTTTCCAGGTGTTTTCTTCTGAAACTTCATGGCCAATTCCCTTAGTCCTTCATCTTCCAAAATCCCATGTATTAGACATGACGATTTTAAGAAATTATAGCCTGGACAGCTTCTCTGGACACCAAGATTAAAAGACCAGATACTTGGCAAATGCAGCATGGGGTGTTTCTGGCACAAAGCTCAGTCTTGTCCTGCCATGGCACTAGCAGGCCAAGCTGCCAGTTTATAACCTGTTGCTCATTTTCTGCTTGCAAACAATATAGTACCATCTGTTCAGAGGTGGAGAGGACCCTAAATTAAGGCTTGTTCTGGATTTGCCTTCTAAGAACAGATTTTCTCCCTTTTTTTTTCTTTTTTTTTTTTTTTTTTTTTTTTTTTTTTTTTTTTTACAGTGGTTAAAAAAAAAAAGGAAAAAAAAAAGTCAGGCCAGTACAAAAGAAGAACCTATCAGCAGACCATGGATTTACAGCTGAATAGGCCAATTTGGTGTGAAATCTGGATGCAGCTTTAGAACAGGGGCCACAGCAAAAGTTATATTTCTAATTTGTTGCCACTGCTCCAACAATACACTAGATCTGATGGCATCAGTTTTTCTCTTCTTTACAATGAAAAAGTAATTACACTTTGGGCCTGAGGATATAGTAATATTTAACAGAATGAATGAACTCTGCAGCGTATAATAATTCCATCTTCCATAGAAGTGGTAGATGCTGTTTAGGTGCATTTTCCTACAATTTTCGCACTCCTGATTCTTTCCAGAGTGGTTTTGTAACTGTCCCAGTGAGATAAGCAACAGAGCCATCTCACATGAATTAGACTGCTTTTGTCTCAAGCAAAACTACACCAGCAACCAATGTGACTCAGTAGTCCACATCTAATATGACTTTGTTACAAAAACCCCCTGATTTCCCTCCTTACCCCAGGACAAGCAAGAATAAAAAACTGAAAAGCGTAAATTTTCTGCCATTGAAATAAACACAATTATGATTCTGATTCCTTCTTCTCTGCTACGCTTTACCCTTTGCGCACTTCAGACTGATTGTTGCAGATTCAGGGGTCTGTAAGCTTGTTTGTGCTATAAAACTGCGTGGCTAGCTTCTGTCTAACGTCTGGGGTTGAAAGTTGAAATGGTGGTGGGGACAAAAATATACAATCTCTCTTAAAGTTCTGTTTCATCTTTGTTCTGGCCATAATCTCTGTGCTGTGTGAGCAGCCTAGGGGCAGTTTAGCAGGCTGCAAAAGATAGAGTCTGGGCAGACTGGGAGAAAGGTAGATCAGGTGTTTTCTGTTAACCAGTTCTCATTAAAGGAAAGGCCTAAATAAATTTCCCTTACAAGTACTGTTTATGAAAAAATACGTTCTTTCATATTTGTATATGTATATATATATACACATACATATATACACACATATACAAATCTCCCAAGTATCATGCATCCTCCTCCTATCTCTTTCTTTCTTTCCTAAGGGGCTGAACCTCATGCACAGGTAGAGGAAAACATCCAATGCTCCCCTTTGTGTTTCTTCTCGCTTAGGGCTGGCAGGTGTGCATAAAGCAGTCCCTAGAAAGGGGATCCCCTAGAATCTATCGGAGCTGGAAGCACTTGGAGGTGCCACCTCGCCCTTCTGCCGTTGGCCATCAGGACTTAAACAGAAGTCAAGACATCCTCAGGAGATCTTTGGGCCATCACAGCACTGATCCTGCTGCTTGCTATTTTTGCACAGATGTCTGACTCACAGTCATTACGCTGTGGATGCTTTCAGTGTAACTTTTAATGTCTATATTTTAAAAATGGGAGGAATCTGAAATGGAGTCAGTACATGGCAATATTTGAATGACTTATAGCCAGCAGAGGCTAATGTCCCTTAGCTTCCTCACAGGCCATCAACCCCTAGAGCTGATCATTAATTGCCTGAAATAGCCTATGCCATGGTCATTATTGCTTAATTATTCAGATGAAATGAATAATATCAATTCTACAACTTCAGTTTTCATAAATGGAGGACTCTGTCTTTTTTCCCTAGACACTTTCTGCATCCATTCTAACATTATTTTCCTGCCTGCTTTAATAAACGACGCTCCATGCCTGTTAAGCATTCATAAAAGACATTTCGTACATATTAGATTCTTACACACAAATAACCAGCTTATCTTCAGTTACTGTCACATGACTGAACAAATAACCATAGAAATCAATCATGGTAAGTAATAAATGAATGAACTGGAAATTATAGGAAGAGCTGCATCCAAACTGCAGAGCAGATGCAGCGTATGACCTGATCCTACTTTCTGTTCCCCCATCACAGGGAGATGGGGCACTCTGAGGAGCCCTTTGAGCTCAGACTCCTAAGCTTTGTTTCCTAGGAGCCAGAAAGCTGGGGGAAGCTTTGTTTCACTATAGTACCTAATTTGTACAGAGTAACCCGCCAAAACCCTCACTACTTCAGGCTCCTTGGTTACACCGCAACATATTGCGTAAGCCCAAGTCACATTAGCTTTGTCTTGATTAGGAAGTCTTGTGGAGTGTTTCAAATGCACGTGCCCTCATTTGTGCCACTAATCCTACCTGCTCCACCAGTATTTTCCACAGAAGGAAATGTGTGCATGCAAGACTGTGGTGAGTCCCAGTTGATCCCTGCTATGGAGGTATCAGGCACCTGCTATCACAGGTATAAGTCTTTCCTTCCCCAGATAAAGGTTTACACACAGTCTGTGAATTCAAAGCTCAGTGCATGTGTACTTGTTAGCACTAAGGAAAGTATTTAACCTCAAAATTACAGAGGCACAAAGTGCCAAATTCTTCTCATCCCAGCTGAAACTTTGTGCAAGAAATGACACACCAGATCTTCCCTGCATGGATACCTACAAATAGAAACACAGAGTTACCTCCTGGGCATGTTTTATATGGTGAAACTCTGTGGTCAGCAGAGTGGAAGAGGTCAAACTTGTCACTCATAGCAGTTTCTTCTGCTTTGAAGATCAGTGAATTTGTCAGTTTGTAGAGTCAGGAGAAAAGAGGCACCAGAAGCCAGACCACGCACGACAGTTCACAGTCAAAGATTCAGAGAGGTTTGGATCCAAAGTTTTGATACACTTCATCAGAGGTCACTTCTTAGCTATTCATTTTTCTGCCCCAATGTATGCTCAGATTCCTGAAGCTTGTTCTGACCATGTTAGTTCAGGGTGTTGAAATCATTTGCAACCTGATTGTCCATTATGAAGTATTGTTGTTACCACGTTTACATTCACTCAAAACCAAAAGCATAGGATAGTTCTGTGTGCCTCACGTCTGACAGTTCTTTTGCCCAAGGCACACTGGCAGACCAGCACCCTTGCTTACGAATGCATGTAGGAAAGAAGGGGCAGAACAGAGAGCATCATCTCTTCAGCCATTTTTATTATGAGCAACATTTTGAGAACGTGCCTCTGTTTCTGTTTGTGTCTGTATGCATACGAGTCGTGGGTTGACAAATGGTGTCCAAATGTCAGCCAGAATTTGTTTTCAAAGGATGCTGCTGTTGGGTCTTTTGGGGAGCTTGGCCTCGTGTGCGTGAGAATGCCTTCTTAGTTTGGAGAATGGTGCGAGTAGTGTCCTGCAGGATTTTATGTTGCACAGATCTGCTGCTTAATATAGCACTTTCTGCAGGCTCTGCTGGATGGAGTGGGACGTGAGCCTCTCACTTTTGATGCACAGCTAAATACTGTGTGAGCTTATCAGGAAAAACTAAGGACAAGAAAAATAATTTGCTAGGGAACGGGTGGAATATGGACATGTTTGCACTGGTAAATTAAACAGGGACAGGCCATGAATTTGAGCACTATTTCTCCATATGTCTGTGCAGTTTATCTGTAGTGTTTTCCCTAAACAGGTTTGGTCAGCCAGCCAGCTGTCCCCTACACAGTGCCTGGATGCAACGCAGAGGTTGAGATGTGAAGGGAGCACCCCAGCATGAGTCTGGACATGGCCACACTTGGGATTTTTGAAACAGAGGAGAGGCCATGGAGTTTAGCTGCCTGGATATGAATCACAGCCTGTCCCTTGGCTTCCAAGCTGTGGTCAGTCCCTTTTCCAGCATGCATTAAGTGTAGATAAAGCTTATGGGCCTAAAAACTGTGAGTTTTGTATTCCCAGCCTGTCAAGAGATTTGTTGTGTGACATCTGGTTCACTGTTGGGTTTGCACAAATTGAGATCCTTGTTTGCAGAAAGTTGTCTTTTATTAGATCAGTGCTCCAGGAGAATTATGCATTTGTAAGTGCACCGAAAATTCTAAGAGAAATGCACAAAAGGTTAGTTTGCTTTTCGGGTCTTAAAAGTGTTAAAAGAAATGCAAGTCTAAAAGCTGTACATATTGCATTTTATCTTACTGGATAATAAAAATAACAGTTTTGTGTGGGGTTCACTAGCAGCCCACTGTGACAGACAAGAATCAGAAGAGGTTGCCTTGAAGATTGTTTCTGGGGACGACCCAAAGCTGTGAGAGAGGGAGTTTAAGAAATACAACTGCTGTATTTCACTGATACCTCCCTGCAGCCAGAGACACCACAGCTGTAGACAAGCCTCACCTTCACTCCACATCCTAGAGTTTCTCAGCAGTTAGTCAATAACTTCTGCAGTAAACATGTGGAAAGAACAAATCTTGAAACTCCTCCTTGTTTGCTTTTTTGTCTGTTATTATTTTCATTTGAAGTTCTCTCCAGTACAGAAATAGAGTCCCTGGTTAAAAGAGTTCACTGGCAAAATGAAGAGGCAATGCAGAAACCAGGGGGAAATGGATGGAGAGGAGAAGGAAGAATTGGTTACATCCTCTTGACAGCTCTCATGCATTCATGTATATATATACAACCATCATGGACATCTTGAAGATCTAGTGTATTATTACTACTGCACTACTGCACTACTTGTCAGATCCATGACAGACGTGAGCTTTCTGACAGGAGAGGATGAGAATGTAAAAAGCTTTCTCTGGAGGTTATTTCATGCATGGAGAGCTGCAAAAGGGAGGGCAGCAGAACGTGAGTGGGAAATGGAGAATGAAAGGAGGCCAGGGGCTTTATGAGGATAAAGAGGTGGGAAGGGAAGATCAGAAGATCAAGGACAGGGGTACATAGGGTCTTGACAGTGAAAGGGAGAGGTCTGTATTTTTTAAGCTATCTAATGGAGGGAAGACAGGGTGGGAAGATGAGGGGGCAGCCAGGTGGTGCATCCAGTGTGATGAAGGCTAATGCATTCCCAGAAGGGGGACAGCAATTAAGAAATTGTTTTGGTCCAAAGTAGGTTCCCTCCTTCTTAACAAATGTTGTTAGGAAGAAATCCCACAAACTGTGGGATTCTTAAGACTTGCTTCTCGCAGCTTCACTTATATTTGCAATAATTCTCCACCCTTGTTCACAGAGTCAGGTTTTACACAACTCACCTCTGTGCTGCTCCAAGGACAGAGATAAAGCCATGAATTTGGAGATGAGGAGGTAGCACCAGAGCTTGGCTCCACTTGGAGATGGCTCCTGTCTGATCAGCCAAAAGGCCGCATCTAACATCACCTAGCATGCCATGTCACAGGATGGGACAGAGGCATGACATGTCAGGCAGGCAGGCATGTGTCACCCGTACTCAAATAGGTCCTGACCAGTGCCACGCTGCCCTGCAACAGCCCAGTATCCCAGTCTCTCCTGTGCCCTGGGACCTCTCATTTCAGACGTCTCTCCTAATCCCGTGTTGTCCTTTGCGCCAAGTAAAAAGAAATTTTACAGTACAAAGGAAACAGAAAAAACTTTTAGTCTTCCACCTTCCCCACTGAATTAATCATCTCTGGCAGATTTATGGCTTCCTATGACCCTTGAGTTTTACTGTCTGCTAGCACATCAGCCACTGATTTTCCTCTCTCTTTCCCCTACAGCAAGCATTACAGTGATCTTTCTCAACACTGACAGAGGCAGGGCTTATTTCCAGTAAAAGGGCACGATACCTAGCTGCACAGGGTAAGTGAGGTTAGGGGAGTAGGTGCATGGGAATAATGAGAGCACAGAGGGCAGCAGACTTTCAATATGTTTATGCAGTTAAATGTAACAAGTTCAGACACTATCGTTTATGTTTGTCCATTGTTCACCAAAAACCCCGGCTCCTCTGTTTGCTCTGTTTTCTCTCTATGAGCACTTTCCTATTTTTCTTAACTTCTGCATTTCAATGCAGCTAGACTGTGTACATGAAGATATACTCCCTGCCCTGGGGAAGATCCGAGATAAGCAGAGAAGTGACATACAAATGGCAAGGGGGAGAGAGTGATCTAATCGACTGGCCGCAAGCTTTGTAACATTAAGATAGGAAAAGCATACAGAGAGGAGGAAAGCCGGATTCTACTGGGAGAGGCATGCTGCTCTCTCCTTTCTTTTCTTTGTCCTTGTCTTTTTGCCCTCATCTCCCTCGCGCCCTTTTTTGTGCTTCCCATGCTGAGACAGTGTTAGACTTGGGGGAAGCATTGTGAGGGCTGTAGCATGGCCTGTGCACAAATATTGGCCGGTTAGTTTGTTTTCTAATTCAGTTTGCTGCTTGTCTGTGTCTCTCCTTGTGGCCTTTAGCCTGGCACAGGGGTGTCGGCTGTTCCTTGCTAAAATTGGCTCCATTTCTCTTGCTGTCTTGTGAATATCTAACACCTGCTGATGGTCTTTGGGTTTGACCATTTTCATATGCCTCCCATATTGCACGTAAAGATGGAAACCAGGCTTTTTTTTCCCCTCCTCCTCTCCTTTCCTCAAACCTAAAACTCTTTTCAGGTGTCAAATCTGAACTCAGTGGTACCAAAGGATTTCCTGCACTCATTTCACTATATTGTTCATCTTTGGGTGGAGTCGTTGAAACTCTTCTCTTCAAAACGTCTTGAATGCTTGAAGTTCAAGAAGGAAGCTGAATGCTTCAGTTTCAGGACTGAGTAAGTATTTTGTATTATAAAATGCAAATTCTTTCTCTGGTCCTTCTGTCCAGCTGGAAAACGGTTTGGAGGTGTCCCAGCAACTGCAGGGCTTCTTGTCTATTGCTGTTACTCCCAGTTAACCATAAATAAAAAATGAGACCAAATCCTCCCTCTGGCACAACGTCATCATGGCGCTGGTGGAAGAGTGTGGCAGATGCCATTGCAGTGGCCCTGCTACTGTGCGTGCTCCTCCTCGCTGCCCATGCGAGAGCAGCTGCCGAAGGAGCAACAGCACAGCAGCAGCAGTTGGACCCTGCGGCATTGCATGGAAGAACACTGTCAGCATTGGGATGGGGCAGGAATGGGAGAGCTTTCTTTGGCCGGAGTCTGGCCTCTGATCTCCCAGGCCTCCCCTTTTCAGTCCTTGGACCTTTCAGCCTTTGGAAATGCCCTGTCATGGAGGGACTTTTGTTCATGGATGGTCTGAATCACCAGGTCTGGGACAACACCCACCTTACGGGCTGTGGTCCTGCAGGGGACATCATATAGGGCTCCTGCTGGTTTTGCAACACACTTGGGCTACTGTGCAATGTGCCCGTGGAGCTCAGGTGACAAACCCTGCTCCTGTGTTTTGTGGGATGTTGTGACGTGTGCCCAGGAGGAAGGAGGACCTGCTGTCCATCTTGTTGCAGAGCCATGGTTGATACTTTAAACATACAAAGCCTGTGAATTCCCTGGGACAAAACTCTGGCAGGGGACTGACGCTGTAGATCTCAGAGGTCTGACATGAACGTTGTAAAATTCCTCTACCGTAAGTATTTTGGCTTTGGAAGTGCTAGCCAGTGTGAAGATGGGCACTTGGCTAGGTGTCTTGTCTCTGCTCTTCTCGTGGCTTTTTCTACTTTCCTTTCTCATGGCCAGTCCTGGGAAGAGCTGTCAGACTGCAGCTGCTCATTTCACACCTCTCTGAGACAGCTAGGACAAGTGCACCAGAGCCACACACTCGTTCTTGCTGTCACCCAGATCACCTGTGTGCACTTGGACAAGTTCTCAAATCCTCCAGCACCCCTCCCCACCACCCCACATTTAGTGGAGTTCATTTCTTAGCACTCCAGGACCTCTCCTCCTATGCAACCACTGTAGACTCTGGATCCATCCTCCTTAACTTCATGCATGTAACTGAAGTGCCTGGTAAATGTCTTCATCCCCATCATCATCTCTATTCATGGTCACTGGAAGGCCAGAGACAGGTAGGAAGTGGTATGAAGCGGGATATACTGGTCTGGCATGAATCTGGGCTGCTCCCCTTCTCTGAGTCCACAGCACCTAGTGTAAAGGTGCTGGAGCTGGGACACATATGGTGCAACAAGTTGCCAAAGAGACTTCAGAATCAAACTGTCTTCAACCAAACATCTGAAATGTGGTGGAGATTTTGTATCCATCTGTTGAGAGGACTTTGTCTGCTATCTATAATGAAGCTCTTCCCAGGTGCAATTTAATTGCTTAGCCTTGTAATAAATTGTATATTCCCTGACTTTTCAGAGAAGAAAGTATGTATTTTCCTGTGTCTGCCACTGTACAAACATCCCTTTTGATACCACATTGCACTAAAAGTGATGTTGCCTTTCTCAGGGCACAGATAATACAAGATAAAGATCTGTAAAGTAACTTCTGAAAAGGCTGCTTTGAAAACATCTAGCCTTATTAACACAAACTGAGAGCTTCAAAAAGCCATCTTTGCTGACCTAGCTCAGAGAAACGCCAAGATTTAAGTATAGGAAAGATCCCAGTGAGGTCAGTGGGCTTAAAACTAAGGGATCTACACGTGCACAGTGCTAAAAGCAGGCTGATATGCTTTGGCAGGGTGAAGCCCTGCTGCCAGGCTCACTGAACTGACCCAATTTCTTTGCAGGACTCTGCAGGGAAAATGCACACTCTTGCAGTTCATCCCCTTCCTTTGGTGTCATTAGTTCCATTCCCTCCACATCGAACTTCACAGGGGATGGATATTGTTGCACTGCTGAGGGTCTGGGAAATGGCACCTCATTTTCACTGTGGGCTTTAGGAGAGCATTGTTTGATTCTATCAAAAAACCTGCCCTGAGATTTTGCATACAGCTTGAGGACTGGAAGGGAGATGGAGCCTCACTTCGTCCCCTTCTCCATCAGGCAACAACCTTATTGCTGTGAGGTCTGGGATAACTGACCCACGGGGAGGGGGCAGCTTCAAAAGGGCTAAAACTGTCCATTTTTGTGCCCTCAAGTAAAGGTTCAGACTTAATCCAGTGGAAAGCAGAGATACACGACCCACCTCCAGAACCTGGGCAGGAGATGGGGGCAGCAGCTAGGGCTGGTACAAAGGAGGAAAACAGTTTGGTGGTTGCTTTGAGCCAACAGCTGTGTGAAGACAGCAGTAGGTTGCAGATATCTTGTCCTGTACCCAGCTCTGCCTTTCTTATGCAAATTTGTGTGTGTTACGTGATTTCCATTTTCCATAACTTCCGTCTCAGTAGTATGCTGTTAATATTTATATATACTTAGTTAATGCACAGTTTATATGTACACACTTCACTGCAGTTCTGCAGATTAGTTAACCAAAATCTGGCCAGATTCTGCCCTGCCTAGAGATTTGTATGGGTGTAAATAAGATCACAATTTACCTGGTGCAAAGTGCTCAGGAAATGAGAAATAAATTGAATTTTATAAACAAAGTTATCGATGCTTAAAAAGTGTATAATTTTTAGTACATTATTTTAGAGCAGGAGATGTAGTAAAATAAAAAGTCATGCAGCAAGGACACTCCTGGAGAGCTAGCACTTGAGAAGCAGGTAAATACAGCTCCTTACGTCCCCCAGCGTGTCTCTGCCGATGACAGTTTGCGTGACTGCATTCAATATCAACTCAATATCAGGTAAGGCTATACCTAAGGGAAATTTGATGCTTGATAAAAACCCATCCCCAGCTAAACTACAGCCTGATTCTTGATAGGAAACAAGCCTGCCTGCTTTTTTTTATGGTCATTTTTGGCGCAAATAATGGGTTTGTAGAGCCTCCTTTTTACCAGCAGAGGTCATAAGCAAAACATCTCAGCTCCTCAGTCACACTCCTGGAGGGAGGCAAGTGGAAGAGTCAGCAGAAATATTGCTTCATTCACCGTAAGTAAAATGCAGGCAATAACTGAAAGGATCCTCAGCAATTGAGAGGGAAGGTGCCAAGGTCAGCAATGCAACCATCAGCCTGCCCGTGCGGGAGCTGGGAGACGGGCAATGGGAAGAGGCACTGCTCACACGCTGCTGGATGTAATGCAGATTTGTTGACATTCGCTGGCCTTTTGTATTTGTTTATTCATGAACTCTAATGCAGGAAACTTCCTGTGTTTTGCTAGAGGCGTGCAGAATTTAAAAGCCCTGTTGAAACCTGTGTGAATATTCAAAAAAGGCACTTTTAGCTTTCCTCAAAATGTGTTTTTACTATTTGCAGACACATTTCAGGAATACTAAAACAGCATCTGAGCATAAGATGGGAGTTTTCCTGGCCATAAAGCCTGAATCAGCTCATGGGCAAGAAACACGAGCACATGATTTCTCCGACCAGCCATAAGACACGAAAATTGGAAAGGCAGCAGAAAGCTTAGGATGAAAATCAGCTCAAGTATATTCACACTGTAAAACTTTAAGCAGTTATTGAAGTCATGGACTGTAAACTGTGTGCACACCGTTTGCAAAAGGAAATGTGCTTTCAGAAAAATTATTTACAACAAATAACTTCATCTTCTCTTCCTGACCCTTTGAGCAGAGCTGTGGGCAATGTATGTTGGTAAGGAAAGGACTGAAGGTAGCAAATCAAATTTATCATGTTTTTAATGCAGAAAATGTCAAGCCAAGCAACTGTGCTCTGCTGTAAAGCACCATCATGTCCTGGCCAGAGCTCCATGCACTCCCAGTTACTGGTGGCCAGGATTAGTCACCATCCCATGAGGAGTACACACGAGGAAAGAGAAAAGGCATGAGGCAGAAAGAATGGTACTGATGAGCCAGAATTTTCCAGTTCCCTCCACAGTTTTACAACTCTGTAGTACACACACTTTCACTATAAGTAAAAAGGAGTAACTACATTCACATTTCAAAAAAACCACCCAGTAGCTCTGAGAAAGTCCCACAGTCTATTTTTACCAGGAGGTAAGGCTCTTGAAAAAGTTGAGGTTTATTTCTCAAAATCAGTAAAACACGTTTCTGAGCAGTGACTAAAAATAAGCTTCATCTTGCAGTGAGTTATTACTTACTAATCTGAAAGAGAAGTTTATTACAGAAATTCTGACAGCTCATTAACTGCCTTACTAAAGAACGGTTGTGCTATAATAAAACTCCCATCACTCCACCTTCACAGCAAAAGAAAAGAAAATGAACAGAACGTTTACATATTGTGTTCGATCAACACAAGCCCCCACGTCTCAGGTTGGTGCCATGGTGGGGTTGTGGTGGGCCCTGGGAAATGCTTGCCTCCTGCAGAGAAAGGCCACCAGACTAGGACTCCTCCTCACCTGCCCCTCGGCCGCCTCCTTCAAGCGCTTATCAGCCACCTTCATCAACGAGGGTTTCTTCCTCCCTCCCCGTAGTAGGGGGCTGCTGGGGTGGGCAAAGACTTCTGAGACACTTTTGCGATTTCTAGCAGCTCCCCACAGTGAAGCCACGGGTCCACCTTCTGTCACTCTGAAGCATTAACCTTCCCTTTTTGTTGAACCTGTTCCTAAAAATCTCCCATTAAAGAGACTCCAGGATTTAAATACCACTCACTGATGCAAATCAGGCCAATTATCCTGTGTCTTGCCCTTAGCAGACAGAGAAGGTTTGATCTCCCTCCTTCTCATTGTAACTTCTGACAAGCTAGGAGACTGGTATAGGCTCCTGCCCTCCCCTCACCCTTATCCCTGAGTCTTCCCCACAGTGAATGCACACATTTATGCAGAAATAATATTTTGTAACTCTCCTGCCATACTTATTTTTCTCCTCTACTCTCTCTGCAGCTTGTCAGATCTTCCTGTAAAGTGTGGTTATCGGCCCTGGATAGAGTAACACTCTAGCGGGCACCTTATCATTATGGATCAGAGCACGTTAAATACTTCTGCTATCTTGCACATAACATTCCTGCCAGTAAATCTGAGAATGGGAGTTGTCTTTTCTGCTGCACCATCACACACACATTTTTAGCTTGTGAATCACAGCAATTGCTGAATTATTTTCCACTCTACTGGTGACTTACTGTTAGTTCTCCATCGTGTATATCTGTATTCACATCTTATGACTAAAAGAAGCTTTTTGCATTTCTTTTTGCTGAACACCCTGAAGACCTTGAATCACTTCTCCAGCTTGCCAAAATTATTTAAAATATTATCCCTGTCTTCCAAAGTGCTTGCATCCCTTCCCAGTGTGCTGTCATCTAGGAATGGCAGAAAAAATGTTTTCTGTTCCATTCTACAAGTTGCTTAAGATGACCAAACCTAAGGTAAATCCCCGATGAACATTATTTGAAATACAACCCAGTTTGACAAAAAAAATAAAACTCTAAGCATGTTTTTCCTTCAGTGTATGTGTCCACCTATGAGCTAGGTGTCTAAGCTGCTGTTACAGTGGATGGAGGCTGGAGAGCTATTCTGCTCATCCTCAGGTGGGCAATGAGTGGTGAGGTGAGTTTGTCTTCTGGACTGTAGAGTGATGCCCTCAGGGCTGCCATACAGGGCTGGCAGATCTGGCACAGGACGTATGGGATATCCACCCCCGCCCCCCCCCCCGTTGAAGCAGTAGCTGAAGGTTAACCAGGAGGCATCTCAGACGGTACTAGACACCTTTACGTGGGCAATTGCATTGAGCCCTAGATCTCCTCCCTACAAAGGAAGCTTAGATGGCTAGGTTATGTGTAAACACCTACACGGTAAACAAGAGACATTTCTATGCATGACTCTGAGGCTGAATCTTGTCCTACTTATCTTCATTTTTGCTTAGGGGAATGCCATGTCGAGCACTGTGAAAAGCCATATACAAGTCAAAGCAAAACACATTTGTTGTTATTCCCGAGGCCAATTATTCAGTCAAAGACTGACCTTAGAGTCATTTAACATGATTCTTCTTGATAACTTCATGATTGCTGGTTTTCAATCACTGTATTATCCTTTAGGTGCCTTGGTGGTGTTTGCTTAATAATTTTTTCTAAACACCAAAGTTACATTTCCTGAGCTTTAACTCCTTGGGATCTTCCCAAGTTTTTAAAAACATGTGCCATATTTGCCATTCTACACGTCTTTAAGACATCCCATGACCTCTTGAAGATAATTGTTAGAGAAACAGAAATTGCTTCAGCAAGCTCTGCAAGTTCTCAAGTGTGCTTCATTGGGTGCTACCAATTTGAATAATTCTACTTATCTAAATGTTGTTTAGACTCTTCCTTTGGAAGTTCATCCTGCATTTCTATTCCCTTATTAGAACAGCGATAAATATCTGGTCCTAATTAAACTGATTTTGTGACAACTAAGGCTGTTGAATACTTTGGCCATTGTTGCCCTTTTCCCTTGAGAGGTGCTGGACCTGTACTTTCCTTTGTCCTACTCTTGGTTTCCCTGTATTCCTCAAACGTCCTCCCTGCCCCTTGCTATTTGTAACACATTTTACAGCTTGGCCATTCTGAATTTAATGTTACATACGGTGGACACAGGGACTAGTGGAGAAAGACTGTTCTTCTTTCCTGAGGACCAGATGCTGGATTCAGTTACTATTAATGTTGTCTGACAACAGTATTGAAAACCAATGATGTCAGGTTTTGGCTTTGGTGTACCGGTGCTATATTGCTGCTTGATTACTTCAGCCATATGCATGAAATGGTGGATAATTCCTTTTTTTGCAGGCTGTTTTGAAATAGTCTTTATGTAACAATGGACGATACAAGGCAAAATTGAAGGACACAGGCAATATCCCCGGTATAATCATCTTTAGTCTTGCATCTTTAGTTCCAGCACCTGCTTTCAGGTCACTGAGATAATTTTGTTGTCATGCTTTCCCTTGTACTCACCTCAGATCAAAACCTAGACATTAAGAATAGTTATTACACAAAGTCACATTGGAAAAATTATTTGAGTTTGTTGTTTTGGTTTTCTTTTTTTCCTTTTTTTTTTTTTTTTAAATTCCGAATGTTTATTCAAATTACAGAATTTCTGGACTCAATGAGAATGTCCAGCAGCAAAGGGCAAACATTTGCTAACGGTAAGTAGCTTGTCATTCAGCATGGCTGTGATTAAAGCTTAAAATGGTCTTGGATGGAATCTTTTGAACTCCAAATTATGGCTCACATGATAGATTGATGCAGAAAATGTTTACACTTCATTATGCTGTAAGATGATGGATAAGCTCGCAACTGCATTTGATCAGTGAAGTGTAGGAACAGGTCAGATGAAGTAGCAGATGGAGCAGGTTGAGAAATGAGGATAGAAAGTTAATTGTGGCCAAGATTAATTTCCTTTATTTGACTATGTGGGAGAAGGGTTTGAAATTGTTCGGAAGGTGTTTCTAATTTCAGAAGACAAAAATAGTACTTAGCACTGCGCATGACTTTAGGCACATAAATTTAATCTATAGATTTCAAAGCACTTCACAAACACAGCTGTTAATCTTCTTGAACGCCTTTGAAACAGCAGGCGTTGACAATTTAGTGAGCTGCCACTTTGCCCCAACTTTTCACGCTAGTCCAAAGCAGGTCCGATGTAGAGTTCTGCTGTCCCTGGTTAGAACATCCTCAGATGTCAGACCAGGCACAGAAAAGCAACTGCTCTCTTAATATCGTCAGAGAAAATCATAAATGGGATCTGTTCTGCCTGGAGAATCCTTGAGTCCCAAGAGAACGGTCAGGATTGCAACCTGCCTCCGGGAATATTAGTTAATTTGCGACTTCCTTAGATCGCAGTACCCCGAGCATGCAGCGTCCCCACAAATTGATCAAAGAGTGGAATCTTGCTGCATCCAAAGGGAGGTTGACCACACTTTGGTGCCGTGTCAGGTACCTAACACCTAAACAGGCCTGATGGCACCTTCCAGCCAGGTCCCCAGTCTGGACGGCTGGTTTGTCAGGACCTTGGGGTCATACACATACGCCTGACATGCAATTACCTTTGTGCATCTGCTGCGTGCAGAACATACAGGCATTTGCACAAAAGCACAGTGGACAAAAAAATTCTCACTGGCTATGTGGAAACTGGGTAATTTCTGTGGTTTTTTGCTCAGTTATGTGTTGCCTTCTTCTCGCCCTTAACCATTGTGAAGGTTCCTGTGCGTCTCTGAAGTTCTTCATGCTCTGTTCCATGAGTGCACATGCAATGTCCGCTCATCCCGAGCATAGTTTCCACTCCTCTGTAGCTTGTAAACCTCTACGCCCTTTAGAAATCATTGATTGATTTCTTGCCCATTGAAATCAAAGGCCAAAATCCCGTAAACTTCGATGAGGCCAATACTTTTTCCCTGTGTCTCTGCCATTTTTAGGCAGAAGCCATTTGGCTTTAGATACCGGGTGTCTCATCATTCTGAATAAGCTGCCAAAAGAAAGAAAAACAGAAGGCTTTTTCAATCATTTTAGTTCTTCACGAAATCTGGAGTTGTACATAGACCTTTCTGTTTTCTCAGTATGTGTCCTGTCAGTTTGTCTCCTCTGAGAGAGCCCAATTATGTATATGCTACAGTCATATTATAAAACTGCCATTTGACAAAATAACTGATTTCACAATGTGATTGCAACATATTAAAAATACCATTTGCAGTATTTACAAATACTAACTGCTAACAGGGACACTCACAGAGCAGATGCACATCTCTTCAACTAGTGTTTACCAATGTGGGATGCTCCACTAAAGAGATTTTTGTAAAGGGGTGGGTAGCTGCGTGCTAGTGTTAAGTAGGAGGATGGCTTTTCTTGAGTTACACAGCCAGATGTAGTCTTAATCAAGGCAATTAAATAGCATCTAGTAGCAGTGCAAAAGTCACAGATAATACTCATCACATCAAAGTAACAGCAACCAGTGCAGGGCACAGATCCTACATGTTGCATAGGCACAATGGCAACTAAGTAAATAGGAATTTTGGCTGAACTGTGCCTCCTCTCATCACACAGCTTTGAAATCTGAAAACCTAAGGCCTGAGTCCAATCATTTGCACTCGTGCTCTGAATGGGAAAATAAATGAACATGTAAATAACAGCATCTTCCCTTATAAACCTGAAGTCTCTGTGCGCTTCAGGTTCGATGCGTTTAAACAAAAGAAAGTGCAAAAAATATTCAGAGTATTACTATAGCTAAGACACCCAAATTTTGAAAAATTATTTTGCTGTTATTGTAATAACATCATAGAACAACCATGTTTACAACTGTTATACTATATTTACTTATACATACTTATTATATTACTCTATATGTTTTATAGTGTTATTACGTCATATAACAACATGGTAACATATATGTGATGTCATATATATGATGTAACTACGTATTAGCTACTTCTTCTATGTCACTTTTCACCCAGAGGTATCAACATGCCTTACAAAGAAGAGCAGTATTAGTATTGCTATTATAATTACTATTATCATTAGCCAACAAGAAAAGTGCGTGTCTGCATAGTGCAGATGAACCTAATCAATGTATATGTACGGAACAGAAATGCCTATAAATATTCATCTGAAATATTATTTCAATAGCACATCACACATCAACAAAATTGAAGCTATTTTTATACGGGATGAGGGGAAATTATTTTCTACCAGTTTATTCTCTCAATACAGGTCACTGGAGAAAAGGACAATGACCATGGAGCTAGCATTAATCTTCACATATGATTGACCATGTAATTGTAGTTGTCTTTCATGAAGCTAAATAATCGCTAGTTGATACAGAATTGTACTCAAGATTTACAGGGTAAACACCCATCACATTTTAGACATCACAAAATAGCCCAAGATATAATTATCAGTTCATCATTAGTATTGTTAAACATATCACGTAGACACTGAAATAAATCCCAAAATACCAAAACCTCAAGCAGCATCCTAATTGAAATAAAACAACCTTCACATTCAGGTTACTGAGTAATTTAAAATTAGCATATTTAGCCGCAACTCTTGTTCTGCATTTAAAATAAAAACACGATCCAACATTTGGGGCTAAACTATTACGTTGCTGTGAAGATAAACTGTCAAGATAATAAAACATGGGAAGCAACAGAGAGGTGAACTCCAGCAGTGGTATTGCTAGACTATGTTATTAATTTTGGATTATGTGTGAGTGATGGGTTTAACATTTACACTACAGATCAGGGTGGAAGGGTTCCATCCAATTCTTCTTTATCAAAAAATGGCCCCCTTTATGACCTCTCTGAAGAGCGATATGTGAACAATTTATAGCTAAATTATATGATGCTGCTAAAGCTCTGGCAAATAACAGAGGTTGTTGGCAATGATAAGTTGCAGCAGGCAGTAGAGAAATCTTCCCTGTCCAGAATTTACCGCCATTTTTTAAAAAATGGTGGAAAAAACTTTAGAGAAATGGGGAATATGTTTGGGAGCAGAGCAAGCGATTAACTTGTTCAGCCAAAATCTTGCCCAGAATGCAGTTGGTAACCATCTGCCTTCGTACTATTTGTCTGTGGCTCTGGCTGTGCCTGACCTACATGTGACACTTCTGAGCAGATGTGCATCAGGATACAACAGATGAGAGAACGTCAGACCCTGCCAAAAGGACTCCACGCATATTGGGAAGGATGAATACCGATAAATCAGGATCAGATGGGATGTGTTGTATAGCTTTTTCAGAGTTGAGAAACAGTTAAATTGTTTTATCTATTAAATGAATCAATAAAGAATTTAATGGTAATATGTCTTCCCGCTGTATTTGTCTTAAGCAGTAACATAACATTCGTGTCCACCTAGAATCTTTTATTTTCAGGACATTAGGGACTGAAACACAGGCTTGATGCCTGGAAATCGAGATCCACCAAAATGACATTAATTCCATCCTATTACCTCTCACTTACCTTCTATTCATACTTCATTTAACTTGTATGAGTCAGTGACTGAGGCATAATATGAGAGTTCACAGGCTCAGAGTATATATTTAAGATATTTCAGGAATTGGATAAGGGAGGGGGAAGCGGATACCTGAAGGGATTAAACACAGATTAGTTGAATGCATGTGTATTGGAAGGGGGGCTCTGAACTTACATGGAACCTACGTGACAGCTGAGACAGAAGAAGTGCTGTGCTGTCAGCAAGCATCACATAGACATGAAGATAACCGTGTGCTCAGCTACTATCCCGTATCTGACACAAAGCAGCCTGTAACTCTTCATTTAAATTGCAGGAAATGGCATTTTGTGGCAAGCACTTGTCATTTGGAAGAGGTGTTGCATTTGATTGGCCAAGGAGGGTTCAACAGAAGGAGGTTTTGAGGCTCCCTGGTGTCAAGAGTAACACCAGGTTATCCTGAGGTTTAGTTAGGGTTATGTATGGGACTGAAACTCCAATTTCACTGTCTTTCCAATATGAGGTTTATAGTTCTACAAAACTCTTCTTAACGTAGTAAGGTCTTTAATTGCTACAATATCTTTTAATGAAGCTTCATCTAAGGATCTGTTTAAAACTGGACAATGCCTTATTAAAAATACTTTAGGTAGTGACTTCTTTATACAAAAAATTAAAATAGTTTTCTCATCTAATATCTGGGTGTCCTACATCATCAGAGAATATATCACACACAATTCATAAGCATTTGTGCCAGCTGGACACATAATGCAGTTAGCTACATGATTTTAAATAGGAATGTGAGAATTTTTCTTAAGGAAAACAAGTGGGCAAAAAACAGAAGCAAAATTGATGAGAAAATGGAATACATTTGATTTAATAAGAGTACATGTATCTTTCCAAAGACAGCTGAATAAATTTAGAACAGAGGGATTTGTATTCTTTTTTGTATTATTACAATTATTAATACCAATAGTATTAATTTAGCTCAATGTTATTTTAATCCCAATACGTTTGCAGAATCAGAGATAAGTCTTTGATGTCTTAAAATGTACATGAAAGCTGTACATTTAGAAATAACGTGTTTTCCCTAGCACTGACTGCCCCACTGCATTAATATGCTCACACAGATCCCTGCATTTTCCACTCCCAGTTCAGTTTTGCACCTATTGCAGAATTTACTGAGAGGCACAAATCTAAATGCTATGATCCAAATGGTGACTGCTTCAGTAATTTATGTTACATTATAGTAAGCTGAACTGGGACTCTTTCCCTGGAGCACACACTTTCCAGGTTTGTTTGTGCTCTCACAGTCCTTCCCCGGTGATGTACGGGAACTGAGGAGCAACGTTGCTCTCTATGCATATGTTCAAAAAGCAGAAAAGAGCATTTTGGATCATGCTGTTCGGATACAGCCTCTTGACCTCTCTGAGTGCTGGCGGGTGATGTGATTCTGGTTTATCCTTAACCAATGATTAATATGCAGCTAATACCTGAGTAACACTGCAACACTGCTGGTACCTGCCCCCAGTTGGTCAAGTGGCTATCTCGCAGAGGCTTAGCTCACATAACAGTTGAGGCGGGAGGAATTACCATGTTTCATTCAAAATTCTCAGGCACTTTGCAGCTGATACAGGACCTCCCAGCAATATTTTAATCTTGCATTTTTCACGAAAGCTACAAGGCTTTCTAGTTACCTTGATATTTAAAGTAAGCAGCTGCAATTTGTAGAACCCAGTAATAAAATTACATCAAAATGACAGTCTTTAAGACAGAGCAAGGAAAAATTGTAATGCTTTTTTCTGCACTAATGATTTGAGAGGTATAGCTAGACTTTCGGGAATAAGGCTACATAAATTAATTTTTTATGTGGTTTTTATGTGTGCAATCTTCTTGTAAGTTTTCATTATAGCATTTAAGCTTTGAGATTTCCTTAAAAATCACAAAACAATAGATTAACCTCAAGATTAACTAAAGAAATAACCCTTTTTTTCCTGGAAGTTTGTTTAGCAGGCTAACTTTTTTGATGTTTGGAGTAATACACAGAGGAAGCAGAGCCTTACCCCACCGGAAAATTTTTGACGGAACCCTAGCAATCACTGTCAAACTGTCTAAATAGTCTCAGCAAAGTGGGTCGTCCTTGGTATTTTATGGAATTAGTGCCAGAGACTAATTCCTGTTCTTTCTGATTCAGAGGGTGCAATTCATCTCACCTAAATGTAGGCATCTACAAAGGAGACATCTCCATCAGCTATTCTCCTAGCCACTTTTTTTCTTATCAGTAAAGAGAAACGAGCCCTTCTTCCCTATGATTCATCTTGTCCTAAGGTAATCATCCAAACCAGACCAGATGACTCATGAACTAGAAATGTATGTTTCTATCCATTAGTCCAGGAAGGGAACGCTAGTTTAGCTCAAGTGGAGGCATCTACCTGGCAGATGCCTCAGGTTAGGTGAGATGAATGCAATCAAGCGTCTCTCCAGCATTTCTGTGTCCTTGGTAGAGTAGACAGGAATAATTTGTCATAAAAGAGGAAGTTGCATTCAAAACAGGATCTTCCCATGTAATAGTTTGCTACAGGGCATGGTCCCTTTCTTTCTGGAAGGAAGAACTGGAATAGGGCAGCTTCTCCTGCAGTTGCAAAACATAAAAGACAGAAGCGATCTCTATGAAAATCTAGGGATGCAGTGAAATAGTGTCCTGCTGCTCTAACAATGGATCCATCTTTCTGTATTCCAGGAAGAAATGAAAGGAAGCCATTGCAGCACCGTTCAGAACAAAGACCATCCGTACCCCTCTCAGTACTCTTATTTGGGGGGACACATGGGATGTTGTCAGGGATTTGTGTTATCTGAGTAAGCAAGAGGAGAAGAAACAACAAGAAGACATTTAAAACTGATTACTAAATTCCAGGTGTATCTTTGAAGAACACTAAAATACTCTATTTCCTTTTGTTTACAGAATATATCCTATTCCAAAATAGATCTGATGGGAAAAATAGAGCATACCTCCATATTTATGGCATTTCTGGAGATGCGTCTGTATTTATTACTGGCATCTGCTCTTGGTGACAGATCTTGAGTAGCATCCAAAAGTCCCAAATAACACTTGGCTTGCTTTATTATGGTAAAAAAAATTGTTTTTGCAGGCTCACTGCAATTAGCAGAAAGATTGTATTTTGTTCTGCATGCCCTTTACTAGCAGTAATCCAATATTGAATTGCCTCAGAGGGTCTCAGCAATAACTGGGTCAAACTCTCTCATAACTCTTTCTGGTTGACCTGGAAAATTGACACTACCATAGGAACGCACAGTATATACGTAGACTGTCGAAATACTGTGTGTATTTCAATCTTACACACAGTTCTCCATTTATTCACCTTTCTTTTATGATTTATTTCAAGTTTGTCCATATCTCAATTATTTTCCAACCTATTTAGCCTCTAGATAAAGACCACTTAGCTGCTAGCAGAAGCAAAATTCATCTTCACGCAGCATTTATACTAAGCATGTTCTAATTAAGTCAGTTAAAGCAGCTATCTGCAATTCAGCATGTCTGAACAGCTCTTCATTCATCAGTGATCTCCTGTAAACATTTAGGACATCTTAACCTTGACTAGCTGTAAGTATAGAAAACGCAACACGACTGAGATTCACAGGCTGCTTCTCGGCAGTAGGGTGGGAGCATTTTAAGCTCCTACTCCAACAAGTTATTCTCAGTCACAAGTGCAAAGAACCAAGAGGAACAGAAACAACGCTGAGGTCCCATGGCAGGAACAGGGCACCAGGATCTCTTTGTAGAGTCAAGAGATGTGATAGGATACGATGTAGAGTCTCCATCTAATACTTGCACAGAAAACTTGGTAAAGCATATTTTTCTACCATGTGAATGAAACATATTCTCACTTGATTTTGCAGAAATCCAGTATTGTAAAGTAGGCCCAAATTCAACTGACATAATCTTCCCCCACCTCCAGCTGGTTTTTTAATTTTTAACTGACTCTCGTAAGCTGGTGTACATACCATCAAGGTTTCTTAATTGTCACAGTATAAATGTTTCACTAATTCTACAACCTACAACACCCTTAAATATTTTCCATTTTGGAAAGTCCATACATAAAGTTAACATTTTAGTAAACACTAATATCTAGGCTTTTGAACCATCAGAACAGGTTACACTGAAAAAAGAGTCATTTGCATGCGTGAACCCATGACAGTGAAGGAAGTATTGCCGCTCGTGTTCCCATGTTTGTCCCAAAGTCCAGAGATTAAAGCAGTCCCCAGAATATGTGAAATACAATTCTTATTCCTGTCACAACCGGAGTGGATCTGAACCTACATTTCTTATCTCCCCAGAGTGCCTAAACACCAGGCTGTGTAACATAAGGATGCTCCTGTCAATGCCACTCCTCTCCATACCTAAAATGTTATTGGGGTAGGAACTGGTGCCCTGGTATTACAAGTCCCAGATGAATGCCCTGACCTCTGCTCCATCCATCTTTCTCTCCTTGTCTGCCTCTGGCTCGATTTATATTTAACCGCTGAGCCTTTGTATAGAACAAGCACTACATTCTTTACTTCCTTCCCTGCATTTTGAATGCTGTCTGTACTTTGCACTTCATTTCATGAGGGATTTAAATGCTTGAAATAGATTTGATATGTTTTCCTTCAGCCTGAAGGGATAATTGTTATCATTTGCTTCTACAAGAGAAATTTTAAAAAGTTTTAATTTTCACTCAAGTTTCACAGTTTCTGTTTTTAAATTTTTCAGTTTGAGAGATGAACTGAAGAATCAATTTAAAAAAAAAACCCTAATTTCTCTTTGTTCTGTTCATTATACTATCTGCTGTCAACTGCCTTGAGGTTTGGTAAGGTTTCAGACACTGAATGTCCTTGCCAGTGGAGGCTAAGCTTAATAATTTAACAGTATTTTCAGTGTTCAAAGCCAGGAGAGTTTGAGCTGTTAAGCCTGCTAGTTGTAGTTGCACAAAGTCCTATTACACAGTATAAAATGCTCATAATTTCCAATCTATTAAAGCAGTCTCTTTGCATTCTGCTCTTATTCCCTGGTGTTAAAAAAAGTGCTAATTAAGCAAAATTAGTTCAACTCCGGTTTTATTTAAGGCAGTATTGCTTAAATTTATCAAAATCTACCCCAGACAAAAACTTTGGAGGTGAGGTAAAGTAAGATAGATTTTAACTCACAAGGAATGGACAGAGATATAATCAGGAGCTTATTATGACCTAGATATTTCTGGCATTCATATACAGATAGCAGATAGGTTTCCCGTATGTCATCCCTCTAGCAAAAGAGAAGTGAAGACAGGTGGATTTTATAATCCTATCCTTACTCCACTCCATGAAAGCTAAGGATGACAGTGAACGAAACATATTTTTCATGCAGAGAAATCACAGTAAGATACTTCCTCTAGCAGCATGCTTTCCCTCTCCTCAATTGGCTAAGGATACATCTCCCCCTGAAGCAGTGAAGTTAGGAAACAATGGGGATCCAGAGAGAGGTAGCAGCTTCAAGCTCTTCTACAAAGAAGTCCTGATGAACATCCTGTGCTTTGCCTATTTTTATCTCCATTGTGCTCAAAAATTTCATAAAAGCCCCTATTAAACTTCAGTATAAGAGCAGCTATAGGCAGGAAATGAAGATTTGATGATGTTAGACTGAAGTTATGACCAGCGTTGTGAGGTGTGGTGACCTGGTACAAAAGGTGAGCCTTACACGCATTCATAAAACAGACATACATATGAAAGTAAAAACCCCTCACTGACAACTATTTGCATAAGTAGGGGGTTTTTAACAGAAAGAAGTGGTGTGATTATGCTTTTGATCTCACTGACAAGTAAAGGCTTTAGATAGCACCCCCTAAATGCAGTAAGAAAACAGTCAAAAAGCAGAAGATGCAGGCCTGGATGGGGAAGACATGGTGCCACCTAGAAGGCTGTTGCTGGCAAAGGTGGTATTTTCTGCTGCCCAGGTGGCTGAGACTGCAGCCAGGTCATGACCAACTGGCTACTAGGGAATCGATGTCCTGGTCTTTTGCCATCTTTTGCCATGTCAGGGTCCTTTGCCATCTGAGAAGCCCCGGGGTCCCCCAGCATCTCCAGCTGCTGCTCCAAAAGAGCACAGTTCTCCAGCAGCCCTGTGTGATATCTCCCAGCCCCACATTTTCTACCCATCCGCATACTTCCCACAGTATTTGACACTTGTACTGAGTAATAGACTTCTAGAGATGCTTAGACTGCCACTGACTGCAATGGTACCTGCATGTAGCCAGCCACCTACATGGAGACCCCAAAATGTAGGGGTCCTCAACAAGAGTCCAAATGTACACCAACTCTTAAGCAATTTTGATGAAGCTGAGAACAGCAATATGTTAAGGAAGCTAATACTGATTATAAATTAAAGGGAATCCTACTTGACAACTAAATCCTATTAAAGTAAGCAGGTGGATTACAAACAGCACGACTGATAATGAAATGAGCATGTGGAAAATGTTCTGTAGGCCAAAACCAAGTGAACACAGAACAAGTCTTAACACAGGATGAATGTTAAGGCTTATTAATAGTTCAAATCAGTCATTGTGGTGGTTAGTACTGCACATAATCATACGTGGCAGAAAAATCAACTAGTCCTTGTTACATGCCAGATTTGCTTTGCAATGGGAAAGAGCCTGATCATTAGTCACCAAATGTAGGATTCATCAAACATCTGTACTGCAGACATCTGTATGTGATCTGGTCACCCTATGTTATAAACTGACACGTCAAGGACACAAATCCCCTCACTTGTTTTAGGTATTCCCCTCAGGGAGGGAAAAAAGAGGCCCTGTGAGCGCCTGTTCCCCTACAGCAGCTATACTGGGTGGCCTGCTGAGGTGGGCAGAGGGGTCCCACCCAGAGCTACCTGTGTGCTGGACAACTTGGCGCCCTCTTACACTGGCGAAAGTCAAATCCAACAGGACTGTAAAAATGCAGCTGGAGAATTCAACCTTTATGCTAAAAAAGGGGAATCTCACAGAACATTGGGGTTATTGACTGTGGATTTTGGGGTCCTCGCTCCCAAGAACTGCCTATGCTAGGTAAGCAGATCTGCTGAAGTGTTCACTGAACCTGCATTGATTCGATGAGCTCAGGCCGTGAGCACACGGCTGTGATTTGGTGTGGTACCATGGCCATCGTATTTCACATTGCTGAGAGGGCCAGCATCCTCAACAAGGTGCGGTGCCGTGCAGCACCGGCTGTCCTGTGCTGAGGGCCTGAACTTGTGCCACCACCCAGAGCTGTGTGGTGCAGTGTGGACACACTGGTTTGCTTGGTGGTACCACGCTCTCGCAAGCTTTACAGACATCATCTGTCACAAACTACGTCCCACCACTGAGTAAAAAGCAAATGCCATCCCCAAGCTGTCAGCAAAAAAAAAGCAAACCCAAACCCCAGCAGCCTGACATTTTTACAACGTCCCCACTTAAGAGCGTGCAGCAGTAGATGAAAGGCAGGCTCAGCAACTGGTATAAAAGCAAAGGCACACTTGCGATGCTGTGGGAAAGGAAGACAGATGGGATGTCTCACTGTGAAAGTGCTCTGCTATGACAGTGCACAGCCGTTTCACCGAGACAGCCACAGACATCAGATGCTGAGGAGGAGGAGTTACACCCTGCGAAAGGGAAGTTACTTAGCGCACTAGAAGATATTCGTTATATTATTTTCTCACTCTGCATGCAAAGAAAGCAATGTTATGGGATAAATTCATTCTTGCAGATTACCTACTTTCCAAACCAACAGAGATTCAACAAAGACTGAATTAAATCCATAATGTGTGTACTATCTATCTACGTTCCAAATCAATATTAGAGATGGGCTACCAGTGTGAAAAGCCAGAGATCCAGGCCAGAGATGCATGCAGTATTACAGGGATGGAGAGAAATCTATATGCTCAGTGTATTTATCTACATTCTAAGCTAGTATTAAAGCTAGTTTACTCATGTGAAAAGTAAGTGCTACATAGTTCAGAGGGGGAGAACACATCAATAGCTGTACTGTGGAGACGTGTGCTAAATAACAAAGATCGCCTTCATGCCATGCCTATCTAGTGCATCTGTATTGTGCAGAGAAATTCTACAGTCCCCTGAAACACTCAAGTTAAGCAATCTTTTTTGAAAGAAGTATATTTATACTTTTTGTTAATTCTCATAGAATCATAGAATCATTTGGGCTGGAAAGGACTTTTAAAGGCCATCTAGTCCAAGCCCCCTGCAGTGAGCAGGGACACCTTTAGCCAGATCAGGTTGCTCAGAGCCTCATCCAAGCTGATGCTGAATAGTTCCAGGGATGGGGCTTCTACTACCTCTCTGGGCGATCTGTTCCAGCGTTTCACCACTCTAAATTTTCTTCCCAAATTCACCAGCAGCTGCTAAAAATTACTCTTTCAGTGCGCTCTCTCCACCTTGGTGTTTTCTACAGTGCTTGTCACAGTAGTGGGTGGTGTCACTAAGCCTGAGGAGAGCAGCACTTACGTGTCTCCACAGGGACCAGCCCTTCCCTCCGTTGCTTGCTTCATTCCCTTGTGACCAGCAGTGGCTTCCTCTCTCCACGCTTCGCTGCTTGCCCTCTCTTCGCTCCATTTTACTCGTAACTGTTCAGCTTGACAGTTTTGCAGCACATGAAAAGGAGAGGCAGGTGAAGTCTGATCCACCATACCCAGTTCCCTGAGGTTTTGTTGTTTAATAGTAATATTTGCTTCTTTTGCCAGCAGTCACGGCAGCACAGCTAACACAGAGTAGGCATCGAAAGAAAAAGTCTTCTCCTTATACAGGGCTTACCCGATCCGAGGTTCCCCTATCACTGACCTTTGCACCCCTCTCACACATGCTGTTTTATTGTCTGCTCACACAAAAGCTGACTCCTGTGAGCACCAGGCTTGCACAAGCTGCCCTGCCCTGCTGTTCTCCTTTATCCCTCCTCTGCCTTTGCAGGCATTTTTTTTCTTTTAGCTTATCAACACCAGGAGGGGCCGGCTAAGCTAAGCCCTTACTCTTTTCTGTGACTGCGGTCTTACCCCCATCAACACCTGTCTCTTTCATAAATGAATCCAAAATCAATCAATAATCCAATCAAATATGCCATGTCCCTTGCTTTGCACACACATTTATCTTGCTCTGATTAATATCCCAACAATGAGTCACCAGCCGTTTAGCCTAATTTTGGGAACTCTACAATAGACCAGCCTGTTCTGGAGCTCGCCATTTATTTTCCATGTCAACAAAAGAGCTGTTTCTTTAGAAATGGAAAATACTCCAATGCCCCACTCTAGATATTCAGGTGCCGATGAATAATTATCCCCAAAGAAGGCCCCTCCTTGACAAAATAATATTTAATATGAGCATTTGAGGGCTGCTTATAAGACTACCTTGCAACCTTGTGCAATACCAGTAAGGCACAGCAAATCTGTAAGGGAAAGACATATTCAAGCAGCCCTGGGAACGTTGTATGTAAATTTTGTTGGGTATCTCACTGATACCCAACTGTACTCCTGAACTTGAACTTGATAAAATAGACACTTGCTAAAGCTTCAGGTACGGCTCTTCTCTCTTTGCCTTTAAAAAAGTTCTTCTGCATATATGCAAATGAAGTTAATCAAACCCCACTGCCTGCATGACTTCTCTAAACCCTTTTTACAATGAATTTGCTCCTGAGAGGGCTGTCAGATCTGTTGGCTGGTAATGTTGCAGCTGTGATGCCAGGAAAACTGGCTTCAAAATTCCAGAACAGATCCATTGTTTTTATAAATGTGGGGAGATGTGGTGACTTTGGTCAGGAGTTGTACGTACCAGGCGGGTGGCAGTTCATGTTTTCTGCCATAGGCACTGCAGGTAATGACAGAGAGAAGCATGGGTTTGGAAAGTGTCAGACTCGTGTGTTACGCTACTGGAAATGTGGTGGTGAAGCAAACACGCACTGTTTACGTGTGGGCAACAGCTTTTTGCTCCAAGTCTGTTTTCTGATACCTACCTTATATGATCACGTATTTCCGAAGACAGCTCATTTTTAGTTTCTTTTAGAAAGCATGTGGTGGATTCATGCACTGGACTGAGATCTGAGCTCCTGGAGAGCAATTTCATGTCAAGTTATCGTACTTGATACCTCTGTGGCTTCGGGTGTGCCTGATACTACAAGATGCTCAGCATTGTGCAAGACCCAGGTCCCAGTCCACCGAAGCTCTTAAATGTATGATTAAATTTTAGTCCCTTTGACTTCAGCGACTAAACTGCTTAGCTGGATTCACTCCTAGGCACTTAATCTTCCTACCTGAATTTCAACATTAGCAAAATGAGGAGATTCTTTCTTTAATATAGAGGGGTACAGTGAGCATTAATTAGTTAATATATGTGGAGTGCTTTGGAGATATAAAGGCTATCTAGATGGTAATTTATGCAGATAGTGGAAGAAGTAGAGGGAAATAATTGCTGTCTCTCACCTGTGCAGGGTTTCAGAACAGCATTCATTCCCTCACCCACTGAAGAACAGAAACTAAGCGCTGAGACAAGCCCACGCTTAGGAGACACTCAGAGCACGCTTATCAGATTTAACACACTTTCCCATTTAAGGGAATGCAATCAGCTCTGTATTTGCATTTCCCTTGCAAATGAGCTTCACTGACTCCTTACAGTTGGCTTTGCACTAGCTGCTTCTCATGTCTCAGCGCTGTGGTAGCAAACTGCCTCAGCGCTGTAGCATGCTTTCATCTACCATGTATCTATATTTAATTATGAACCTGGCAAGGAGACTCCAATGCTGGTGATTGGCGGCTTCTCACCCGTTGCTGTTTTGAGACGCTGAATTTGGGCTATGTGAGATCTTGTTTTGGCCAAGTGCTTATCTTGGATCTATAGATAAATAAATAAAGCACATAAAAGCAACTGGTTTATCTCACTTCATTTTAAGTTGTTTGTGCAAGGTTTGTGTTCTAACAAGTACTGGAAAGTGGCTTCGGTGAAGATGTCCTTGCCATTGGCTCAGGAGGCCTGTGAATAGTATTGTTATCTCTCCAAAACTGGAAAGCCACAGCAGCCCCTAGATCCCTTTCCCACCTGACAGCAGTAATAAAACACTGTAAACTGTAGAGCCAGGCCTCTTTTCTTATCAGTCGGAGAAAAGCTGGATAGCAGAGTCTCTGGAGTTTTCCTCGGATCATGCTCCTGGGATTTCTGCCTGGCGTTACAAGCCCACCCTTTCTGGTTGTGCCATGGTACTGGTTGTTCTTCCACTGAGAAACTATTTCCCCAGCTGAAAATGGAGAGTGAATGTAAACATAAGGCTGTGTACTCAGCTCTTCACCTGCCTGTGGACCTAAGGAAATTAGGAAGAGATCTAAACAGGGTTCAATAAAGAATAAGAGAAATAAGACTCCGAGTAAATCCCTTGGAGATCAAAATCTTGGGACATTGTTACTAATCCTGATGGAGGTAAACCTGAAAGTACCTACTGCCTGTCAGCCAGGAAACAGCTTGAAATGTGAGGCTGAGGGGCCGGGTCTACCCCATTAATCTAGTGGGGTCCCATCGCTGGGGTGAGCAGCAATGGGTGTGGAGCGGGGTCCTGGCACCTAGGGGAAGCCCAGAGGTACCACAGGCACAGACAGGTCCGGCTGAGGGGGCACAGGCTACAGGGAAGATCCTTCATACATCTCTGGGCAATGCGACAGCTTTACTGATTTGCAAAAATGATTATAAAATTCACCTTAAATAAAAGCTGATACTGCCTGGAAAATGTTGCTGATATATCAGAACAATAGCGTATAAAATCTCATCGACAACCATATGTGGCCGTACACTCTGATTTGCATCTTCTCTTCCCCTAATGAAGCACCATTGAATTTTATTGCTAGTGAGCTTGTTGATAATGGAAAACAAACACTGTGGATGAAAGTAAAGAGAGCAAGGTTTTCTAATTTTTGTCTTCCTTGTTTGCCAATGCACGTTATGTTCTGAATTAAATTTTATTCGTTCCTAAGGTGAATGCCAGCTATCCAAAATTACAACACTAATGCAGAGAACGTATGAATCTTCTGACTGATATGTTGTGACTTCATGGAAATTTGCATCTTGCCAGGAAGAAGGCTATCGCCAGTGAGGTAATTGGCACCCCTTTCATGGAGATAACAGCCACATGTCAGGGATTACTGCTTACACCAGAATTTCACCTGCCGATGGCTCTGCTGACTGTTAGCAAAATCAAGTTTATAGTCTCTAAGCATAGGTCTTTGTTCAAATATTTAAATGCAGAAGAGCTTACAACTTTAAAAACATTATGTAAAAATCCGTGTAGTAACACCATAGGAACCTGCCAGTTAGTGTTTGTGTTACAGCAGACCCATTACACTGTTACAATAAGCCAATCTTTCTCAAAATTTACTACTGGCTCATCAGAAGCAAAACATTTCAGAATTGCTTTTTTTTTTTTTAACACAGAAGCTTTCAAAAACTCAGTTGTGTATTTTTTTTGTGTTATGGTATCACCCATAGGCTCTGCTTGAGGTTGCTGGATACAGTACAAACAGAAACAAATCAAATCAGAGACAATCATATCCAAACAGAGAGAAAGCAGAAATCAGAGGTAGTCTGTACCTCACAGTCTCAGCAGATGAGGAGAGAGAAAACAGGAGACAGAGTAGAGCTAGAGAGGGGGAATCCACGTAATAGTGAAGGAGTGGTGGCACACAGAGATGAAGTGACTTTGCCCAAGGTTATACAAGAAGCCTGAGCAGAGCTGGGAAATGAGGCCAGAGCTCCCAAAACCCTCAACCACAAGGCAACCCTTCCCACTATGGGCATCTTCTCTCTCTTTCTCTTCCTCTCTTTTGAAGGCAGAAAACATTTCAGCTGAACATCTGCAGTTCCCCAAAATCCTTCCATTGTTTCCCATTCTGGGATTTTGAAACCAAATAATCCTCTCGTTATCTGGGCTTACCCTCACGTAGTCTGCCTGTGTTCGACAGGTTTATTTTCAGGCACTGTCCTGATGATAATCATCACAGCGAGCTTTTCAAAGCAGGGATGAGACAGTGACAATTTACTTGGCTCAGTTTCTCTGCCTGAGCTGGTAAACAAATATTACCATTGCAGATGTGAGTAGAAACTGGGTAATCTCCTGTTATGTAGCATGCAAGTCCCCACCATGGAGAGTCATGCCTTTTGCAGCCTTCATGGTCTCTAAAATCCAATTTAAACATCCAACACTGGGACAGGTGACCAGAAAAAGCAGCCAGTAGTGTGGGTGGTGGTGGAAATGCACTGTCCAGCACGGGAGGAATATTCCCAGCTCTGCTCATCCCTGTGGTCTTGCTCTGCTCTGTGAACTGCAGCCCGGGCACAGGCAAGCAGCTGGTAGCAGAGCAAAGGCATCCAGTTCTGGTTGACAAGCCGAGCGGTGCCCATGAGGGGCAGAAGCCACAGGCGGGGAGCTTGAAACTGGGGCCAGCTGAGTGCAGCTTGACAGGTCTAGAGCTGGCTGGGAACAAACCTGCACTATCACCTGATGCACGGCGGCGATACGGGAGCAAGATGTCATCCAACTCAAACCATCTTGCAGATGGCTTCTCGGCTTAGCTAAGCAGTTCGGAGGGAGCAGTAACATAATTACAGTGACTCTGGGATCAAAGCTGCCTTGCACCACTGGGACATACCGGCTTGTAGCCCAGAGAGCTCCAGCGTGGCATGGCATGCGTCGGATAGAGCAATCCCTGTCTTGCAGAAATGCATATGTATGCATGTATAATAAATGCTGTTGTAGAGCAAAGAATTGCAAGTACCATACAGGCAGCCAACACAGCTCTGGATCCCAAGCCTTGCAGGTGGTGCGGTCATGTTGCAACATTCACTTTTGGGCTAATTAAAGGCACCAAACATTTCGACAACTTGTGAGTGACTGCAGAGAGAGCCTTCAGGATTCATGTTACTCATCTGTTCTAAATGTTAAGGGTTGTAGAGGATCAGTCCAACTAGAAAAGCAAGGTGTTCACAAGTAGGGAAAAAAGGCATTCTGAATAGGGCTAGATAATACACAAGAGCAGAAAAAAATATGTTTACGTGAATTAACAACCTAAAATCATGTTGAGGAGGGACGTAGGAAAAGGAGTTTGCTTCTGAATGCCACATTACCAAACCCCCGTGAGGAGTGTTGTGTGCAGGCTTGTTATTGATATTTGCAGTGGAGACGCTGAAGGATGTCAAAACAAGGACACTAATCGATTCAAGATTGAAAACCAGTGGAAATGAGGACCAGGAGAAAGACCACAGTGCTCAGCTCCAACGACTTTTGGATTTCATCCTCTACCAGCCAACCATTGAGGGGGTTCGGCAACATGTTGGCCAGCCTGCATAAATATTTATGGGTGGAAAAGGTACCTCATGGGGAAGGCATTCAGTATTGCCAATAAAAGATTTGGGACAGTGAAGTTGAAGAAACTCAGCCTGAAAGAAGAATGCAATTTCTTAGGAGCGTAGATGGTCCTTTGTCTTGTCATAGTCTAGATGTGCCCTTATAAAGAACTCTTGGTTTAGTAAACACGATGACTTGAATCCCGCTTTGTCCATAACACTCTTGACAGAAAGCTGATATCACTGGGGCTTCAAGCCACCAAAAGAAGGCCTTGTACCAAATGAGAATCAACAAAGGGAGGAATGGAACATGACCATGACTTGAACAAGGTTGTTTGCACCACGTCAGTGCGTTGGCTGACCATCCTCAGCTCTGCAGACAACAGGAATTCTAACGAAATCTCACACTCCAGAAGTTCACAGGGAGCCCCAGTAGGCAGTGGTTAATTAATGAATTACTGTCAGCGTTACTATCATTTTGACTTCCCCTGAAACATAAGAAGTTGACTTGCTAGGTCACGGCCATAGAATGAGTAAGGAGACCAATGAGCCACACACACACAGTTTCTGTATGCACTCAGAGTGAACCAGTGGCTGTAACTCTGTAGCCTGTTCTACAGGGCTGGCACACGCTGATGTACGCAAGTTGGGAAACACCTGCTCCACACAGAAGGGATTATTTTGAAACCAAGTTTCAAGCTTCAGAAGTCAGAATGTGTCTACACAAATGGGTGCGGATGAGTGCGTTTTGCTTTGCATATTCTCAAATGCAGGTGGAAGAGGAGCACACCTGCCTGCACCCAGATGGGCTACGTATTCTTAGATGTGCTCAAACCATTGCCTTTCTCCCTTTCCCTCCAAAGATGGCTGAGCAAACCACACTGTCAATGCTAAGGGAGTGGTTTGCTCAGTTTATTTACTATTTCACCCTCTTTTACCTCCAAAATAGCAAAATAATTGGGTTTATATATTTTTCCTAAAGCCTCCCTAAAATCAAAATTCATTTTTGGATGAATTTTCATGCCTTGAAGGGAATATAGGTGCAGGTGTTTGGTACACATGCAAAAATGGGAAGTTGCCTGGCGATTTTTTGGCAGCCTTAACTTTTTTGTTGTAAAACAGAGTAAATACTGAGACAGCTGGTGCACTGTGGGGAATCTGTGGCTGACAAAACTTCAATGTAAGAAGGCTGATTAAGTGGTACTCACAGTACTCTAATCTTAACAGTGGCTGAAGCACAGCAGCAGGCTCAGCTGGAGCATGAGCCTCCCATCAGTGGTGACAGAGCAGCCCTTTCTGGACTGGTTATTGTCCTGTATCACACAAGCGACATAGCTGGGGGATTGTGAAAGGGACTTTGGTTTCCTTGGTTAGATAAACTTGCAGGGAAATTATGGTCATTTTCAAATAGATGGGTAAGAGGAGTGCAGTATCATACACTAACTGGGCTTATCCTATCTTTCAGGCAAAGAAACTTCATGTTAAAACTTAAAAGGCAAGAAAGCCTTTATTAAAAAACCCTGGTGCCCAAGAGGAAAGAGAGGGAAAGAATGGATAAAGGCAAGAGAGTGTCGCATTTCAGACCAGTGTCATAGATCGTGCTTTCTAACAGCTTGCAGCTTTGGAGCAGGCTGTATTTTGGGGTCTTTAGTTCAGACAACCCATAAATATGAAAGACTAAAAAGCATGACCTGCCTTAGATAGCAGGTACGATGACAAGTGGCAAAAATCCTCACGGCAAGACACGATTTGGCTTCTGTGTTGCTTTACTCTGTCCTTTCTCCAAAACAAGGGCACTGGTACTGAAGTGTGATTCTTACTGAACCCTGCTGGGGCACGTAACTCAGTGCACAAAAGACGGAGTTCTCCCACAATGCGGGTGGCAGCCTCCTTGGCTGGAAAAGTTCAGTTTTGAACGGAGAACATGGCTTGAATGAGAGAGGCAGGATCTAATCCAGAGAAAATAGTTTCTTACATTCTCACTCTGTTTATGAACACGTAAAACTAGACCGGGTTATGACTCCTCCTCTCACAGTGAAACATCACTGCAAGGGGCCAGATGGGCTCTTCGTGAACCGAAGTACTACTTAGTCTCAACAAAACATGCAGAGTTTATACTGCTTCTTTCAGCTCTGGAGAGTTTGGTACACTCCCAAATGGTATGAAAAGTATAAAATCAGTCAAATTTCATTATGAAAGTGGTTATTAATTTACCAGACTATGGTTGAAAACTTTCCAGACTAAAGTAATATCTCCTCCTTGCCAAATTCATAAATGTGTAAGAGCAGTGACTTAGAAACAAATTAGTCTATTCAGCAAGAGTGCAATGTACTGTGCTTCCAATTATTAAAGGTAGGGAAAACACAGAAACGTTGTGAGCAGGCACTGCCTAACAAAACTATGACCAGAGAAATGCTTGTGTAGATGTGAAAGCAAGCTGAAATCCTGGAGCCAGAAACTGGTGGATAAATATGGGGCTATTACCAGGCACCAGCTGCCCATCTGCACCTTCACACCACTTCTGGAATCACAGCAGTGCCCTTGGGGTTTAAACCAACAAATACGGCTATGTGCCTGCAAGCTCAGCTGCAGTACCTCCGCGAGCTTGCTTCCAACCCAAACTCAGAGATACTGGATGCTAAAACCTGTCCCATTAAATGTGTCTCTGGATGTTCTGTTCACAATATGACCCGAAACATTTTCTTTGGAGAGGCTGATACTAGATGCTGCGGCACTGAGTGCCATGCTTGATCGAATAACTTGTCTGCACTATTAAAATGCAGAAAGAACTTACACAAGCATTTAGAAGCTTTGTCATTAAATAGTTTTCTTGTCAATTGATCTATCTTGTAGGGGGAAGACAACTACTAGATCCATCAATCGCCAGCAAAAAACTAGGAACAGGTCTTAATCAGTTAAGTGGGCAGGTATTGCTTGACAGCTCCCTTTGGGATATGGCTTATTCGGGGCCTGACTATTCAGCAGGATTAGCAACTTCAAGCACCGGAAAATTGACCTTAAACAAAGGTGAGCTCACATCTTCAACGTGTCAGTGGAGCAGCACTGCGAGAAGGAGCAGCACAAACCTCTCTCTGGTCCCCTGCTGAGGACCATAAGACCTTTTTTTCCCCCCCCTTTTTCCTCCTGAGAGTCTTGCACAGCCTTTAAGTGACTTAATGGTTTCTGAAGCCTCAGTCTTTTCTCTTTCTGTTGATTTTTTTATTGTCACGCGTTTTGTGACTTGTGCTGTTCAGAACAAGCACCGCTAGCTCTTGCTGCTCCCAGGGTGCCATGCCTTGAACTAGCAGCAGTGTGTGTGGTTTGGGGAGGTGTCCTGAGATGAGTTGGGCACTGACAGCTCACTGAGTTGAAATGACTCTTCTTAGTAATGAACAACCAAAAACGCCTGTACACAGAGTACAAGGGGAACACCTGCTTACCTACAGCTGTGTCACACAGGGGCATCTCATCCAGCTGATGTCTCTGCCATCCCACTCCTGATATGAGTTTTAAGCATTCACTGCATACTGTTTTTTCCAGAGCCCCTAGATGTTACAGATGTCCCAGGACACCTCTGTGCTGGACAAGCCTGATGTGGCTGTCACAAACCTGTCCCTGTCACTGAAGCACCCTGTTCCTTGGGAAGCTGTTTCCACCTCCTTCAGCTTTGGAAATGGCTTATCCTAATCTTTTCTAACAGTTGCTGATAGTAGCGCTGCTCACAACCCCTTCCTGGCAAAGCCTCGTGTCTTGGGAAAGAGGCAAATATCTTTCACTCATTTTATATATAAAACTCCCTAAAAGTTTCTCTGTCTCTTCACTGCTATGTACCAAAAAACTCGATTTCTTCGTAGGATTGGCTGGTGCAGAACATGCTTGAAAACAGCCAAGCACTGAGCAGGACTCCTTCACACAAATTACTCATGGTTATATTTCCAACCCTGTCACTTTGCACACTTTACCAAATTTGTTTTATTTCTACTCCCTGAAAGTAGAGTAACTCTCCGCTGCTCCCTGAGCTATGTCCCAAGTGCTCTCAATACACCATGAGACTAATTATTACACTTAAAAGTAAGGTGGCAGTCAGTCAGATACTGTACTTCAGGTAAAAATCTCTGTTGAGATTTAGCCACTGTATGGGAACACAAAAAAAATTAAAATGTTCCCACTTTTCCAAAGTTACGAATTAATGTGGAAACTTGGACAAAGATCAAGCATATTTAGAGATGTTAAAGATGGACAAATTTTATTCGTCACCCTCACAATAAGTTTGAGTTTCAGTTAAGTAGAACTGAATCACCCAAGTATTTATTTCCATTACAGATGGGTGGATTCAGGCCATAAAGTTTATATGTCCAGTTTTGGTTTTCATACATTCTGCACCGATTCATTCTCCAGAATAATAAATTTGCAGAAAACAGGATTCACAGCAAGTGTGCTCCAATAAATTTGAAATTCCGATGCCCATACATATAACTGGATGTTTTGGAAAACAATTTTTTTATATCCTAAATTAAAACTAGATTGTTGACAAAAGTTCAGCTATCTCTCGCTTAATGACATTGTCACTGATATCAAGGGATATGCTTGGCCACCGATTACAACATCGAGTTTACAAGGAGCCTGCGTGGAGCTCAGAAATATAATGGCCACTCTGAGGAGGGAACCACTGTTGGTTGCCTCATTATAGAAACTGATGCCAACAAACTAAGCAGAAATGCAGAACAGTGTACTGCAATCATCCTTTTAATTTACTGTAACAGAATTGCAACAAATCACCTTACAGCCAGGGTGGCATCTTCTGATGTGTTTTTCCCTCTTGCCCAGCACAGCGGGGCTGTGCTCCAGCAGCGAAGCTCCCTTGACAGTACCTGGAAAGGAGCAGCAGCTGCCAGATGGCTGCATCGCAAGGGAGATCGTGGTTCCCTCCCATATCCTGCACCTCAAGTGCTGCTGGGGGGCTCCTTCCCACCCCCTGGGGCCAGCCAGCCTCTGCCCAGCACAGAAGGTTTTGCTGTGCCTCTGCTGAGGACTGTGCTTTTTGGAAAACCTTTGTTTTTAGGCTTCTTGGCTTTCCTGAGGTTCAGATTTGTATATATGTATGTATTATTATATATATTATTTATTTATTTGTTCATTTTTACTTTTAAAAGATAATTTTTTTAATAGAGAATGAAAGCTCGGTGACACAGCAATCCATGGGCAGAAGCTCTGCAGGATGGAATTACATGCCCTGCCAGGGTTTTGGAGTGAAGAAGAGAAGGTGACCAGTCTGGGCTCAGGGTCTGAAATACTGGTGCCCCAGTTTCTAGCCTCCTGGGGCTGGACTGTGGAAGGAGGGTAGCTTGACACGTTTTCACCCGTGGGAAGGGAGATGTCCCCAGAGTGAACCTGGGGGAGGCAGCACCCCAGTGAGACACCAGCTGCCAAAACCACATCGGCCCTCGGACCCGTCTCCCAAGAGCTGCAGATCCTGGCTGTTGGCGGCAGAGAACCCCCAGGGAGGCTCAGTTGCGGAAACAGAAATATTCCTGCTCCTCATTCAATGTGAAATAATTGCCTGAATCCACGTGAGGAAATCCTCTCCCCGGAGAAGCTTTGGGGATATGACAGAAGACCTGCTCCACTTCTGCCAAAGATAAAGCAATTTATCCTCCTTTTTGCTATTTCTTGCAGTAGAAAGCCCTGAATTTCTTCCAAGACATGACAGGGGTGTATATTAGGACATGATGAGGAAAGAAATTGTCTGGGGTGGTTTGGTTTCTTTTTGGGGAGGTCACCATAGGGCTTTTTCTAGCTGAGAAGTTGTGTCAGCAATTTTAGTGACTGTTTCCCCACTCTGGTGTTGCTGATGTTGTTGGTGCTGTAAATCTGCCCATAAGGCACTGCTTGCAGAGGCAGCACGTAAAGCAGAAATTTGTCCTTTGTATTTTGAGCAAACTGGAGACAGAAATTACAGAAGCTGGCTCCCCAGCTCTGTCAGACAGTCAGGAATCTGCTTCACTGGTCTCCTCCCCTTGCAAAATTTTGGGGTTGGGCTGGTATTTATATACTGCATATATAAGTGTATAGATACAAGCAAGTGTGAAAATATGAATATATACATATATGTGTGTGTGTATACATATACATATGTGTGTGTGTATATGAGACAGAGTTTTTAGATGTAGGACAGTGTACCTATAATTACCATAGGCTCCTTTGGTAAAAAAAATCATAGATGTTATTACCTTTATTACAGAGAGACTGACTGAAAGTACATTTTATGGCTTTTTTTACCCTCTTCAATTTGCCTATTGTTTTATTTTTGTATTTGTTCCTTCTTTTCGTCTCTTATTTTTTCACCCTCCTGTTTAAAAGACTGGATAATAAATAGAGAATAAAAACGCCTTTGAAGCAATGATTTGGTGAGATATACTTAGGGAGGACAAACATCTTTTGAATGTTTGTGTGTAATGGAGATGCATCTGAACGTGTACTCTGTGTCTCTCACCAGCAATGTTCATCCCATGTCACTGCAGCTTAATGTATGGATACCACTGTGCTTGCATGACGTGTTATGGTGGCATGGTATGCAAGCACATACAGCATGGAGTCAAAAGGGATGCTGAAAATAATGTAAATATTTGTTAGCATATTTAAAATTAATGCATACGCCTCAACACAAGCATGTTTTCACATGGGTACATGTGTTTCTGTACCAGCCAGCCTTCCTGTGAGCACGTGTGTGTGTGAGGAAACAACATGATTATGGATTTACATAACATCCTGCATGAAGGTAGACTGAAACTGAAAACATGTAGGGAATTATACAATCTATTTTTAAAGTCTGCATTATTGCAAATGTTGCCTCATCAAGCTCTTATCATAGCTGATTAATTATGTAGAATGAACGATGATGAGTTCTTGCCTTATCTTCCATCTCTGCACTGAGAAGAAATTAAAGCAGGCTGTTTTGGGACACTCACAAAGAGGCATTTAGGAGTGAGTACCACAACCTTATTTTTTTATCCTCCGGACATTCTACAGATACCAGTGTCTCTCCTCATGCATGAGATTATTGATCTCTGTGGCAGTAATGAAAGATGAAAAGGTCGATTTTTAAATGTGAACAGTAGGGACCACTTGCTACGACAATGGCTTAACACAGGAAATGTGTGCTCTTGCCTTTTGAGAAGTTCTTAGTTGTATTAACAATATTGATCTACTGTGGGAAGATCTCGTTTTCCTATCTTTTCATCTTCATACTGCTTCTGTCCAGTGCTTACAGAACAAACCCGCTATTAGTTTTGGTAGCTCCTCACCTCCTAATTTTCTTCTTTTCCAGCATGTGAGGCACTCATACCAAACTGCCTGAAGCACAGTCCCCAGCTGTGCTGGAGATGTGTGCTTTGCATCGCTCCCAGGAGTGGGGGCCCAGCTGGAAGGCACCCCTCCCCACTGCAACACCCCAACCTCTCCTTGCAGCCCCCAGATGATGTTGGAGGGTGCCAGTACAGAAGAGAGCCCCTACAGCTGTCATTGTAAGGGTGTCTGCTGGCTGCGCCACAGGTGACGGAGGTGGGACAGAGGACACTGATGCAATTGGGTGCAATTAGATAAGGAAGCAGGCAGGAGGTAATGGGGAGTTAGATTATTTTTATTAGGGAAAACAAAGAATGGATGCAGGGGGTGAGAGCCTGGCAGAGAAGGAATTTGAGCAATCCTGGCACTGACAGCCCCACAGTTTGGGAATACAGGGACCGGGGACCACCGCACCCCACCCTGACATCCATGGTATGACAATTATAGCTACTGCAAATATCGAGGCATTTCTGAGTTGCAGACACAGCTGCATCGTGATTCAGATAATAGAGCGCTTCAGTGTTGCCAGCAACTTCCTAATAGCTGTCTTAAAATCTCACTTTTGGAATTATCCTGCCACACAAAAATTCCCTCCCTCCCTTCCTTCCTTCTCTCCTTCCTTCCTTCCTTCCTTCCCTCCCTCCCTCCTTTTCTCTCTCTCTCTATTCCTTTCTCTCCGTGTCTCTCCCTCTCTCTCCCTTCTCTCTGTCTCTCTCTCTGTGATGCAATGAAAAGTGTAAGAGGATGCCCCGCATGCTGAAATGATGAAAACACAACCAAAACCTAACTTCTTTCTGTGTTTTCTTGACCTCCCATATTTGCTTTTTTTGTTTTAATAGTGTCACACAGTTGTAGACAGGAAGGCTGATCTGCAATTTCTGATTTTTTAGGGTTTGGCACAGCTGGAATTCTATCAAGGAAGATGTCAGCCTAGAGTTATCCCTGTTCGGCAAAGGAGGAATTAGGCATGCGAGAGTAATAGGAAAGTTTGATGCTGGTACTCACAATGATTCAAGTTCAAGTAAGCAAACCCCAAAAAGGTGTTGTACAGGACACTGCTGCTGATAACCAGAAGTTTTGGATTAGGTTAGTACAGGAGGAAAGAAATGTGGAAGAAAATTTGGAAGGTGTTAAGAAAACCAGTCACTGTGATGCAATGGCATATGGCAATGAACAAACGAACCAACAGGAGTTTCTAAGAAAGCTGGAGAACTCTGAAAGAAATCCTGATGGCAGCACGTCTGTCTACAGTTCCCCCCCTGAAAGAGAAATCAAGATGAAGGAAGAATTAAGTAGTGTGCCTTTAGAAAGCTTGCTTCTCAGGCTCCACTCACGTCTCCAGGAAAAGACAAAACCAGCAAGAAAACAGAACAAGCGAAGAGTTGCCAAAGGGGTATCAGATAACAGAGGTGCTGCACTGAAGAGGAAGAGGATCCCCTTTTAAAGAAGGAAGTGAAATAAATTGTTACAAAATGGGAATGATGCAGAACTATGTTCAAACTTCATTTTATAGGAAGAAAAATGAAGACGGAATGCTGGCAATTAGGAAGTATCGACAACACTTTAGCTATTGATAAAAAAGCACATGAAAAAATATTTGGTAAATTAACTGCTCTGACTAAATTGATCCATAATATTGAAGGGATTATTATTGAATTGCATATTATTTCTTATGTCACAGAGAAATGGAAAAAGACATTAAGATAGGGGAAAGAATATATGGGAAGGCTCAGCTTGATAGTTTAAAACACCCATAAACAGGGAGGGTTCTACACACGATGGAAGTATCAAATGTCCCATTATAATTGGTGGCAATTTAGGGCTTCCTTCAGTTGCTCACGTATAAACATGGCCTGATGGCCCCAGGAACAGCAGACATGCACTGGGGACTGACAAATATATCACAGGAACCACAGGAAACCCACATCCCTCTAGAGCATAAGGCCAGGCAGGACAGGACAGGCCTTGGGCATCTCAAACTGTACCAGGCACCTGTGGTTAACCAGCTGAATCAGGAGCGGGGAGCCGGGGGTTGCTCCAAATTAAGGCTCCAAATGCCCATCTCTGCACATAAGCTAGATATTAAAGTTCCCACTATATTCCCTCAATGGACAAATAGTTCAGTATCGTTATTGGCATCTAAACATCACGCCTAAAGATGATGACAGCTAATCTAAGGTGTGGGCACTTAGAGCACTTAGAGCAAAAGGCGTGGCAGACAACTTCAGCCCAGCGCCTGGGCTCTGTGAGACCTGGGGAGGCCTCCTCCCAGGTATCTTCATTATCCTGGTCTAACTTCAGCAATCTCCTTTAGAGAGGTTTATGCTGGAGCAAGCGAACCCCTCCATAGCTGATGATGGGAGACAGGCACAGAGGTGCAATCCTTCTTGCTCCAAAGCAGACCTCTAAAATAGGAAGGATCCTCTTTCTCAAGTGCTTGTTGCTCCTGCAGAGAGTGATTTTTCTCAGCATTTACAGCAACGAAGCCAGCTTTCTGCTGGTGCATGCAAAAGAAAAGCATCTGATTTTTTTTTTTTTCTCCAGGGTTTGGAAATGATTTCTCCTGAAAAAATGCTAAGAGGGCTAAGTATATACGACAAAATGAAAGAGGAACTGTAATGTGCTCCAGTTTCCTCCCTGGCGCATTGGCGACAGCACCATGCAGTGAGCAAGGCCTTGGCTCCCCTCCCTGCAGAGCTGCCCCAGGTCCAGCTCACCCTGAGACTTGGGGTCCTGTGGGAAGAGGTACCCATGCCGCACAGGGTGCAGTGTAGGTCCCCAGTGAGGATGAGACACCCAGGGCGAGTCTTGCCACCCTAAGTCACTGCAATGGGGACTGGGCTCAGGAAAGGAGTCAATCGCTTGCTTTAATCCTCCATGGCCTGCATGGGGCTTGTTAGGTAGAAGTAGCTTTATTTAAAAACAAACCTTGTTGGTCTGTAAGTGCATCCCCACTTAAAACCATGGCACGGCAACCCTGGCCCATGGTTTCCTCCGTTTGCTGTCTTCTTGGGGAGAAAAAAATCCCAGCTCCTCCTGGGTGAGGGTTGCAGGCAGCGTGCCCATACTAACACAGTTGAATTGGCTGGTGAGCTGGGGAAACGTGGGGTGATTTTTCAGAGGGGGAGTGGAGAATGCTCCCTGCTGACAGTTTTATACCCTGACGAAATATGGCATCACATCTCTACCACTCCCATTGCCGTGGAGGGCAAATAAAAGGCCAAGGAGAGGGAAGGGATTCCTCCAAGAGATATACCTCATGCATCTGGAAGAGATTCAATTTGCAGAGATTAAGGTGAACATTAGAGCAGAAATTCCATATGGATGACGTCTATGAAATTACAGAGAGGAATCTGGAAAATGCTGCTTCTTAAGCACGGAGGGGAACAACAGTGCGTTGTAAGGCATGGGATCTCTCATAGGTAATAGCTGTATTACAGTGGTGTAGTTTTCATGCTGTAGTTTAATGTGAGTCACAGCAATGACTGGTGCATAAATACCATATGACTTTATATAGGCTATATATACACCTTGTTTATGACATTATTTTTATCTGTCCCTATAATGCAAGTTTAAAACGTCTCTGAGGTATCCCCAGGAGTTATGTACGGTACCTGGTAAAACCCTTATGAAGTTTAACTTAACCAGTGCCTGAGGAATGCGCTAATTAAATTTTTCTTCATTAGTGAGTAAATAAAATTCAGGAGTACCTCTTTACAGTAAGTTCAGCTTTATTTTCAAAGGTTTTTGGAATACAATCAGCACTTGTAAATGCACCTCGGGAATTCCAGTAGTTATCTGACGAGCGACACAGACAAGGGTTAAGAATGTGACCATCCACTATGAATAGTTCCCTCTTACAGCTTCAGTGCATATATTTATAGAACTACTTATTTTAGGCTTAATGCATTTAGTGGTGGGGTAACTGGAATTTTTTTCTTCCTGGGCCCATTTAAAAGCAGCATGGACTGCTGTGTGCTTGGGGCCTGACAGGAGACTGTATTTAACATTTCTTTTGTTTACACCTAAAAATAAGGAAACAAGTTTGGTATCTATAGATCTAAGCGTTTGCATGCCCATTTGGTAGCTGAACATTCAATCACAGAAGTTGCACAAACAAATTAGGCATACAGCTATACAAACCTAGTTTAAAAAAGTGGGCCATGCGTGGGTGTGTGCATCTAAATATTTTACAAGCTGAACAATCACCCTGGAGTATTTTAGGTTAGAGAAAGATAAATTACATGTCCATCCAAATTTTCATCTAAGCAAAGATTCAAAGATGAATATGCATAAAATCTTTCAATTATCATCTGGTTTGCAAGCGTCCTGGGTGTCCCTCCTGCAGGGCTGTGCCAGGCAGAGATCTGGGCTCTCGCAGTTTGGTTCTGTGACACAAAAGCAGCACTAGGGTTACTACTGGAGTCAGGGTTACCTAAAAGTATTTCTAATAATTTATTTAATTGCTGTAGTGCAGCAAATGTTAACAGTGACACAACGCTCAAAGAGCTAAATCAACGGAATGACTGGGACACGGGGACGCCCAGCCCTGCTGCAGTCAGATGTAATGGGGAACGTCCACCTCCGGGATGAGGAGCTTCAGGGGGTTTTGGTGTCCATCTGCAGGATCACTTCTGTTCAGCCCACAGGTCCCTGTACAACGGCTGAAGCCCAGCGATGTGGGGCTCCCTGCAGAGGGGCAGTCCAGAGACTTGACTCTATATTGGAAACCAAAAATTCATCGGCTGCCAGGGAGCAGGCAGCAATGTATCCTCCACGCAGCCGCCCGCATACCGGCATGGCCAGGCTCTTTCCCCCTTTGAGGGCTTCTCCTCCTCCTTTCTGAGGGCACCACTCCAGCAAGAGGAGTGACAAGCTTCTGCCTTTCCCTCCTGAAGCCACACTGCCGAACCAATTTTTTTCCTGAATCAGGGGCTTTCTTTTTATGCTTGGTGTTGTAATTACAGAAACTGAGCTACAGGCCTGTGAAGCGGACTGTCAAAGGCAAGCCTACAGCTAAGCCACGAGCAGAATTTGTGGACTTGGGAACAGGCACTGGCTTAGATCGAAGGACATCATTTGTTTTCCAGCTGCAGACAGGTAGCTTAATCTCACTATTCGAGAGCGCTCTCAGGATTTCCCCGGTGACTAACGTTACCTCCTGGCATTAAAGGCTTCCCTGATGTACTCAGTCCTACTACGAGGCCCGTATCCTGTATTCACTTAAGATAATTATTGCTTATATTGCTACACTCCTTTTTAGTTAATGGGAGGGTTGATGATCTCATGTGTTTATCTATTAGCAGTTTTGTTACTTTTTAATAACTAGGGGCCTAGAATGACACAAACCCACCGCATCAAACGACGGTGGCTGTCTGTCACTTCAAATGGTAGAAGCATGTGGTTTGGGGAAAGGCGCTGGGGTTGGGGGAAAGCCCCGCCATTTGGGGCTGCGTTCTTCCACACACGGTGTATGGTGCACACCGCCAGCTAACAACCGCTCTGAGAGGTCCAGCAAGTCTCTTCAAAGGACAGGCAATGGAAGAGGAAAAAGCAATCCAACAATGATAAAGTAGCAGCCTTTCACATGATGCACCTGCAAGTGAGTAGTCATCATTCCTAAGATGCAGACACATTATCACAGTGATAATTGCAGCTGCCTTGCTTTGTCAAAAATTATGAATTTCTCCTCTTTTCTTCAATGGGGATCTTTTTCTTTTGTCTGCCGACTCGAAGAAGCATCCCAGAAATACCTTCCCGTTTCGGTTTCTGCTCATTTTTATCAGGATGAGGATGCAAGCAAGGGGAGAGGAAGGAAAAGATAAGGCAAACACCACTCTGTGTGTATTTCCTGGTAGTGCTGCCTGAGCTGGTATATATCAAGCCCAGAAATACAGCAGACAGAGCACACCAGAGCTGGCTCCAAACTATCTGACTTACTGCTCTTCCAGCAGCATTGCCATCATTACATTTCTCTGCCCAGAAAGTCCCCAAACCACCAAGGCTGGGAAACCCTGCGGGGAAAGCAAAGCAAGCCCAGGCTGCCTAATCTGCCCTAAGTGGTCCCTACGGGCAGCACCTGTATGAGCACCTCTCCCTCACCTCTCCCTGCCCTGCTGGCCCTGAGATGCTGAGGCTGAGTGTCCGTGGGGCTGCGGGGCCATACGGGATGGGTGCTGCAGAGGAGGCTCAGCCCATTTTTGGGCGTGGGAGGAATGTGGACTGTCCGGAGAAGATCCCTCCATGTACAGATTTCACAAAGTATGTTTTCTCCATCAGTAAACAAACGATGAGTCATTGGTTGTCACATGGGAGAAAATGAAATTACAAAGAATGTATAAGTAAATAAATTAGTTCCCTTTAGTCATGGTAAAACCTCAGTGTTTCCACCCAAATGTTTTATTCCAATTCATCTTTATTCTTTTATTTTTGTAATGTTCTTGCACTTGTACTTTGGGGAAACAAAGTTCTAACAATGTTCACTTGGAAATACATTCTTTCAAAATGCAGGTCTTGTGTTAGACGGCATTTAAAGAGGCAGTCTTTATTTTTTGACATTTATGCCCAGGGATAGAGCTATGGGGGAAGGAATAGGGCTGTGACTCACTCTGTCCTGATGGTGCTGCAGGTCTTGCATGTGGCATTTGTCATTCGACCCATGAAAGGAGCTTTTACCATACAGACGTCTCTTGCTCAGCCTCCTGCCCCAAATGCGGGTGCATTATGCTTTATCCGTTTTACAGATGCAATCCATAAGAAGAGATTCAGAGTTTTGCTGACCTCTGTCCTCAAACATCGATGCCAGAATATTGCACTCCAAAGAACCATGTCTCTCTGGGGATATCTCTATTTAAAAACATGCTTCTGCTCCAATCCTTTCATTACATCTGCATCTTAGAGCAGTCAATGCAAAATTTTTGGGTTTCCCCAGATCTTGCAGAGATTAAATCTTGCAGGAGAATTGTGTTTCAATCCTTAGTCTTTCAAAGGCTATGCTTTGCTAATAAATAGTAAATAGTCTAAAAATTATATAAAATGTTTTAAAATTGTATATTTATTACAACTGCTATAACCTCAGTCCATGCCAAAACAGCACTCTCCAAATTTGAGGCAGTTGGAAATTGTAGGAATCACATCTTGGTTTAAATGTCTCTTAATACAGTCCTCATCTATAGGCTGCCACAAGTGGATGTTACCTTTTTCACTAAGATGGGAAAAAGACTTCAGAGAGCATTCCAGAAATCAGAAATATTTAAACATTACCTTTATTCATAGATTTCCCCAAAGCTATTTTCCCATTGGTGTTGTCCCTTAATATGTGAGATAGAAGGAATTTAGGTAGATGCACAAGCACATTTTCTGGTACACTCTCCAATGTTTGCAACAAAGGAAACGACTTCTTCTAAAATAATATCAAAAAGCATTTTTTCACTGACTGCAACTGTTTTTGTATCTGAGTGATGTCGTTGCATATATCTGTTCTAATGGGAAAATTCACTTATGCTATTCCAGGCTATGAAGGTGATGGTATTTTCTTGGTCAGGGCTGCAGAAGTATGTACACAGCCAGCATCAGCAATATAAATCTCTTCATACTATAAATGAATCAGTTTGATTTGGTTCGAATTTTCAGGTGTACTTTGACCTTTTGTTCCACTGTATTCCCTGTATCTTCAATGACAACCTTTTATTGAGAATATTGCCTTTGATCGCCCAGCAGAGATGATATGTGAGGGGAGGAAAGGAAGAAAAGCAGCGTGGAGGGGGCTTTAGCCGCTGTATGCACCAGCTGCTGCAGTGTTTGCAAATGCAGCACATAGCCAGCCTAGAGACATCTCTTCCCTGCTGTTGAGACAAGGACTCCTCTTATTCCTGGTCTTGCAAAGATCTTTAGGTTGCAATAAATTGAAACTGCCCTGTCAAATTCTCAAGGGTCTCAAAACCTGGAGACAATGTTAGCAAAGATCTTAAATAGCGGACATCACAGATTATTCATGCAGGCAACTTAAAAGGCTCTAGGATTTGTTCCAGAGGGGCAGACAACTTTTTCATTATCGGTGATAGCAATAATCATAAGCTGAGGTCTGTGATTCAACTTACAGTGGTCTTAATTTACGATGGAAGACTTTAACAGCAAAAGTGAGGGGATAGCAAAATTCAGCTAAAGGTAATTAACTCCAGGGATGCAGGACTGAAGGCTGCTCTGAAGGGTGAAAAAAAAAAATCTATATGGGTGATGGATTTTATCTTCTTTCTTCCCAGCAGGTTAATTTTAAGGTACCTTTTTTTAATTGACACTTGATAAAACAGTTTAAATACTACAAAGCTATATTTAGTTCCTGTTATTGTTGATGTCAGGGACATTTCTACACAAAATCTAAACAAGAAGAGGTCAGGCAGAGCAACGTGTGGGTGACAGCACTTCCTCTACACAAAGTACAGTAAGATAGACTGTACGTAAACAAGTACTGATTCATGGTCTTGTTTTTGAATGAAAGGAGAAAAATTGGTTCTAAATTCTCCATTTTCAGTTCTGAGTGAAGAACGGATTCTCCAATGCTGGACCGAATAAATCACAGCATGTGCTCCACTATTGTTTTTTTACTTCTATTTAGATAGTTTTTCTTCTTTCAAGGATGGAAAGTAGATCTTTATGATAGTCTCATGGAGAAAAAAATAAATTAATTCCTTTCAAGGTAATCCATCTAATTTGAGCTGTTCATTTAACAGAAAGAAAAGTGAGATGAAAAGCAAACTCTCCAAAGGCTGGTTCTGCTAGAGCAAGAAGGTAAGGCTTTACCCATCTCCACCTGTCAAGACCTGATGCTATTAGTCCCCGTGCTGCTGTATAACATATATGCAAGGCTAGTGATTAAGGAATGATTTTTTCATTCATTTAGATTATAGGTAAGGTAAGAAATTGAGGGCTGGGTTTATTTTTTTGAATACTTTTGTGGTGCTAAAAGCACTTGAAGAAAAAGGATTTTAATTCTCATTTTATGAATGTAAAAACATTTATTTTCTTCTTGAGACAGTGGGTGGGAACAGTGGAATCAGGAGGTTTGTGTTGAACTTCGTCTCTGATAATGAATTGCTTTTTGATCAAAGGCAAGTCTCCTCGCTGCTGCACGCTGTAATTTCTTTGTCCTAAATGTAGCTGTATATAAAGTATACCTGCCTCATGGGATATTCCAGCAATGAACAGAACTATATATATTGAAATTACTGCATACTGCAACTATAGCTGATATTTAGGTTGATATTTTACAGCCTAAGTGTCTGAAACACTTTTCTCATTACCTCATTATTTTCTTTTCTGCTTATCTGCGGCCTGTCCAGGCAGAATCAATTAAGCAGTGAGAAGGAAAGAGGCAGAGGTGTTTATGGTCAAGTCACCAAAAAGGCCAAAGATCTTTTTCTTTATATATTTAAAATTATTTGCAGCCAGAGCTGGGGTGGGGGCTGGGGGGGGGGGGTGGGGGGGTGGTGCGCAGGTGGGGAGGTTGGGGTTTGGGGTTTTTTTTGCTTTGTTTTGGTTTTATTTTTCTTTTCTTTTTTTTTCTCTTTTTTAAAGCTCTGGTATTTTCAAACATTTGGAAGGGTTTTGTGATTCCCAACTGTTGCCTAGCTCAATGTGGCATATAAGACGTAAACTTACCAGCTATTTTCTGAGACTCCTGGGCAGTCACAACATAGGCAAAGGTTGCCATCAGAGTCACACCAAAAATGTAAAAACTTGTGTGTCTCTGAGTATTTATTTAGGTAAGGAAAGTTTATGCAGCTTATGGAAGAATTATGCTGTAAGGAAATTCAATTTTGGATGCTTTTTTATCTCATTTCCTCAGTTACCCTGTCATTCCCTGAGCTTGACCGTTTCTTTAGTAGGCCAGAGCAAGTAGGGAAAAATATATTGAATTTAATGGTTGTCTTGGGAAAGTCTTCCCCAAAGGACTGTTTGTCCATTATAACTGGCTGTCTGAAGCATTTATTTTATTTTGTTTTACTGGCTGTAAGGACTTGAGTACTTACATTTACTCTCTCAAAATATTGTGTTTTGGCTGAGTGGTTTAGATTAAACTGAAGAGTTATATCAGTACTAGGGAGGATGGTTTATTCTGGTCTTTTTACCTGTGTGCTTTCAAACTCCAGGTGTACCGTGAGCGTCGGGCTGTGCGTGGGAACGGTGCTGCAGCAGGAGGATGCGCAGGAGCCCTCATTGCCCATTGCTCTCCACACATACAGAGAAGTGCTTTCCCCAACTGCTCTGCTCTGCTGTAGAGGGAAGTTTGGAGACGGGAGCAAGGCCAGGGATGCCTGTGCAGAGGGCTCAGTGTGTTGGGGAAAGGCAGATTCCACGGGGACTTACCACCACGTCCCTCTCAAGCACTGTGCAATTTACCTGTAGGTAAGGCAGGGCTGACCACGCTGTGCTTTGCATTAATTGTGCTGTTCAGAGCACTCCAGAGGACAGACTGTTGGCAAGGTCAGCCAGGTCTGTCCTTGCAGTCACCCTGGCCTCACCTGTGGTGCAGAGGACCCGCACAAGCCCCTCACCACCCCTTCAGCTCAGCTGGCGTGCACTGCTTTTGCCCGAGGACCCCGCGCCGTTTCAGCTGCAGTGCCTGGCTGTGATGCCGTTCTGCAGAAGAAGGGGACAACTACGTTTTACCAGCATTCATCTACTTCGATAAAATGTTTTTTTCAGAGGGACAGTCAAGACCCCTGAGCCCTCGCAGCTTTCCCAGCGGCTTGGCCTCCACCTTCAGGACACGCACCCTGGCACCCTGTCTCCTGCGGCCCTGGTGCCAGGACGTCTGCTCGCCCATAGGCAGCTGGGTGCAGGCCAGGCAGCAGGGCTCGGCGCCCGAAGAAACCTGTTCGCAGTCTGGCTGCAACGAGTTGGGCAGCCTATTGCTTGCTTGTTCTCTGGGAACACTTAAGGGCCTGGCAAAGCAGCCCCGAGCTCGCTCTGGTCACGTGCGGAGAGGATTTGGATTACAACTCTCCAGCTGTACAGGCAGCCCAAGCGTCCTGGCCTTGTGCAAATGCAGTGGATTTTGCCTGTTGATCTATTTTTTCCCCTTCAAGAGGACTTTCATATGAGGAGACAGTTGTTCTGAAGTTAATTTGTGCTGCACTAGTAATTGTGTTACTATTGCTCCCATGACACTACGGGTATAGATAGTATTTTACAGGAAATCATGAAGAAAAGACTATTGCTTTGAGCGGAGCTGTAATTTAAAGTTATCCAGACAACATGACCCATGCTGTTATCCTTACCTCTATAGTGAGATATAGCACCAGTCTAGTCCAGCCGATGTTCTAAGTTTTCAGCATGTACCTGTTTATTCTAGTCAATACATTTAAAATTTTAGACCTCGTTCATCGTCCAAATATCTGAACTAGTGAGCACTTAAACCTGAAGTAAAATTTCACTGTGTATGAATAAGAGACGCAAACTTCCAGTATATATATCCAATTTAGAATCACAGAATGCATTGGACTTTAAAGCTCATCTAGTCCAGCCCCCCTGCAGTAAGCAGGGACATCTTTAGCTAGATCAGGTTGCCCAGAGCCCCATCAAGCTTGATCTTGAATGACTCCAGTGATGGGGCTTCTACAACCTCTTTGGACAAACTGTTCTAGTGCTTTACCACCCTTATGGTAAAGAACTTCTTCCTAATATCCAATTGAAATCTACCCGTTTCTAGTTTGAAACCGTTATCCCTCATCCTATCACTACATGCCCTTGTAAACAGTTGCTCCCCATCTTTCCTGCAGGCCCCCTTTAAGCACTGGAAGGCCGCTATATGTCTGGAGTCTTCCCTACTCCAGGCTGAGCAATCCCAACTCTCTCAGCCTGTCCTCACAGGGGAGGTGCTCCAGCCCCCTGATTATCTTCATGGCCTCCTCTGGACCTGCTCCAACAGGTCCGTGTCCTTCTTGTATTGAGGGCTCCAGAGCTGGACACAGTACTCCAGGTGGGGTCTCAATTTAGACATGCCTTCTCTCTTTACTTGCCTGGGTGTTATGAGATGTATCTGTAGTTCATGGTTCTGTTTTATAAAAGGTATATTTTGTTACCTCAGACTTAATGAAAATGAAGAAATCAGTAATCATATTTGACTAATCTAAATAGCATCACTGCATCATTTGTAACAGGAGGCAAAATACCTAAAAACGTTCCAAAGCAAATTGCTTCTTGCATACACACTATTTCTTTCAAGTCTGTCCTAGTGTGAACAGCCCTCTTGAACTCTTTCCTACATTGGACATAACGATTATGCTAATTGTCTAGCAAGCAGTAAATGAATGAAAGTGTTATTAAAACACACCAAAGCATTTGGATCTGAATACATCCACCTCCTTGAAAAACGAAGGCTGGGAAAGTCATGTAGGAATAACAGCAAACACATAAACTTAGGAGGAGTAGTTCAGTCTGGGAGCCAAAGGCAGAGGCGATGCTCCTGCATCTGGCACTGCCTGGGCCAGCAGCGGCTGCAGGGCAGGATGAGCCAGAGCTTGTGCTCTCCAGGCCTGGGGGCATTACTGGGAGCAAAGGGAGCTGGGCGGAGGGGGTAGGGTTACTGCGTGCTGCCTCTCCCCACCAGAATTAGGGTCGCCCACGTTCCACCAATTTATTTGCGGGAGAGGAGTTAGGGGAATTCATTCGCTAATCCTACACCCATCCTCCCTCTTCCCTGGCTGCAATCTTCCAATAATTTCCCAATATAGACTCTACCTCCCTCTCTGCAGCTGTTTGTTATTTGTTACTTTTAATAACAAAATGCTGTTGCCTAAGGCTGATGCTCAGAGACTTTTGTTTCTTCATCAAATCTACTTCCACCTAAAGTACATAAAGGATTTGTTCATAATACATAAAAGTCTGTAAAATAAGCCACTTGTACTAGATTTTTTCTTGTCTAAATACATCTATCAATTTCATCTGAAGAAATTAGACATCTGCTCAAACAGTAAACCAAATGTTCAAGAAAATTAGGCAGAATTGGAAGGCTGATTCTCCAGTCACTCATGAATAGTGAATGTATAGTTCACTTTCGAGTAGCCATGAAGTAGTTTGCAGGAATCATTTTTAGGTGGCTAAGAGCGGCTCACCTCACTCCTGCGGTTGTTCAGCAGGGACAATGTGGGGGCAATTGCTCTACATGACATCACTTCAGCTTCCTGATTGTATGACTGCAACTTAATGAGCTGCTTAGGGCTTGACCCAATGAAAGGTTTAAGTGGCTAACAAAAGACTTATGTATTATTAAGATGCCTGTGCTCACTATTGCAAATCCATACCTTCCTGTTTGACTTCACAAGTCTCTAAACACTGCCAAGTCTGCAACTGCACGTGCCAGGGACTGTTCCTGTTGCTCTTGTCATGTCTGGGCTTGATCGCAACCCAAAAATACAGCACTCATTTGCCTTTAGGGTATGGCACAATGAGCTTGGCACACAACTGCGGGATGGATCCGCCACAGAAGGCAGCAGTGGTTATGGAGCAGCTTTGACTACAAATACCCTCCACCTTTGCTGTTGAAGGTAAAGGCAAGATTTGTGGGGCCAGAGGAAGGGTGTGTACTGTCACTGCTTACATCAGTCACTCACGTGGAAAGGAAGGAGTCAGTAAACTCCAGAGATTTCCATCTCCTAGCCAGCAAAGCGAGTTCAGGATATCTTTGTCCTGGTCAGAGGAACAAGGGTGGGATCTCTAAGAGATCCTTTTGCACCATGTCTCTTGGTGCCAGGCTGCAAGTGATCCCTGCAGAAAGTGCTGGCTGAGAGTGTTGTTATTCTGACCCCTTTGCCCTAAGTGTTTGGTTCCGCAAGTCCTGGGGAGTCAAACAGCCACTTTGTGACCCCAAAGCTGAAGGTCCCACCCACCTCTCACGCCCTTGCCACTGCACAGTCCCACTCTGTATCTCATGGTGACACTGCCACTCATGCGTCAGCTTTGTACTTGAACAACCTCTGTTCAACAACGCGGAAGAAATAAAACCAAACAAAACCTACATAGCTTTATGCCGCACTAGTGAGTCAAAAGGGAGGGTCCAGTCAGGGTCAGAGCTGGTGTAAGCAGGACACGGGATTGGGAAAGGAGGAGAGAGATGTGTGGCTGCTCCTCTTCGTCCTGAGCTAAGGATTTTGCTGGCTGCACCCACAGGCTCCGTGTGTGCTCTCCAGGGAGCACCATGCCCAGCTCTGTGCTTGGGTCCTGCTTGCACCTCTGCTGGTGAAAATATCAGCAAAGATTTGAGGAATGAAGAAGATCAGTATAATTTCATTAGAAAAGGATTAATCAGTATGAACATAGGTGGCTGTCAGAATAGTCACATGCAGCCTAAACAGTGGCTGCTTGGGGATATGTTCATACTAGATACATGTTCTCCTAGCTTTGATTAAATGTTTTCTCCCAGAGTATAAGCATTTATGATTTAATCTAGGAATTAGCCTTAGGGAAACCACAAATGTCTAGAGTAATATTTACATTTGTTTCAGATAATCAATTGTTGTTGGTCAGCAAATAATTAATTTGAATTAAAGAGGACTCAGGTGACACAGGTCAAACACACACACTTCTGCAGTGGTGCCAGAAAAAAACTGAGACCAAAATACAGCTCTGAATGGGACAGATTGCTTCCTTCTTGGCGTTAGCTCAGCTTACCAAGACCTTTCTGCCCATCCTGCCCTTCAAAGGGCAAGGAAATGCCAGGTGAGGGCACATAAGCAGATTGTAATTTGACCCAGAGATACATAAAAACAGTACAGCATTCTTCTCACTGAGAGGAATTAATTGGCAGATATATTCCCCGAATGGCTTTATTCTGCTTATGCAGAATGTTAACTTTAATTACATCATATCTGCACACCCACAAGTCTATTTTTGCAATATTTAACCGACCCTGAAAAAAAAAATTAAGCAGGAAGTGCCTGGGAAATAACAACTGGGTGGGTTTGCTATAGGTTTAAATCTTAAATTATAGCAAAAAAGACATACAGGCCTATTTAAGTGGGTTTAGTATAGGTCTAAATCTTAAATTATAGCAAAAAAGACATACAGGCCTATTTAAGACAGAAATCCTTTTCTCTATATGTTTCCACATTAAAAAGAAAGGAAAAGAGAACAAAAAAGAGAAAAAAAGAGAGACAGAAAAAGAAAAGGCAAATGAAAAGAACTAAAAGGAAAGAAAAAAGTCTTTTGAGAGTTAATTCTTCAGCCATTTTCCTCTCTTTTTGAGCTGGCAGTCCATGACAACATTTCCATTATGTGCTGTCTCTGGTGTATTGCTATCAAAGCATACAGAATTTTTCCATTGAGTGGAAAATTGGCAAGGCTTTCTTGTTTACAACTGCAAAGGTAACAACTCTGATAAAGTAATGGACATAATTATACCACTTTTAGCCAAATTGTGGGAAAAATAACTTTCCGTTCGGTTAGCCTGGCCAGTGTACCCGAATGTGTTATTCTTAAAACCAATACTGATGTTGCTTGTTAGCAGCATCTGTGCTTGGAGAGGGCTGCACTCACTCAGTGACTTCCTGGCTTCAGCAAATCATAAAAGTAAAAGGGTTCTCCCTGCAAGTGTAGTTTAAAGTTTTTCACTGTAATTGGTGCTCTCAGTAGGTTCAGCTCTGGCAGAAGAGTGCGAAATTGGCTTTATTTCTATCATCTCACAGGTTAAAGGCAGCAAGTGAAGCTCTGGGATAGAAGGGGACTGGGCAGTTGTACCCATCTCAGCAGATTCCCGCTGCGGTCTTTTCAGGCTCTGCTGTGTGCTGCTGCTTCTTACCAACTGCCCTTGAAAGATCAAGTCAGGTCTAAGACCGAAATATAAACAGGTAGATGTTGCACTGCTGTAGTGATCATGCTATACCTATTGTGAAGATTCACAGGCTAAGGAGTGTAGTATGAGCCCGGTTAAGAAAAAAAAACTGAATGCAGTTGAAAGTAGACTGAGGCTATTTAGAAGCACTTAAAAAACACAGGACTGCTTTTCTCTCAGTGCTTTCCCTTTGTGGCTCTCAAAGCGCTTTATGAACATTCATTGAGCCTCACCACCACCCTGTGAGGTGTTACAACAACGCTACTTTCCCAACGGTAGGTAATGTGATTTCTGGGCGCCCACATGAAGATACGTGGAAGTTTCAGAGATACCAGACACCCAGAACTGCCAGCCACTGGCATGCATAACTCGTGACCCCAAATAAGCACTGTTAAAAGTGCGATGGAAGGCTTATTTTTATTCATCTCCTAGTGAAAAAGAGCTTAGGAGTACACATTTTCAAGTGTACCTCCACAACTTTGAGAGCAAGAAACTTTTTATTTGCTTGCTTTTTTTGCTTAAAGAAAGTCGAGAGTAGATGACCTAACAAAAGATGTGATTTGGGCAGTTTGGTCTGTAAGTAAAACAAAGCACACACCATATTGGATGACTCACAGTGAAATTGCAAGAGCAGATGAAATCAGTGAGAGCCATGAGCTTTCCTGTAAACAGCTTCAAAGTTACAGACACCAAAGCATAAGGCAGCACAGTATTAGGCACCCGTTAGGGGAGGGTACCATTAAAACACACCACACTGCTATGCTGCATCGGGCAAAGAACAGTGTGGGGACCAGCACAAAGCCCGGTTCGCAACATCTTTAGATCTACATGAACAACATCTCGACCTAAAGACAAAGTTCATTCCTTCTAGCTTGGATAATTCCTAGGAATTCCCCTCCCGGAGATATTTTGGTGGAGAAGGCCCAGTGACTAGGAGGTTTGGGACAGGAATGGGGAGAATGCAACCACTCCCCATTATCATTTTTCCCACCCACCCTCCCACGGTGCGGAGCTTTTCTCCTGCCCTGATGCTTTTGCAGGAGCTCCGAAGCCAGCAGCTGGCAAGGGGAGATGAGCCAGCTACAGCTGTGCTGGCAGGGGCTTTGAGGGGGGCTGCAGAGGCAATGGACCTTGAGCTTTGACCCTCTGCAGGGTTCCCTGTGGTCTGCTGTGGAAATCCTACAATAAACAAACCTGTTTTGTGGGGTGCGGGAAGAGGAAATGGTCTTTTTCCTGATTGATCTACGAAAGGACCGTCAGTGCCTTCAATATCAACACAAAGTAAATGTGCTGCAATTAAGGTTGCTTGCACAATTTGCCCTGTCAGCTAGGGACCTCACTGACCAAATTTAATACCTCAGGAGAGCAGGAGGATACTGTGGTGGTAAGCTCTGCAGAAAACCCTCTGGGAGACAAGGAGGAAAACATCATGTAAAAGTTTGTAACAAATCAACTCATTTCACATCCATTTAAATGTCAATGTGTAGGTAATTTCAAACCTAGAATAGACCTGTTTTGTCAGTATTAGGTCGAATAACTCATTGCATTGGACTCCTGCATTTTTGTATGGCAGCTGAGCAGCACATGGCCACCCGTTCTCTAGGCCTCCTGCCTGGTGGCAGAGTGTGCTTTCACAGCTACGGTGAGCAGTCTTCACCGAAGAGAAGTCTGGCATTGAAAGAGCTGCGATATTTTAAATTGGGAATTTAGGGAACTATGTGGACACTTGGTCCAGAATAGCCTATTTCTTATCAAGAGTATAAATTGCTCCTACTTTTGGCAGAAGGTACTGACTCAGACACTCATCCAGAGTCCTCTGCATCATATGCCCAGGCATGTTCACAGACTACAGATAAATGTGTCTTAACTTATGTTAGTATGACAATGGTATTTGGCTAATGAGCATCAAAACAATAAATACAATGGATCCACCTAAAATTTTTTGAAGAAAAAATAGCACCTGACATCCAGATAAGTGCTGGATTTTTCATCTAAATCAGAACTGTCTTCACTACTATGAGTCATAACACTAGAATATACCACCTATATACGATGCCCTCCATGCTTTACATCTACAAATTAGCCCTCCATCATCCCGGTGAACTATTACTGTAATCATATAAAAGACAGGAATGTTAAACTGCCAAAGCTTTGCAGTTTAAAGGACTAAGCTAAAGCTATATAGCACTTGGGTGACAGTGATAGATAGAAAAAAAAAGGCTGGGAACACTGATTTCTGAATTATTTTTCTCATCTCTAGACGATACCTGTATGTAACAGAGATCAGCTAAAAGGATGGTAGTGGAGCAGATCTGAGGTTAGGTATGCTCAGCCTTTTGCTATTGCCAGGTTGCTGTCTTTGCAATAGCTGCTTATAAAGGGATGCCTTTAAAGCTAAAAAACCCTGTCCAAACCAAAGAAACCCATAACTGTATTTTGCAACCTCATTTTTTTTTATTCCAGCTCTTCTGTCACAAACAAAAAGTAAGTTTGTTCCTTAAAATAATTAACTGTGCAGAACATGCATTCTGTTTAAAATACAATCAATATTTAAAATACATTTTACTTTATCTTAATTTCAGTTAACAAGGCATGTTTATAATTTTATATTGTTAAAATTTTCTTCATCTCTGATTTAACAATTCATTGTTTCCAGATTCCTTTATGTAATATTTCTATTTGACCAGTGATTTTTACATTGCTGTCTTGTATCCAGTTTTTCTATTATATGTAATCGTTCAGCAATTTCAATTATAATTGATGGAGTCACAGGACAATTTCTCTTTCAATCATGTTAGTTCTTTATACTATTTTTCTTTCGGCTAATTCTAATTTTAATTAGTTAGAGCAGCAATTGATTAGACTGATGTACTATTCAATTAATTCCACAGTGGTGACTGAGGTTTGCTGAATGACAGCAAAATACCAGAGTACACTGTATTTTACAATAATTATGTACTAGTTCTACTGGAAACAGAGGTCCATCATCTTGTATATCCAAATGCTGATTTTAAAGTTACACCTATTTACATCTTTTTTAACCTATTTCCCATTAGCAAAGAAGGATGACTTCCCTTGTTAAGTGTAGTGATCATAAACTCTGTAACATTAAACAGAACTTCTAAAAACTGACCATACAAAACATCTTGAAGTTAAGTTTTTCATCAGAAGCAGGTGGTGTCTTGGTTTGTTATTGTACGTCCATTGTGGTTTAGCCTCTGTTACTGGAGATCTTGTAGATGCAGGGAAAATCATCCAGTGATCACTCTACTGTTACGGTCTTTTTTGTCTTTTCAGATTGAAAGTTAAAATACAGATTACATATAAAAATACAAATACACGTTTGTATTTTCTGAACCAGACAAAGCAGATTTGGCTATGACCCATGTAGATTGTAGATGATATTTGATCTGTGTGGACTGTACATCTGTGTAGTCTGTAGACTTAAAACCTTGTGTACTGATCGGTAACAGTCTGCGTTACCTATTCAAACAGGAAATGTTGCATGAACGTAAACTTCATGCTAGCATATAATAGCAGAAAACTACTTACAGCATCCGACCTAATTCAGAATCGCCAACTTCAAACATTCAAAAATTCAATCAGGGCACCAATCACGAAGCCAATGTAAAATCCTGATTTGAAAGCACATTGATTTTTCTTTTATGTACAGGTTTCTAAGTTCACAGGGATCAGGCTTCCAGACTTTCCCTGGCAGTCATGAAGGATGAAAACATTATCTGAAGGCTGAGCTTCTTGCATAGCCTGATGCTTCTTGGAATTGGTGCTCTGAGAGATACCAAATGTTTTGTATAACAATGACAATACTATAATAATTGGCAATACGGTTTTCAAAGGCAGGACCTATGATTAGTCATTAGTTATTACACAAGAAATTGGAAGGCTAATAAGGAGCATTTGTTTCCTTCTCTGCAGTCAACTACAGCGTTGTTAGTTTGTGAAACTCGGACACCAGCTAGAGCTCTTCAGGGTAAAATCACCTCTTGTGTATGAAGTTGGTATGAAGGCTGTAGACACAGAGTACAGAGCTCAGTAGGAACTCAAACCCAAGTCAGTGTCACTTGACGCTGTGACAGTATTGTTGTGTTGCCTTCACTCAGAACTTGCAGCTGCTTTTCCAACCTCTTGGCCCAAATCAGTGCCGCTGTCCCTCTGCTCCATTTGCCCAAGGTCCTGGGTTGACAGGATCCACCAACGTACCTATAGATCTGCAGCAAGTCCCTTTGCCCACCTCCACAGACTGTGGCTGTCCTCCCAAGCTGAGATGGGCCAGAGAAGTCCTGCCCATGCACACAGATGCTGCAAGGTTGCTTCTGGTGGGTCCCCAAAGAAGCTGCCATGGAGGTTGACCAGGTTGAGGACCTACGGGCTGAGCTTCCCTCCATCAGTAAAGAACCACATAGACTTGAAAAACGCTCCTTCCAAGCAAAGAAAGCACTGGTCTCTGGGCTTATGCAATTCGTAAACTGGTCGTGCAGCCTACTGGATCTCCAAACAAGAGATAACCTTCTCTGTTTCTCTTCTGTCGCCTCTCCCTGCATTTTTTTCCTCATGAGAGGGGAGGATCAGCCTGCAGTCCTGAGCAAAGTCCAGTGTGGGCAATTACATTTTGCCGACATAAGCTACCTTGGCAGCGGGACGCTGTATCCTGCGCTGCTTGCTCTGAACTCTTTCACGGCCCTGCCATGTCTCAGAGGGTTGTGCTCCTCCCTCGGGACGGCTGCACCTCATGGCTGGAAGATGCGATGCCCATGTCTCTGCAGCGTGCAGAGCAGCCAGCTCTGGACAGAGTTTGGTATTTAAATACAAAATCGAGATTACGGTGCAGAGTCAAGCCATTTAGCAGCAATATTTTGAATTTCAAAACTGTACAAAAGATCAGTTTTAACCTTTGAATAGAGTTCAAAAGATGTCCCTCAGCACACTTTCACTTTTAAATAAACAGGAGAATCAAGGGCCCTGACATTTCCAAAGCCCAAAACACCGGTTTGTTTTCCTTACATAAATACTTCGAATCTTAGCAACTGTCTACAAAAGATAATGATAGAATTTATCATAATAAAATGTGATCTGCTGATAGATTTAGCTTGCAGTTTTACAGCACCTTTGGGTAGTTTTCGTCCATTGAAGAGAAGAATTTGGATGTATTTTGAGCTCTGAGGACACGTTCTTCCCCCTCAATGTTTTCGTAAATGTCACTGAAAATGCAGCAGCCGTTCAGCAAGTGAGAAAAGCAGCTGTGTTACTGTCAGGCTGAATAAGAATCACTGTGCAAACATAGTTAAGTGACTCAGCAGTAACTAATTGAGTATTTGGGATCTATTCTCCCTTGGTAGTGGTCATGTAATTCCCCTTCATCTACATGGGAAACAAGCATATGCTTTAACCAGAAACTAGGTGATGTGTAGTGATGTAAACCTTTTAAGAAGGAGATTTTTTTTTTTGAGAGAAAAAACACTGACACTGCTTTCAACATCTTAAAATTAGCTGAATCGTCAGCTGAGAAGTTTTCTGAAAGGTGTTAGTGAAATGAATTTTTTTTTCAGATTAGAGAGAATTAAAAATCACTTTTTTTTTTTTTTTTTCCCAGAGTAGCCAGTTGTTCTTTTACCTCTCCACCTGTTAATGACACAATGTAACAACCCCACGTGTATAAACGGAGTTTATTACAGTATCAATGCTTTTAAAAGGCAGTCTATAAGAGCAGGAGTAGTGATTTTTAAAATAGGTTAATTTAGATTTAGGTATATTTTCTTCCCAATGGACTAACGCAGAACGATCAAGCACCTTTGCTGTCCGCCTCTCAACTGGACAATGCCACTTTCCAGATTTTCAAAGAACTTTCCAGTCCTTCCTTTTCACATCCCTGCTAAAATGTCCCCCAGTGGCCCACAGGAGCAGGTATTAGCTCGTACTCTGGAGAGAGCAGCGGGTGAGAAAACCTGATGAAACTGGAAAAATGATCAGTTATTGGCACAGAAGGTGGAAGCAGCCCCAATATGGCAGATGGCAGTCATCTCCTCGCCACAACGGGGTGTAAATACATTTGTGCGGTTTGGATCTGTACGGCTGGGGTCTGTGGCGGAGTTTATGGCTGCGTACACCTACCCTGAGGAAGCCACTGCTTTGCCAGCTGGGTGGTAAAGCACAAGCAGCATTGCACAGGGGATAGAAGATGTGTAGTCACAAAAAAAAAAAAAAAAAAAAAAAAAAAAAAAAAAAAAAAAAAGAAAGGCGAAGAAAAATAAAGAAATACAAGCCAAAAGACACAACATGATTTTTTAGCCTCTTGTGCAAGATACAAATGTCAAGACAAATCGACTGCCATTACGTAACTGCGAAATAAGTCCATCACACAACCTCAGGGTTTGTTGTTTGCATGTAACCCTTTTCAAAGCAGCAACATGAGGCAGGCTGTTTCTTTGCCAAAGATGAAGAGGCATCTTTCTATTGCTTAACCATTTTTTCTTTTATTTTTACTATACAGTTACAGCCTTAGGCTGGGAGAAACATTCATGCTTTTCTCTCCTGTGTATGTATTTTCTAAGGACTGCACCACTCTTATGCATATGCAAAAGTGCATGCTTTGCATATTTACTTTCTTTATGCAAAATAGTGTGCCTGCCACATCATGTACCACTTTCACTTCTGTGCAGATTCCCTCAAATTTATCATCTTCTTATATTTAGAATGCAATTCTCACTCAAACCACAAGCAGCCAGCTCTTCTTAATAACAGTTATTCCAGAGATAACAGCTAATTATGACATTTCAAAAAGCGTACATTAATATTTCAGTAAGCTCAACGTTCTGAAATACTACTCAGGGCAATATCTTGGTCTTTTTTGCCAGTGAAACAGAAGGATCCATTCAGCAAACAGGTAGCTAAAACACCCTTCAACATACCCTTCTGAACCCTTTCTACAGCATCTTCTGTTTGTCATAAGCCACAGTTTGGAAAAAACAGCTTTAATGAATCGTTTCTTAATGTGATTAAATATATTTAACAACAGTATGCTTCAAAGTCCTTAAATTAGTCCTTTGCCTGAAGACAATGTATTCATCGAAATCCCTCCCTGAAACATTCTTCTTCTGTAAATCCCATTAGCATTAATCTGCTAAAGCTAGGTGTGCTTTATCATTTATTTTTTTTTCAGGTAACTGGAAAGCTTTGAGGTCTACTGCTCACTCAGCGTCATACAGTACTGAACACTTTCGGAGGTCTAATTTAGCCCGGAAACGTTGCGGGGTCGTGTCCCCTTCCCCTGGACATCCTCAGCTCAATGGCGCTGTGGGGAAAACAACAAAGTGGAAGGTTTCTGTAGGCTGACATTAGCAAGGGTGTGATAAGAAGGGACAAAACTGAGTCTGAAACCTGACTGTGTATTATAAATGCAAAGGAGAGCAGGGATAATTCACCTCTTCTTTATCACTCCCATGGTGCATTTTGTTCCAGGAACAACAGAGACTTATATCTGAAAGTCCTTGGATGACCGATCCTGTATAAATTTAGCCTAAGCTTCTGCAGGGTGCAGTGAGGCCTGGCTGCACACGTTGAGGCGGAGGCAGCGTGGACCCCAAATAATTTCCAGCTCTAAAAAAGACTGGTCAGTTTATTGTTTCAAAGGGAATAATCACCATAGAATCATCACAGAATGGTCTGGGTTGGAAGGGACCTCAAAGATCACATAGTTCCAACCCCCCTGCCATGGGCAGGGACACCTCCCACCAGACCAGGTTGCTCAAAGCCCCATCCAGCCTGGCCTGGAACACTGCCAGGGAGGGGGCAGCCACAGCTGCTCTGGGCAACCTGGGCCACTGTCTCACAGTAAAGAATTTCTTCCTAATAGCTAATCTAAATCTCCCATCTTTCAGTTTAAAGCCATTAACCCTCATCCTATCACCACACTCCCTGATCAAGAGTCCCTCCCCACTTTCCCTGCAGGCCCCCTTTAAGCACTGGAAGGCCGCTACAAGGTCTCCCCGGAGCCTTCTCTTCTCCAGGCTGAACAACCCCAACTCTCTCAGCCTGTCCTCACAGGGGAGGTGCTCCAGCCCCCTGATCATCTTCACATCCCTCCTCTGGACCCACTTGAGGAGGTCCATGTCTGTCTTATGTTGGGAGCCCCAGAGATAGAAGATTCACAACTCTCTGAACTCAAGTCAAATGCGTGGAAAGGGGTTTCCTGCTCCTCCCTGAGGTGCATGAAAAGTCTTCCTTGGAAGAAAGAAGAGCCCGCATTTTCCTTTCAGGTTTCTCTCACAGGTATGTGAAAGGTGCTTAGGGCTTCCCAAACCATCAATTAAATGCTGCGAGAATAAGTAAAAGGTAACAAGGGGAAGAGGGAGTTACTTCAGGATTTCTAAATTATTTTAAGTAGAAGCATGGAAAGATTAGGAAGAAGTTCTTTCCTGTGAGGGTGGTGAGACACTGGCACAGGCTGCCCAGAGCAGCTGTGGCTGCCCCCTCCCTGGCAGTGTTCAAGGCCAGGTTGGATGGGGCTTTGAGCAACCTGGTCTGGTAGAAGGTGTGCCTGCCCATGGCAGAGGGGTTGGAACTAGGTGGTCTTTGAGGTCCCTTCCAACCCAAACCATTCTGTGATTCTATGATCTCAGAGTACACATTTTTTAATCGTTATATTTAAAGGGCTGGAAACCTTTGTCCAAAGTTCTCCCTGCCAGTTTTAGCTTGGTCAGAGAACAGAAGACAGCGGGGCTGCTGATTTTATTTCTAGTCTGGAAAAGGTCGTGTTGTGCAGCCTTGCCTTCCCAGCCTGGAAACGTGTCCCGAGGAGAGACTGAACCAGTACAGGTAACGCTGAGTCTCCTTGCTTTGGAAGCCACCATGCTGGGAAGGGTTAATGGTTTATAAGATTTCAGAGCGGCTTCGCCCCCCCTCGCAGCACTGTTTTTTACTCGGAACTCTCCGGGTTACTCCAGGGGGACGATCTTTCCGTTTCCCCGCGGCCCAGGGACATTCACCCCCGCCGAGGGACTGTGCCCCCAGCGAAGGCACCGGGGTCGGCGGGGCCGTGACTGCCCGGGGCCGGTGGCCAGGCCGGCACGTTGGCGTTTCACACGAGAGACTCTGGCCTTCGCGGGGGCCTCCCGCCCACCGTTTTAACCACTCGTGGGGAAGCCCGCCTGTCCCACCGGCGCTGGGGCGCAGGGGGCGGCCCGGACCAGCCACGCACCCGCGGGCGGGGCTCTATTTTGGGAAGAAAAGGGCGGCTTGGTGTGGCTTCTGTGCCCGGCGCCCTCTCCTGAGGGAACAACACCTGGGCAGGTACATACCGTGCCCCGGTAATAAAAACTACCGTCCCGCCCGGTTAATACGCGGGGCGCGGAGGCTGGAACTTCGCCCCGGGGCGGGAGAGGGGCCCGGGCGGGAACAGCCCGGCCCCGCGCGCCCCGGCGTGACGTCACGGCCCGCTGCCAATGGGCGGCGGAGGCGCCCTGATGCCATGGCTGGAAGTTCCCCCGCGGCGGCGGCAGCAGCTCCGCGCCCCCGGCCCGGCCCGTCGCTCCGCCGGGGCGAACCCCCTCCCCGCGACGGGGCTCTTCCCCCGGCCCCGCCCCGAAGTTCCCGCCACCCCCATCCCCGTTTCGTTAAGCTCCCGCCAGTACTTTCCCCGGGCGCCACCGCTCCCAGCGGGGGAGCTTTACCGGGAGCGCCGGGTGTCCCGGGGCTTGAGGAGGACGGGTGTGTGTGTGGGGGGTGTCAGGGCGCTCCCGCCGGGCAGGGTGTCCCTTGCCTCGCCCCATTCCCATCCCCGGTCCTGGCCCGCAGCCCCGGCGGCGCAGAGGGGAGGGAGCCACCCCGGCCCTGCCCGGCCTTCCTGCGCTGGGGCGGGGGGAGCGGCGATCCTCCCGGCGAGCGAGGGGGAGTCCGGGGAGCTCCTCCCGCGCGATCCCGGCAGCGGCAGCGGCAGGAAGGGCAGGGCGGGGGCGGGGGCTGTGCCTGTGCCGGGGGGGGCGGGCGGTTGGCGGGGGAGGGGCCGCCGCCGCCGCCGCCGCCGGGCGCAGCAGGCTGAGGGGAGGCAGGGAGAGGAGCTGCCGCCGAGGGCCGGGGCCTTGGACGCGTCCGGCGCGGAGCGGAGGAGGAGGGAGAAGGGGAAGGGGGGGGAGCCAGCCGGCCCCTCTCGGAGGACGCGGCCCGCATCCGCCCGGGAAAGGACAGAGGGAGGCGGAGGGGGGAGCAAGCGGGCGCCGCCGCCGCCGAGGAGACAAAGAAGCGGAGCCCGCCTGGGCTGGGAGCCTCCCCGCCGCCGCCCGCCCCGCTCCCCGCTGGTCGGCCGGCCGGAGGTAAGGGCGCCCGCAGGCGGGACGGGGCTGGGGCCGGGGTGGGGGCCGGGGCTGGGGCCCGCTGTAAACTTGTGGCGGCTGCGGGGTGGCGGGGGGGGGGGGGGGAAAGGCCGCCGGGAGCGGGGGGAGGGGCGGGTGTCACCTGGGCGGCGGAGGCCCCGTCACCGCCCCGGGGTGGGGGGGACCGGTACCTGCCAGGAGGGGGGAGCTGGAGAGGAGGGAGGTGTTTGTGTGCCACGTCCAGCTGCTGGGGGGGGGGGGGTGGGGGGGTGTCGGAGGCGGCTCCTCCTCATCCTCCCGAGTTGCTGCTTGTGAGTGTGTGTGTGACAGCCGCCGCTTTGTGCCACCCGCCGTTCTGCCGGGGGGCCGCGGCGGGCCGGGACGCCTCCCCCCCCCCCCCCCCCCCCCCCCCCCAGCCCCCTGCCCCTTCTTCCTCATCCCCCGCCGCGGGGCTCCGCGCCCGGCCCGGCGGGCGAATGAAGGCGGCGTATCCGGCGGGCCCGGCGGCGGGGGAAGGCGGGCAGCGCTTCCCGGCCGGAGCGCGGCGCAACCGGAAAGTTTCCCGGGCGGGAGCGCCCGCGGTGCGGAGCGGAGCGGAACGGAGCCGCCCCGCGCGGGGACCGGCGGGCGGTCACGCTGGGCTGCGGCCGAGGGTACGGCCCTCTGGGCCGCTTCTCTTTCTTCTTCTCTCTCGCCCTTCCCGACTTTCGACTTTGTGAGAGCTGAAACCGGGGGTTTTGTTGAGGGGCGCGGTGCGATAAGCCCCCGGTTGATGGCGATGTAAAGGACGTAAAGCTTAAAAAAACCCAAAAACCCAAAGGTAAAATTATACCCCGTGTGCTGACTGTTCAGTAAAGCGCATCCCTGGATGTTTTGGGAGGAAAATTACTTAACCTTCGAAGTCTTTTCGTCCTTAATTGAGAATGTGCCCGCACTAACAGATACCCCCCGCTGGCAGGCTGGGCACCGTGGCCGCCTCAGATAAAGTTGTGAGATTGGGATTCAGGTTTGTAATTCAAGTCTGACCTGCGACTGGCTAATCGTGAGTGCCTCTCGACTCCAGTTCCGATGTTGACATCCCCCATGGGTTTTTTACGGTGCATGTGGCCCTCTGCATGTATCGGAGTTATTCTGTGAGTTACATGTAGCAATAAACTGGGAACTGTCCTGTTCTTTTGTTACTTTAAAACTTGAATGCTGACTGAAGCTCGGTAAGAATTCAGCTTGTTCTTTAGCTGAACAGTGTTTCTTCCCCTCTCTGTGAAATAATGTTTGCTCCTGGGGAACGTGCCGCTACTGTTGTAGCAGCTCAGTGTAGGAGAATTTGACTTCGCTTTCATGAAATGCAGTAGTGGCCTTTGTAAAAACAAATTTTCATGGCCTAACCATGCGTGGTTTGTATCATCAGGAGCTTGGGCTGGTAACTTAATATGGAGGAATTTGAAAGGGCTCGCTGGGTAGGAGCTTATGAAGAATTTCTGTTTGAAAGTGCTTGTTTTGCCACTGCTTTTTAGGAATCTGAAGCAGTCAGCACCGCATAGATGGTGATAATGGAACTGTGTTTTCATTTTTAGGATTATAACTTCTGAAGTAAAATAATGTCATTTCTTCTTAGAAATACTGATTTTACAACTCTGGAAATGGAAATACTCTGCCTGACCCAAGTCAGTTTAAGCAGTTAAGCAGATCGCTTTGTCTTCGTAACTGATTTGCTTCTTGAGACTTTGACGGAAGGTGTCACTTTTGGGAACAGTGAATAAGCGATAGAAGGCACTGGTACCACGAAGATCAAGACTGTAATTAGCAAATATTTTTATATAGGCCATGAAACAGATTCAGACTCATTACGTTGTTAGCTCTCGTTGCCGTCGTTCTGTCACTGCAACGTTAGCTGTTGTATTGGCCTTTTACTTCTACCAGATGACGTTTCCGATTGCTGTTGTGATATAATGATATGCAAAATCTCTTTTGCTATATTTTCCCAAACCCAACGTCAGTGTTAGTGGGTGATTGTCTGGATGATCCTTTTTATTGTGTCCTTGCTACTAAATACATGATAAATTTGAAACTTCAGCCTTTGGTTAGTTACTGCAGTGGACAGGGAACTTATTATCTCCCCTTACTCTCTTTTCTTCTATAGTTTCCTGTCTAGTTGTGCGGGAGTGTAAGGAAACGTATTTGCTCCCTTGTGTGTCGCCTTGTGTCTACTGTCAGCTAAAGAAGAGGGACAAGGTCAGCGGCATCTGCTTCTTTTCCAGCCTTTGTTTTTTATACCTTGTGTTGCTATAGGTACGTTACTCCTTTGTGGAGCTCACGGCTTTCCTCAGTAGAAACTGTAACAGCAGCAACTCAAAAAGCAGTGCCCAGATAGCTTTGTTTGTTGGTCATGGTCTTGAGCAGCAGCAAAACTACCTGGAGTATCTGTGTTTTTCATGCTCCTTGAGCATAAAAGCTGCTTCCAGACTTATGGAGGCAGGTGCTGTATCAATTTACTTGCTGCAGGTTTGAAATCAAAACCAAGGCATCTTTGAATCTGAAGTGTGTGTTCTAGAAAATATTTCCTGTTTGCATCGAGGGACCGACAGTTTCTAAGCTGCGGGTATTTTCCCCAGCCCCAGCTCTATGTTTTGAGGAAGGGGGGTTGCTGGTAGGGATTTATTAGAGACGTTTGAAGGAGTTTTATGTAGCTGAAATATGTGAAACCAGATGCTACCATGTTTCAGTTAGTTTAGTCAGACCCGGGATAAGGTGCTGCTGGGCCCTCGTCGCTGGACACCCTGCTCCCCTGAAGTAGGTCATCTGGCACGTTGAAGAGGCAGAGAGTTGAGGCGCTTTGCAGGAAAGCCGCTTTCTACTTCCACTGAAATAATAAACTTAAAGGCAATCCACTTTATCCTTGTATTTACTAGGTACACAGAGATGTTGCAGAACAATAGTTTCCACAGAGTGGAAGTCAGGAATCCTTGTTAGCTCCTGGAGTGGAAGACCTTCAGAGAGAACCGGGATGGTGCTTGTAATGTGGGAAGCAGCATTGTTTCTTCCTCCTAAAGTGTAGAAGTGAGGCGTGTACTGTTCATTTAACTCGTGCACTGTTGTCCAGTCTTCTGAAAAATGTACTACATGAGATCCTGGTGACTTACACCTTTTGAAAAATGACTGTTCTGTTTGTTTTGCTTTGCAAATTTATGAATGTTGGCTCAGGAATCCTAAGCTTGTTTCTGTTTTAGGTAGTTCCATTTAAATTTTTCTTGCAGATTCAATTAGGCCCATTAGTTTCCTCATAATAACGTAGTCATCGGTGTTCTGCCCAATTAAACCGTTGCTCTGTTCAGTGGTGGACAAAGTAATTCTTTCAAGTGTTAAGTTGTTGAGTTTTTTTTTCATGGAGTAATCTTTTTTTTTTTTTTTTTTTTTTCCCTCCCGTTACAGGGGTTCTTAATTGTTTCATAAATGCTAGGGAAATGAGTAAATTGGAAGGGCATTGAAATATGAAATATACATTTTTATATTCCATTAAATGTATGTGACACAACAAATGAATTTGTTTCTCACTGTTAATGAAGTGAGTTCATATTTTAAACCCAGCGTAAATAACTTCATGTGCATTGAGGTGGCCTGGCAGTGTATGTTTTTAAGCTTTAATAGTGTATTATAAATTTTAAGAATTCAGGTGCAGAGCAGTAGATCTTGATTAGAGAATAGCAGCCCGTTGCATTTTAAGTTACTACAGCTATGCACAATAACCTGATGTTAGTAGAGTTTTAGAAATACTCATGCTAAGAAAAACATCTGTTAGACTGGAAGCTCGGGCACGCTGGTGTAGCCAGTATTTGTGTTCAAACTCGTAGGACAAACTTTGTGAGTTAGAGGCTTTTTTCCTCTGTAGGTTTGTTGTGCTGGTTTTGGTCCTGATCTCATTAACAAGCATTAATATGGTGACATGTAACTATAATGATTATTCTGTGAAGCAGACAGTGGGGCAAACATATTGGTACTCTTGGGAGATACCTGAATTCTTAAAAATGTTGCTTCTTTCTTACAATCACAACAGAATACAGATGCAAAATAAAATGCAATACAGGTGTGTTTTTAATCTAGGCTGAAGAAACTTGATCCAGTTTTCCTCAACTCATCTAAGTTACTGTCTGCAGAGTACACACAACTGTAGAAATAGATGTGAAAACAGGTAGTGAGATATACCGCAGAGACAGTAGAGCTGAAACTTTATCAGACAAAACTGGTGTATTTAGTATGTTTACAAAATCAGGTAGTAACCTCCTCAGGCAAATTCCTTTTTTTTTTTTTTCCTTTTTTTAATCAAATGAAATACAAACTTTGTTTCCAGGAAGATTTTTAATTAAAAGAAAAAAACAAGGAAATATAGTTGGATGGTAACTCATTACCATCGCGTTTCAGCAGGTTGTCCTGCTTTAATAGGTAGGGCGCTCCCTTTCTCTGTCGCTTCAGCAGGTCTCTAACGCGTGGTCCTCGGAAGCGGTGTGGATAGCATTTGCTGTGCCAGGGCTGGACTGTTTAGCCAAAATGGGATCAGTAACCAAAAATAAATGAGCAGGCCTTCAGATTATTACTTCTTTGATAGAAAGGTAGATTTTAGCTGCCTGAAACATTTAAAGTTTCCGAGTTCTAGAAATGATCAGAGTATTTGTGAGGGCCTTAGTAAGAAGTGACAGGGGTGTGAAAGTGGGTACCAAAGTTTAGCGAGAGGCTGGGGCCGCTCCTTCTGACACAGGTGAGCTGGGTCACGTCCTCTTACGGTGTGGGAAGCAACTTTTAGCTGAGTGCTGTCTCTCGGCTGCCTTTCCCTACAGCTTACGCTGGATCAGCTCCATGCAAATACAGAGGAGCTGTCAAACCATGTAGGAGAATGGGAGGAGGGTTAGCAAGAGCAGGTGCTTTCTGCTTGTGCTGGGGTGAGATTCTGGATTCTGCTGGCAGTGCAGCATTTTAAAAAAATACGCTTTTTATTTTTAAGAAAATAAAAGTAAGCTGTTTAAAAAAAAATAGTGCATTTCTCTTCTGGTTTAACTGTATTGTCCTTGTTTATATTATTTTTAAAAAGTCATTAAATGCTCTTTTAGAATCTTTCCTTCAAAATGAGAATAGATCTTTGCAGAGTGGGAGGGTTTAGGAAGGAATGGTGGTGTTCATTAAGTGTACAAACTATAAGTTAAATATATTGGGATTTATAAATTTATCCTCCTTGTCAAATTTAAGTTGGCCAAAATAATCCTTTTAATGTACCAATTAAGCTTTTAGTTAACTTATACAGTAAAATAAAGCAATTCATGAGTTGTCCCATCACAGGTTTAGGAGAGAAAAGGAACGTTAAATCCTGTTAAAACTTATTCTACATGTGGGCAGTTAAATTAGTGTATTACTCTAAAATTCTTTAGGGCATTCTGAACTAGTAAAATGTTTCAAGGAACAGCAATAAATTAAGCATCTTGTTTAGCAAACCCTGGCACTGATAGCAGAGGAGAGGAGTCCCAAGCATCGATTTGACTGACCTCTTGGTTTTAATGCAGTTGGAACACCCTCAGCATAGCGTGGCTGCAAGGTTTTTCCTTCCTGTTCTTACAATAGCGGTGTATTCATCGCACTTGTTTTCTCCCACATCCGTTGTGTGTTGGACTTGGCTCCCAGTGCCATGCTGGGCTACTGCTGTTCCAAGGGAGTTGGCTTCTTAGTTGACATCCTAATGATGTTTCAGATGGTGACAAGGAAAGTATTTTTCAACCTCGTAATGCGAAGGACAGATACGTAGCTGAGATGTTCTTGGGCTGAATTTTGACAATGAGTCACAAGTTCATTTCCCCAAATGGATGGTATCCCTCCAGACACACACAGAGTGTTACCAAATTTGACAGATTTTGAATGATAACACGTCAAGGATTCTGGATTTCACCACGGGAGGCTTGGGCTGCTGCAAACGCATGCTGCCACCTGGTTTAGCAAAACTTGCTGCAAGGTTTTTCTTGGTTTTGAGTTCAGGTGGAAAAACAAGTGCCCTTTGGGTTTTTGTTTTGTTTTAAATAGATTTAGTGTTTGTCAAAAATATAATTGGTAATGTTAGATTGAAAGTTTGTTTGCTAGATTAGTAGAAGGGAAAAAAAAAAGGTAGTTGGACTTTAAAGATGTGTATGTTTTAGATGCTTTCAGTGTTTTTTCAGTAAGAACTTCAGCAAAACCAGAAGGACAAGTGTTGAGTATTTTTTAGGCTGGAATTGGGCACTTTATTCATTTTTCATTCTGTGTTAGTGCTATCAGTCAGTGATGATGCAAACACCTCGTGCTGGTTCTGCTGTAGAGTGCAGGGACGGGAGCTGACACCTGTGTAGATGGGCTGCGAACTGGGGCAGTGGCACAGATGGTTTGTTTGGCTTATTTTTAGCCTTGGCTGTTGTTTATTTGTAAAGTTGCAATTTCAGTTGGACAGCTGTTTCTGGTTTAACCAGACTGCAGAAGTCTTGTAAAGTTGGATAAAAGCCTGTAAATACTGATTTTTTTTTTTTTTTCTTTGCCTGTTTTGTATGGGAATGTTATGCTGAGTTACCAGACCAGATACTGAAGGACTGTAACTCTGACTTGGATGATCTGCATGCAGCAGTTTTATATGAGTGGTGTTGTATGTATTTATTTATTTGAGTTATGAATTGTTTCACAACTTTATTGCTGAATAAATATTGCTATTTTCAGTTCGCAATACTGCCTGGCTATACCTGTAACATAAGTGACTTAAAAATTGGTACTGTTTAGCTGCTGGAAAAAAGGTACCATCTTTGTGTCTTTAATTAGTCCTTCCTACCAGAACTCCTTGAAATCCTGTAGACATAGCAACTCTGGAAACGTAAGTTAAGATGTAGTATTTTTCCCAGAGAGTATTGAAATTTTGTAAAAGTCCCTGCTATTTTTGCAGCTTTGTGTTTTTAATTAAGAATGTTTTTGTTCCAGTCATATAAGAAATTAGCTATGGTATATCTCACTTAAATGTGTTTTCCTTTAATCACTGCATGTTGAATACAAAAATATGTAGATGGTGTTTATAGGTATAAAGACATATATTTTTACATCAAAAAAGTGTGTAAGCCATTTAGAGTATAAACATATTGAGCTTCAGCTTTCCTGTCTTTCAGAAAAAAGATTAAAAGAAAAATTGATGATTGATCTCCTTTCTTTATGTTTTCAGGTCTGTAGGCAGTCTTTCTGCTAGTGCTGCAGGGATTATATAGAAATAATTGTCTTGTGGACTATTCATAAATTCACACTGTTTTGAATTCCATTTAATTCAAATAGAGAAAGAAATTAATGCTAATATCCCAAATAATTAATGCTATAATAAAGGATCTGCCTTCCACTTGACACTGAATGACTTATGTTCCATTACATCAAAAGACTTAAATCATTTTGAGCATTCAATATTAAAATTATAGTTCATGAATATTAGAAATTTAATCAGATATCTCAGTAAGGACTGTGTGGATTGTATCGTGTTTAAACACAGGTAATAATAAAACTTGTGTTTAGCGCAAGTATCAAAATATGACACATCATTTTTATGAGCTCTGAGGCTCTTAAGGGATGCATGGGGAATCGTAATGAACCGTAATGTTATAGACCTCCTATGACAGAAAACTATTAAAGTCTGTGTAATGTTGTTATTGCCGCAATGTGTGTCTTCTGCCATTAGTCCTGTCTTGTAATACTGATGGTTGTATTCCTTTAGGTTCTTTTCAGATTTTGCTGATGGGAGATCCTGGATGTTTATTTTGTTCAGATATTCCTTTTGCCTCTCTGGAATATCAGGAAGATGTAACATCTTGGCTTTGCCAAAATGTTTGTTCTTTGTTTTATACCCCAACTTTTTGTGCTATGGATCAGTGAAAATGCAAGCCTGTGTTTAATACCTCTAGTGGTCCTATTGGAATGAATGTCTGTCATTTACAAAACATGAAGCTGAGCCATAAGTATGTTCTTTTCAAGACAAGAACCACAATTACATTGCAGGTCAACTTTTTTTTTTTTTTAGTTACACGTTCTTTTACTTGTCATGACATGTATCTTAAATTGTGTGTTGAACTTCTGCCTGCAGTGTCACCATAGCCAGCTTCTTTTTGCAGACAGACTTTACACCTATACATTGCTTAATATGTTACTCTATCAGCAGTCCCATAAAGTCAGTGGGACTCCTAGTAGTTTAGTGTTGTTTAATGACTGATAATACTGCAATGTTAAAGAACAGAAGTGGATCAGGCAGTGCTTGATACAATGCCTGCTTAAGTTGATGGAAAAAGGAAGTTAGTTCCTCATGGAGAAACAAGGAACGATTTAGTTTGGTCTTTAAAATATGGAAACCTAGAATTTAAGACAGGAAACCAGACTCTATGAAAGCAGGAAAAAAGAAAAAATTAAAATGCGGTGCAAGAAAAGCCCTTAAATACATTGAGGGTTATAATGTCTCTTTTGGAGGAATTGAGATTTGAAGATAAGCATATTAATGCAGATCATTGAAATAAACAATTTTTAAACCTCCCCCCCAATGGTTTAAGTATAATACATTGTTTAATGGTGCAACTAGACTTGGTTGGTAAAAGTCTTTCAGTTTGTCATTGTGATTTGTCTGTTCCATTATTTGATTTTTTTTTTCTTCTTTCTGGATGGATAATTTTAGCGGTTAAGTAGTTGGTCATTTGGATTCCTTTGACGTAATGTGACATACTCATGGTTAAAAGAAGATACCATACATAACTGCAACCTGAATTAATGGACATCACCTTACTCTTCTGCAGCAATGGCAGACATACCATTACTAAGTCTACCTGGCATTGGAAGCAGCTTGGTATTCAGTAGATTATACTGTGCTTGCTAAGCAGGTAGTAAAACTTTAAATGTTTCATTCTCCAGAGATAGCAGTCCTGAGTCTGATGTCTGCGAATCATGAATGCAGGTGACTCAAGGTGGAGTTATGCTAGAGAGAAGGTGATTTGTCTGATGGTTGAGGTAGGGCACCTGTTGCTGTATTATTGAGACACTTTAGTTACAGAAAAACCTAGGAGGAGTCTCTCTCTATACATGTATAAAACCGAGATCAGCAAGATAATCATCAACTTGCTTGTGATCGTAAAGCCTTTTTCTTGTTGATTGTGTACAGAACAGCTTGGCATTGCTATTTCCAGGTGCGTTTGGCAGTTTGGAAGTTGTTTTTCAAGGCATGAACTGAACGTGTTTGGCAAAGGAGCTGGTAAGGATGAGCAATGAGGGAAGGGCTGCATGTCCGCCAGGTCTCCTGGGCTCCACAGCCACGTGGGGAGGTGTTGGCAAAAGCGCAGGGCAGGGCTCGTAAACTGTCAGCAGCGTAAGAGCCAAGAAAATTAAATGCAGTATCAAACAGCTTCTCTCATGTCCGCCGTCCAGCTCTTATCCAGCCCTCCGGCAGAGCATCCTGCCTGCAGGTGAGCACTGCTGTGTCTGCCTGGGCAGTGCTGGCAGCCGAGAGCTGTGACCTCCCTCTGCCACCTGGCTGGTCGGCCCTGCCTGCCTGCCGCCTACCCGCTGCTGGCCTGACTGGCAGCAGCCCTGGGGTCTCACTTCTGCCCTGTTTTCCTGGGACCGGCTATTTGAGCGTACGGGGTGTGCCCAGCTTGCAAGATGCCATGCCTGGTTTTAAGTAGCCAGATTTCAATGGGTTGTTTAAATCGCTGACACTGTCCTTCTAAATTCCGGTGCCTACTAGATGTAAGAAAACCCCAACAAACCAACCCCCCCCCAAAACCCAACAACAATCAAAACCCAGTAAGAATATTTGCACCTGGTACCATTATAATTGGTAGTTTTGGTGGTTGTGTAGATGCACCTTTAGATTTTCCTGGGGCAATACCGTTTTATTTTACAAAGTCTGTAAATATTTGATCTACTTTCTAGAAAACCTTGAATTTAGTTGGTGCATACCTTGATTGTTATGCTATCTAAACAGACGGTGATCACCTCTACTTTGTGGCTTTGTTAGTCTTTTACCCTTTTCCATTTTTGTAGTGTTTTGTACATAATTAGAATTGGGAATAGCCTTGATTGTGAGTTAATATGTTTTTGGGTTGTCTGTAATTTATTCATATGGCAGAAATGTTTCAGCAAATAAAATAATCATTAGATAAAACTTAAACCCCCTTGTATCCTGTGTAGCATGATTACACTCATTTGGGAATAAAATGAGCAAGATTTGACTGAAGCATTGCAGTTAAAAAGAGACGTTCAAAAATACAGTTGGTGAGGTTTCTGAAATGAGAACAGATTATCCATGCTTTTGAACCTTTGCTTACAACATTTCTGTATAATTATTTTAAACTTTCTTCTTCCATGAATATCTTCTGGCTTTGCATTAGGGTATTGGGGTGGGCTCCCACATGTTTTGGTCAATAAATGTCTTTCACTAAATAAAAAGAAACTTTTTCATATTAAGAAAAGTAATGAGTGATTATTTTACATTGTTTTTAGTGCAATTGTTTTAAAATATTGTGAATTTACAGAAGGCTAAAATGAATGTGTGTATCTGTTCAGTGGAGAAATCTGTATGTTCCTGCAGGTGCTGCGTGTGAGTGATCATCATATGTTGTCTTGAATCATGCAGCCCCTTGCTCTAATCCCTCTTTCAAAGCAACCAAATTGGCCGCCTCCTCCCCACCTCCCTTCTGCTCCTTTTGCAGTACCAGGGGAGCACTGGTCATTGCCTTAGAAATAGACATCTTCTGATTTAATTCACTTTTTCCAAGCGACTTAGAGGCTGTCAGGTAGCTGAATGGCATCCAGCTGCTGTGTTATGAAGCCCCTTGTCTAATGGTCTGCTCTTAAAGTTGCTGTGGAGGCTATTACTCATGTATCCTTCATGTCAAAAGGGTCTTTCCATTAAATTAACAGCTATGAATAGGATTTGGATGAAGATATTTTTGTTCTTGTTTTGTTGGCTCGCTATTCTAAGCATGTAGTCACATACCAGTCACAGAAATGAGGTTGTCTGCTTGCTTTATCTGCTCAGGCTGGGAGTAAGTACTTGGTGCCTTGCAGGTTATTCTGTTGAATATCGTGTTTTCATTTTCTACCTACATATGTATATGCCTGCAACCTGGTATTTGGGAATGATTCGTTAAATGTGAATTGAATTTATGAATACCACTGTGGTCCAAATTGGGGTAGGTTTACCGGTGTGAACTAGCTTTGAACTAAAATAAATTGTATTAAAAAAATTACACCATATTTTTCCTTCCCTATGCAGCATCTTCTTCCTGCTTGCCCACTCTTTACTGTGGCAGAGTGTCAGCTGGTGTAGTAAGAAATGTGTGATGAGGTCCAGCGCTGGATCTCAGTGTGGTAGGGAATTAGGGGACAGCAGAAGCAATCCTACTTAAGTTTTCATGTTTTCCAATAGCTGGATATTCTCTCTTCAGCAATATTTCTCCAGAGCATTGATGTTATGAGAAGTCTCTGTTCTCCTGTACTGAAACGTAGCCTGGGGTTTTCAGCTTGTAGATGTGTGTGTAATATAATTTGTGACAATCGCTGGTTCTGAGGGTTTTATATGCAACACCAATCTGAAACTTTTAAATTTCTAAGGGTAGGGAAAGGAAAGTGAGCTGGAGAATAGAAATCTTGAGTTTAAAGAGAGTTAGACAAGGGATGCATGATTTACAGCTAGGAGTACTGAATGGGTATGTAGCTTTTTGAAAAGAAGAAAGTTTAATTTAGGCATGCTTCCAAGATTGTTTTTTAAAGTTGATTTTTTTTTGTGTGTGTGCCTACCAGCTTTCGCTGCAAAGTGGACATAATGCATGTTACTGAGTCATTGACCCTTGTAATCAACAGTTTATGTATCTTCAGCTTGTTTAGCAAGAAGCAGTAGAAAACTGATTTTTATATAAAATCACTAAGTGAATAAACTTGTTCATGAAGGAAAGGCTTTAATTTTTCTCTGGTATGTCTAATTTTTTATCATTATGTGTGGACTTACAGAATGTGCTCAGCTGAGATTGATCACTGGTGTGTGAAATGACCAAATTATGACAATGGAGGGTTTTCTGAGGTGGGTAATATATTTTCATATGTAGCTTCCAGCAATGAGTTTAATACACTGAAGGCCACATTTTCAATGCTTCTGTTATTGAAATGTAGTGCTCTGATCGTTTTTCTGCTGAACTTCAATTTAGAGCTTCATCTGGAAAACATCCAAGGGAAAAAAAACATCAAAGCAAAATAATAAGAATTGTCTCGGAATGCAGGAAAATCTTTAAGTATAAAATTAAAATATGCAGTGAGAGCTCGAAAAAGTGCGTAGAATACCTTAAAGGCTAAATCTGTAAGTAAGAAAGGAAAACAGCTTTACTGGCACATACCTTAAAGTTGTAATAGTTTGTTGACCTTGGGTACAGGAAGTAAACTTTTACGTTCTTGCTGTTTATAGCTTCATTTCCCATCTTGAATCTTTTGGCTTTGCTTCAGCTAAAGGATTGTTACCATTTTATTGCTAGATCCCCAAGGAGTATATTACCACCTGGAGAGCTCCGGTTTGGTCCTCTGCTCTGCTTCAAAGCCACCAGGTGAACTCTTCCAAATATTTAATCAACTGAGTTATGATACTCGAGCTACGTATGGATATGTTTAGTTAACTTTTCTTAGGCTTAGATTTGGGACTTTGGCAAGAAAAAGCACATATGTGAAGAAGAAAACTGATTGAAAGGAGCGTATACACAGCTGAGAATCACTTCTGTCTCTTTAACATTTTAATCGTGACAATGTGAGAACTGCTATTCTAGGTACTTTTGTCTGTCTAGAATAGTTTGTTGCCAGTGTAGTAAGAGATGTGGGAGGATGGTAGAGCATGTGTAACTTCAATAGCTGATGATGTTTCTGTTTTCTAGACCCAAAATTAAGAATATGGTAAAAGTTGAATTTCAAACTGATTTTATTGTAAGAATAATTAAAGAAGACATTTCTTCTGTATTATCCAGGAACACCTCCGTATATCATGCTGAAGTCATTCTCTCACTTAGACTTCCCCTGTGGGATTTTCCTTTCTTTGTAGTAGGTCTGGATCTGTCAAACACAGAACTGGATTCTTCTTGAATTGTTCTGGCAGCATCAGCAGGTGGTTTTCAGGCAACCTGGAAAACGTATAGAAAATTCTGTAAAGTGCAGTTTCTCTAGGGTTTTTGTTTGTTTTTTTTTTATTCAGCCTTGCAAAGAATATTAAATTGTTCAGGAAATCTAGCATACTTTATTTGTCTGCTGGGCGCAGTAAAATTTTGCTGTAGCGCGTCAAAACAGCTTTTCATCCCGCCCACAAGCTCAGTATACCTAAAAAGCTCGGTATTGGCTGGGGGGGGAGATCTCATCAACTTAAATCTTAGCAGACACGGGGATTTTCTTCACCTCTTTTATTACAGAGGACTCTGCTGCTTGCTTTAGTTTCTACATTCTCTTTCCAGGTCAGCCCACACATTTTTCTTGCTTTTTCTAGGAATAGCTTCCCTAGATGACAACACCGGTGGCTGGCAGCTCTGTGCTTGTTATGTGTGGGGAAAAAGCCCTGGCTTTCTGAAAGCCTGGTGCCTCTAGCAGCAATGAGCAGATACCCTGTCATCATTAGGAGATGTGAGTGGCAGATATCCGGTAGTCTTGTCTCTGGATGGCTGAAACACTCATCAGCTGGAGCAGCTGAATGAATCCTGGTCTTGGATGAATGTGATTGATTAGTATAGTGGAACAATGTCTGTGCTATGTTAAATATCCCAGTTGCTGCTGACCAGTTTGTTTAGGTGCTTGTAAGTATTCTCTCCTAGTTAGGGTGGAAATGCTCTTGGTTTTCTTCCTTATAGAAACTTACAGTAGGTCTGGATTAGACTCTGATTACAGAATCATCTGTACTTTCTTGCAGTCTTTCCTATCACCTCCCCGTTCTGGATAAATTGTATACATTGTCTCAAAAACAAATTTAACAAATTTTGCTATGGAATATGCACATGGGAAGTTCTTCAGAGACTCTAGGATCCACCCCTCCGGAATAAGTTTTTTCTTTATTTTTGTGAGTGTTTCAAAACAAAGTATCACCCTCAAAGCAAGCAGTCCTTGTCAATATTTTTTATTACTCACTGTTAATTTTCAAACTTGGGGTAAAAAGGTGTGTGCTGAGATAACTTGTTTTCAAGAGGCAATGTGAGGAGAAAAGACAGGAAGGTAAATGAGCATACCAGCAAAAAAGGTGAATGATTCTTTGTTTCTGTTGTCAGAAAATACCATGATCTGTGATTCCAGCCCTGAAAGGAAAAAAGCAAGGAGGAAAATCGTTTTGGTCGTGTAATGTCATTTGATTGTTGCTTGCTAGTCTGTGTTTTCTTTCTTGGAAAAAGAAAAAGGATCATTTCATCACAGTCTGCAAATAGTGGGAAGTAAATGACCTTGTAAAGTAGAAATTGTAGTAGAAGGATGAATTAGTTGCTTTCTACCTACAGCACAGGACTGGCTCGTTTTGGCAACAGCGAGGTGGTTCACCAATTTTTTTTTTGAAATCTCACTCTAATTTGCTGAGTTTGGAGACTGTGATTATTTCAGCCAGCAGAAGAGCCTTATTTCTTTTTCAGGTTTAAAAAAGATGACGTGTTTGCTTGTTCTGTTATTTTTTTTTGAATGTTACTTCATAATGTGCACCATTAAACTTTGTATGCAGGAATGGGAAGAAGTAATTATTTCTTCTTCAGTTGGTTCACACTGAAATAGCCATAAAACTCTTGATCCTGATTCTCCACTGTTTTGCAGCTTGTAAATAATTTATTTTGTGCTCCAAGTGCAACGTGTTTGTATAATTCTAGTATTGATGTTGATATATTATTTCTACTTCAGTCTCACTTAAGGCAATTGTAAATAACTTTACAGAGTTGCAAAACAGTAGGGAAATGAAGCCTCCATAAGCTAAGGCATCAGATTTATTTTCTGGGGCAAATGAAGAGGTTCTTTGAAGCCTGATCAAAGCCCAGTCTCTCCAGTTGCACGTAGTGTAAAGTTGGTGGCGTTTGAGCAGAATCTGTTGGCTCCAGGAGTTTTTTTTTTTTTTATTGGGGCTTTATATCTCTGGAACCCATATTCAACATATTTCTGGAAATAACAAATGCACTGCCATATGGCACGCCAGATTTCAAGCCACTCCGAGGTGCATGTGTGAATTTTAGAGTGCCTGGAAGAAATGAATGAAAACCACATTCTCAATTTTATCTATTGCTGAGCTCTTGTAGGCAGAGGAGGGGGGAAGCTTTGAAGTAAATTCTGCTGGAGGGGTTGCATGCGTGTTTCTGAGCCACCTTCCTAGTGCAGCAAGGTGTAGACGTAATTTATGTTTTAAAATACGCACTAATTTCAGCAGGACTGTCAGTTTACGTGCTGTCATGTTTATTCTGGGAGATGCTAAGAAATACCGAGCATCCCTTTGCTACTGGCAACTCTGTTACTGTTTTCAATCCTTCACTTCCAACCCTTTTTGTGCCTAAACCTCTCTTTCAGGCTTTAATGTCTGAACTTAATTTTTACATATTGTTGAACTGTTATTTTTATATGTGCTGTGTCTCCTTAAAAGGTTTTGTATTGATTGTACTTCATGAGTAGATTTCTTAAGCTTTTGTTGGTTAGTAAAATCTGAGGAAGCATTCCTGGAGATATTTATACCAGGGTTATTTTTAATCCTGGAAACCATATGAAAACTTTTTTAAATGCAGAAAAGATGCTCGGGGAATTTGTCAGGTTTTGGTTAGAAAAAACATCTCCTTGCGAAGGGCAAACTAATAAGGTAGTTCCTTATTAAGATTAGTTGTGTTCATGCAAACTTACTCGAATTCTATGAATTTTCTTCAGAATCAAAGACAATGGATTTTGACATTTTCTTGCTATAGGAAGAGGGGGGAAAAGACTGTTTTGAGAAACAGATAATTTGAATGATTAATATATTGTCACAGTAGTTGCTTAGTTGGTAGAATTTGCTACAATTAATTCTGTCTTCCTGTAGCAGTAACAGGGTGTTCATAGGGGAAGTCATGTTACTCTACTAAATCCTTTCCCCAAATTTTTCTTTTAAAAAAATGTCGAACCTGAATACAGTAATTGTTCATAACCGCTTCCAAACCACAGCCCTTATGCTCTTCGATTTGTATGAAACCCCAAGGCTTTTGATAAGGTTGTGAGTTTCCTCCATGTTAGGTCATCTCCGTGGTTCGATTCAACTTGCCGTGGTGCCAGTTAATGATCTTGAATGAAAGCGTGTTGTGTGCTCCAGTAGCAGCAATGATGTGACGGCGAAGGGATGGTATTCAGTGATGTAAAGCAGCAGTTTTACATGTGCTTATAATTACCAACAATTCTGAGGTTCTTAGTCACACAGCCTTCTGGCGGAAAAATGTTTTCCTTCCTCCTGGAAAATACCGATTCATTAGGCCCATGTTAATTAATAAATCAGTTTCATGAGGATGGATCTTCTGGTGAGAGTCAAGAAGCAGGAAACTGTGGTTCTCCCTGGTGGCGGGCAGGAGGGCCAGGAACTGCATGTGGGATCTGGCTGTACGTGTTCCTGCTCTGGGCCACGGGGAATCTCTCCCTGGTTAGAGGTCATGGTCAGGAGCATGAACGGACACGGGGGGGGGGGGTTCCTGATGCTGAGAGCGTGTTCTTTTGTGGGGGGCAGAGGGTAACTGTCTGAAAATTCAGAGGGGTTTCTAAGAGAGGAAGACTATATCCTTTCTCCCTGAATGTTTTTTTTTTTTTGTTGTTATGAAATCTTCAAATGGTCTTCCTCTTTCTGAGATGAAGAATATTCTTATTTATAATTTAAGCAAACTTCTTTTTATACAGAATCTCAGTTTGTATCTGTACTCCACTTAAAGACTTCTGGAGTATAAATAAAAAACCCAACAATAGTAAGACACTGTTTTTAGCTTTTGAAATTCTGTAACACCATATGTAGTATTAAGCCTGTACTGAATATAATGTTTATTTGTGACCAAGAATTTAGCATTTCTGAAATGCAACTTCCGGGTTTTTGGTAGGAAGAAAATAAAAAACATTTTAGAGTTTTTTAGCTTTACCCGTTTTACACATAAAACAATTTTTAAGCATAGTGTTCTGTATCAGAATGGTAATACACTTTATTGTTTATAAATTTCCTTAAATTTATTATCTCAGAAATTTCAGTTTACCAAAAAGGATGTCTGCACCTAGGCTATTGCCAGCCCTTATTTTCTGTCAAATTGTTCTGAATACTTTAAAAAAATGTTATAATTAATGGTTGTTTGTCATCAGCTTAATTAAGAAAACGAAAGTCTCCGTAGCTCTTCTGTGTGTGTTTTTCTTTCCCTGTCTCTGCAGGGAATCAGTAGTTACGTAAAGTCTTTCTGCATCTCTTTCAGTGTTGTGCCCCTTAAGTTTGGCTGCTTTGTCCTGCTTCTTCCTCCGCTTTTGCACTGCTTGGCCCTCTCATGTGAGTTACCACAGTAGCCTCTCGCTCAGTATTGTACACAAGGTGTGGAGTCTTTACCAGACACTTACTAAAAGACTACATCTGCTGTCCGAGCTCTCGTTTTGAAGACACCAGTGAGGAGCAATTTGGCAGACCTCTCTGCAATAAAATTAACTTGTGATTGCATGCCCATCCAAGCTTTAATCTAGATATCGCAGGTAATGGCAGTAATGAAGATGTGATGGCATGGTCTAGCAATCAGGATATATCCCCAGTAGATATGTACTCTCGTTTACCTGTTGGTACTGTTTGGAGAACCTCTGTAGATCTGAAGCAGAACTCGTGCTGCCCTCAGGCCATCAATTTACACATACTTGTTGTTCTGCAATTTTTTCTTTGAAACCATAGGTGTTTGGGGTTTTCTTCATTTTGCTTTGGCTTGGGTTTGGTTTGGTTTTTTTTTTTTTTAGTGAAGAATTGTTTCGTAACATTTGGTGGTAATTAGCCTGAGTCAGTCTTTCGAGTTGTGGGGGAAATCCTGCCCTGCTGAGAATTACAGAAGTCCTGTGGTTGATTTTTGATGACCCCACAGTCTCATTTCAGCTTTCAGTAAAGCTGAAATGCTGAAGGGACAAGATGCCTTCAAAGTTTACGGATATGTATGTATTAGTCTGATGGCTCATTCTTTAATTTGACATTATAAAATGGACTGAGTAACGTGTGCCAAGAATGTTTTAAAGCTGGTGTATGTCAGATTACTTACTCTTCTGTTTGCCAGCGTAACTCTTCTTCAAGTAGCAGGTCCAGGCAGTCCCCTTGCCTCTGAGCTCTGGGGAGAGCATTGACAGGAAAGAGAAGTTTTTTTTTGCCTGTGGATATATTAAAAGACTGGAAAAAGGAACAGTATTGCCCTTCTTTGAGGTGATCCTTCCTTCAAGAATCTGAAGCTTTATTCAAACAGGAAGTGTTTTCACTCTGAGACAGCTTTGAATTTGGTTCTCAGACCCAATGTGCTCATTTGAAGCTCCCATCAGTTTGTATCCTGCAGAAGAGTCATGTTTCTGTGGTGAAGCCAACCGGCTTTTTTAGGTGGCAAACCTAAAACTGGCTTCTGAAACATAAGTTATGCAAAGTGTGTAGCATTTAGCTTTACAGTTTATAAGTGCAGCATTGTCTGCTTCAAAACTTCATTACTGATCAGTAATAGGCATAGAAACCCATGCTAGGGAATTTTGGTGGGTATGCGCTCTGGAGGGTTGCTTTTTTGATGTCCTCTGGTTCCTTTGCATCTCTCGAAGTGAGAGAGTAATCTGTCTGTAATAAAAACAAATAGGCCTGAGTTGCTTTGTTTCATGTATATTTTGAAATGCTGAATGCTGATTGACCCTTCTTGAGATCAGTAATGCCTGTCATCAGCAGGAAGAGTAAGTTGAAGTTACTCAAATTCTAGTTGAAGAAGTGAGTTTATATGTGTAAAGTTACTACAAGTTAATAAAATGTAAGATGAGAATTCTTTTTTTGGCAAAAGAATGAATTAATGGTGGACCCATAAGGGGGCAGAACCAGTACTAGATGATGCATCATGGTTTTTGTTCTTAGTACTGCTTCACTCTGGTATGTTTATTTCTGACTGTTGGACCATCACCAGAATTTTGAATCCTGTTTGCACAGGGTGTCTGTTCCTGGACTGATTTTTTCTTTTTTTCATATTTTTTTTTGCTACCATATGTCAAATGTGCTAAGAACTTGAAGCTTGTTACACTGCTTTCTTAAGGTACCTAGTGCTTCTAAAAATACAATAGCTATAATTTAAGCACTTGATATGTTCGTAGCCTGTATTTAGGCTCTAGTTTTGCAAATTCTTGATTTTACTGGGAACTGTTACTTTATGTTTGTCAAGAAGAAAGCACTCGTGGCATCTGTGATATCACTGATTTAAATGGAAGGTTGCTATAACTGATTTTTCAAAGAAAAATTGTGTATATGCTTTAGCAATTGACAGTGGGTTTCTGAGACTCTTACTTTTAGGTTTCACGGCAATAGGCTTTGTATTCTGAAGCATGTGGGATGTTTGTGCTCTTTTGCAGCTCGAGAGGTATAACTTCCCTAGAGGATAAATTCTTGTTATAGGATCCATATTTGCCATTATACCCTACTGAAAAGAATGGTAAAATACAATGAAAGCAAATATAATTAAAATCCTGTAGACAGGACGGGAAATCATTCTGCCTCCTTGAAAGTAAAACAGAATTTTCAAAATTATTGAAATATACAAGTACAATTTAGTGTTTTCAGTTCTTTGTTAGCTTTAAAAACTAAGCGAAGATACTCTTAGCTTCATTTTCAAGCAAAGACTTTTGGACCATGAAGCGGGCATCTTCATGTTTTTTGTAAGTGAAGCTTAAGGTCTGTAATATTGCTCAAAGATGCAGGCAGAATTAATTCAGGGTCTGTGGTCTTTGGCTTTTGTTGTTCCTTAATGTGGCCTGTCCATAGTTTTAGATATAAAATGAAGATAAATGTGAAGGTTTTAAATTGGAGCAAAAGATAGGCAAAGCAGTGGGGAAGGCGTTTTAAAGAGCATGCTGAAAACACCCGTGGAAATACACTAGAAAAGACCATGTGGTTGAGTAATATACACTGAAAAATGCCTCCGCCTTCTGTTTCCTTTTATAGCAAGAAGAAGAAAAAAAGAATCAATAATGTTACTGTGTTTATAATCTACGCTGCAAAGAGAAAACACAGGCCCAAATCTTCCTATTGTAATTGTAGAATTGGAGCACAAACGTTGAAATGATTTAATTATTCTCTCTCCGCTCCTCAGCATCCTCTCTCCCTCAACCTGGAACTTATGCTTTTCTCGTGGTTTTACTGAACGTTGGTAGAAGAAATATAAAGGACAAAATTTAGTAAGATTATAACTAAAATTGTTTAATGGAATGACTGAAATACTTAAAAGTCTGTTCTTGAAACTTTGAGGCTTTCTGTTGAAGTAAAGTGTCTGGGGAATGAATATGTTTGAAAGTGGACAGCATATGTTTTCCTGGCTTTTGTTTTTTAACAACAGATCATGTGTTTAAATGTCAGCATGACATTTTGATTTCTAGCCTGCATGAGGAAGGTGATTTAGTCAGGTCAGCTACTAAGAAACAGCTATTCAATAAGGCTCTTCGGTATCCTTCAGAGACATCTTTGACTGTGGCAACTGCTTACTACAATGAGGGATTTTTTGTTTTCTTTGGGTTTTTTTGCATTCCCAAAAGAAAGGGCAGACGTGGACATCTATAAACAGTAGTCACTGGGTAGTAAAACAAGCTTGGGAAGTACTGTAATGAAGGCAGAGGGGCATGTGATGGTAATATATCCATAAATTAACTGCACTGAAGTGGTGAAGTATTCAGAGCTTCTGAAAGTTGTGCAAATTTACTTTGCAATATTTAGCAATGATAGTTTTTTACACCCAGATAGGATAAGAGCTTACTTAAAAATCCCATCATCTTTTCACTACCCTTCAGCTTGGTGGGGTTTTGTTTTGCTCTCCCCCTCCTGCTTCCCAGCCTGATGTTACCATGTGCCAAAGGGTTCCTCACACAGGAAATCTTAAAAAAACCCAACCAACCAAAGAAAAACACACCCCCCCCCCCCCCATGACATCTTTGCAGTAAATGTTGAATTCACTAGGTGGTGGCTGGTAGGGTTTGCGTGTGTTTTAAGCATTGAGCACCAGGACAAACTGCTGTGCCACAAGCAGAAGGTTCAAGTGTTTGAGAAGCACAAAACAGCAATGGCCAACGGGCTTCTTCAAGGGACGGTAGGAAGAAGTGGCATTTCCCAAGTCTCCCTGAAATGCCTGACAGAGAAAGAGAAAATTCAGAGCTACCTTCCTTGTAAATGAAATTTTATTAAGCAGAGATTGCCATCTATGTCATACTGTAAAGATGGTTGAAAAACGTGCTGATGCTCATTTCGTTCAGTTTATTGTCATACCGTATGGGATTTAAATGAGACCTAATAGAGAAGTAATTGGATTTGCAGTGCCTGTGAGACACAAAGGAGGATTCACGGTACTGTGTTCGGTGTGTCCTAGAGAGCAAATGCAAAAATGAAATCTCTTGTTATAAAGAACGGGCAACAAATGGATTCCTTGTACATATTCTGCAATTTTTTTTTTTTTTTTTTAAAGTTTAAGCTGAAGAATTTTGTTCTATGCTTTGCCAAAATATTTCTGACAGCCTCATTGACTGCATGGTTCGATTGGAAGCTGTTTGAAATAAACTGTGTTTTTTCATTGTAAGAAAATACTCGCAGTAAAGTATATTATTAACAAGTTTGGTTAAAATTGTTGTCTGATATTCTCAGTTATGCTTTAACAGCAGAAAAAGTGGTGGGTTACTGGTCTGAATTTGGTCCAAACTGGTAGTATGCAAAATTGCTGGCTTGCAAAGGGATCTCTGTGCATGCTTCTAAAAAAGGATTTTGAGATTAAATGCCCTGAGCTGGTGAAGATCGTAGCTAGTCTTCTTTGGCACTGCTTTGAATTAAGGCTGTCTCGAGTTCTGGAGTGCAGCCCTGCATTTGTGTATTACCCATTTCTTTGAATTCCTTTTTGAATTAGCTGTACATTCTAGAATTTACCAAACCGACCAAATAAATTTCTTATTTTCAGACTTTTCTGAATATCCATAATGACTGTGCTTAGGAAAAAAATAAACAACTCAACAGCAACCAAAAAACCCCACCTCTAACTGTGTGAGTCTTGCTGTAAGAAGCACAACCTGGAATGTGCAATCCTAAATATAGGCCTATTCATAATGAATGCTTTACTCTCTGCTGAATTTGATATCACGCTGATAGCGGAAGCACTTGCAACATATGTACAGAGAGCTATATCCTTACCTTTGAAAGTGTTCTCTCCAGATCAGGGACAGATCAGGGTTAGAAACTTTGTCAAAATCAATCTGCTATTTTGCATCATCATTCACTTACGTTTATTTAAAGATTTATTTATCTATTCATAATAGAGATAAAGGTTTCCAGTTATAATGTAGTTACTAACCAATATATATTGTTTCAGTTATTTGGCACATGCACTTTATTTTCGAGCAGTCTTTTGAATAGTTTTGTTTAAAAAACCAGATAAACTTATATTTATCTGTAGTTTCAAATGAGTTATTTTAGTATGCCTGCAAAGAAAGAAAACAAAAATCCTTGTATTTTTTTTCTATGTTGAATTAAAAGGCTATTTCCCCCCCCCCCCACCTTGATTGTTTTCTCTTTTAAAACCACAAATAAACAGAATCCTGTGGTAAACGTTCAGGAAACTCAATTTGCCATGTAATTAAGCAGTAACAGAGACACTTCCAAGGCAAAAGGGAAATCAGCAGTTACAATGCTTTAAGGAAAGCAGCAAGAAATCATACTCTTGAATTAAAAGCCCTGAATACCATTTGTTACTGCTGCCTAATACTTAAATGAGGGAGAATATTGTTTTCTTTTATGTAGGCTTTAGATAGATTTAGTTCGTGCTTCTAGGAAGCTGGCGTGTTCTGCTACTGCTGTTAATATTTTGTTGGGAAAAAGAAGTTTTGGAAAAACCAAAGCAGTAGTGGAAGATGTAGAGGTAAGAGAAATCTTTTTAATTAGTGGATTCAATACATCCTTTTTTTTGGAGAAGTGAACCTGGAAGCTATTATCTTGGGGGGCAAATTTGGACAAGGTAATTGGCTTTGACCTTTTGCCAGATGTCTAACAGTTCTTTTTCCCCTCTCCCTTGTGTCCAGATAAATGTCATGCCTTTAGGTTTTTGTTCCCTTGTTCTGGTTTCAACTGCGGAGCCGCTTATGTAGCTAATCTGCGCTTAAAATTATTTCCACTTCTAACCCCAGTAGGACTCTCTTTTGGGTTATTCAGACAGAATTGACATAATTGGATCTCTGCCCAGATAGTGTATTTAGATAGCTTTGGAGATGTCATTAATTTGACAGCTGCCATAGGAAATCTTTGTTTTGACTATTGTTACAGGGCCTGCAATGTTTCTATTGCATTTTCATTTGTAGTCTGCCACTGAATTGGCGTGATTAAAATGAGTAGAATAAGACACCATCACATGTGTACAAGACATGAAAGGGAGAAAATCAGTGCTGAAAACCTCAGAAGGTAGGCTGTTGCCAAATTTTATTTGCGTATTATGAGATTTTGGAATATCTAGTTATCTTTCAAACAGCAATAATAGCAGTGCCTGAGGCTAGGGCTGCTGTATGCTGCGCTGGAACCAAAGCTGTGTTAATGTTTCTCTTCTTGTTGTCAACCTAAAGCAAAGTTTCTGGGGCAGTTCAGGCAAAAAGTGCTTCAACAATTTCTGATGATTAGCTTGGAAGAAAAAGCGGGTGTTTTGGGGGACTCTGTTCTTGGGAAGTAGCAATCCCAGCAGCTCTGTCTTTGGTTCCTTTTTGTGGATCTGAGGAACCTAGCAGTTTTGTTTTGACCTACACATCGGAGGTGCTGACTTTGGGGACTGCAATTCTACCTTGTCAAAGAAGACAGTCATGGTACCACATGTCACTGACTAGCATGTACCACCTACTAGTTCCAAGAGTTTGTCTTCCACTTACCTTCGGCTCTTAGTTGTGAACCTCTAGGTACGGTAGCTTTGTACTTGCTTTGCAGTACATGCAAAGCATGAAGTTTGTTGCTTTTCTTCATTTGGGTCGTTGGAGGAGACTCAGAAAAACTAAGTCTGGAATGCCATTTTTTCCCAGCCTTTGATATACAAATATATTGGGACAAAAATATCTTGTTCCTCCCAAAGACGATGATTTTCATCAGTGCACTGCTGAATTCTAATACCAGGTGCTATTTCAGCATATTCCACTTTCAGTAAGGGATTTTGTGTGGTGGTCTTTGTTTTCTTCCTCCGCTTCCTTCAATTTTACTAATGGGTTCCACTTACATGTCTGTTTGTGAGTTCTGTAGCCCTGTGCTTTTCAACTTTGTAAATGAAATACCAGCTTTGAGTAAACAATAAATATTTCTACTCTTTCTGCTAGTGGTAGTTGAGAGAGGTTTCTTCAACTTGCTCCCTCAGCTGAAGTCATTATACATTTCTCCACCTGAGGGCCAAGGCGCCTAAACTTCTTTGTGCTGTCCCTTCAAAGTGAAATGGCTCTCGTTTATGCTGACAGTACTTCAGACAGTACAGCAGTTTGCCTGAACAGAATAGGACAGAGCTTGCATACTCTTCAGAAGGGATAGTAATGCCTACAACATCCTTTTATACCCGGTGGCCGTGCACCTGGGGGAAGGGTAAAACCAGAACACCCTCAGCAAACAGGCTTGGGGCAGGGAGTGATTGCCGCAGCTGTTGGTGACGGCAGCCTTTACAGCAGGTGGGCAGCGCCCAGACCGGGCCTTGTGCTATCAGCCTCACTTATCAAGTTGCCGCTTGGCAGTTTGAGTTGTCAAGAAGTTTCTGACGATGTTTTCCTTGAAGACATCATTGAGGATCTGCTCTGTGCATTTCCTCCAATTCCCTGTATCTGCCTGGTTGTTTCAAAGATAACCACTGACCTTGACCTATCCCTCTTAACATCGCCTTATCCATGTATTTTAGCACCGAGACGATACTGGCACTATTATTTCAAATTCAGGCAGTGCTGTGTTGAAAGTACACATAGGAAAGATTTTCTTTGGACTAAGAAAGAATGAATAATTTACCAGAACAGGAGCTCTAATAAGGTTTGCAGTCAGCCTTTAACTCTGAGTTGCCAGTGGGCTAAGGCTGTGTTACTTGACTCTACTCTGTTAGTGATCTGTATTCTCTCTGTAGCCCCTGTTACAGTCCACTCGCTGTTACATCTCACCCCAAAGCAAATCTTTGCTAACTGTAGATGTGAGATTTATGTGCTGATTTCAAACATTAGTCTCCCTAGCCAAGAGTAGTAACCAGGTGTCTCTGCCTAGTGTTTCTCTGATAATGAGTTAGTATTGCATCCTTCTGTGGTAGTTAATTCATGAGAATCTGTAGTTTTCACTTCTCTGAAAAAGGCATCTGTGAATGCCTTTTTCCAATGGAGGTGTGCATTTTCAGTAATTTACATGTGTAGATTACTAGATTACTGTAAAGAGTATATTAATATGCTGTTTGTAGTCATCTTTCAGAGCCCTGAAGTCCACACGTACGGAATTAAAAGCTCTGACTCTACTAGAGAAGTTTGGAAGAACTGGTATGATTCAGTGGGTCGTATATGTCTTGATGTAAAACATTTTAATGGCAAAGATGCCATAGGAAAAATAGATTTGTGAAGGAGCTGCTTGGGCTGATGAGTTGTTAATCACTCATGTCCTCAAAGATTCTGAGCTCGTTTTACTTAATAAGAAAGACTGCCATTGTGCAGTTTTTACAAACGAAACACTGAAGTATCAATCAGAAAAAGTCTGAAGTTCCACTGGAACAAATTTTTAAACTGTATGTCCAAAAATTAATTTCTAAAGTGCTGAAGAAAGTTACCTAATTGTAAATGCTAAGATGCTTCTAAAAATGCAATCTGTATTTCGAATAAGGTATCCTGTTAAGGAAACCAAAATAATTCTTATGTTCAAACCGCGGTCTGAGAAGCTTGCTTAGTTAAGCACTACGTAAGGTTCAAGTGTAATCCTTTCCTTTCCTTACAGATACTGTGAGACAAAGTTTGAGAACAGCCTTGGTACAGCCTTGTAGTTCCATTTCTGCTTATAAATCTGCAATTATAATTGGTAATTCAGGTCTTTCAGCATGCATTTGTAAGGGTTCTTAAGGTGCTTAGAGGTGTCCTAAGCATAAATCAAGACCTTTGTTGCTTCTCCTATGTGGGCTTTAGGGATACTTATACATATGCTTATATAGCCAGCTTGTAAATCCTGAAGTAAGGAAACTTAGGAAGGCTGTGAGTCCTATTACTCATTGTAAACAGAAAAGAAAAAATCGGGGAACTGAGATAAAATGGAGTTTGAATACTTCACCTTTCACAGACGGCTTTTGAATAGGAATGCTTAAAAAAACCTGGGGCTATTTTGGTGGCACCATACCTTTGTTGTGAGCCTCCTTCAGCTTGCAGAGAGTGACTGGACATGGCTTGCATTTATTTTGATGCTTGATTGTGAGTCTGAAAGAGGTGTGTGTGGGTTTTTGTTGGTAGTGGGGTTTTTTGTTCGGTTTTGAGCCTACAATATTACATGTCCTCTCAAAGAGTTTGTAGCCTTGCTGGGGGGGGAGGCTTCCTGGCCTCCCATTCATGATTTCTCCACTCTGCTTTGTGGGTTTTTTCTTGTTCTCATGCAGGGGCTGCCCTGAAAGTTTGCAGCTCAGCATAATCAAATTTGAATTAGGTCAATATCAGTAAGTATCAAGATGGAAAATCCTGCTTAAGCCAGGAATTAAAAAATTTGCATATTACAGTGAGTTTAGGTAGTAATTTTGTATCAGCATTAGGTTTTTTAATAGCTCAGACTTTTGGGGGAAATTTCTAACTGTGAGCATGTAAGAAGCGTGTGATTCCTCTTAAAATAATGTGAATCTGTACAGCATATATTGTAGAATTCTTAGCAGATGCAGTCACTAGCAGATGTAACCCTCCTCATTTCTCTTCAATTTAAAAAGATGCTAGTCATGCATGTATTTGGATTGCAACTACAGACGGAGCTGGCAATGGAAGTTGGTTTTTGAAATACTGTATTTATTTTAAACGTTGATAACAATCAACTACTTGTGTTTCATGAGCAGATTGGGAGCTGGAGGTTGTGCAAGTAGATGTAAAAAAATTTCTTGTTTTTTGAAAATGTATCATGTATGCATCAGAGCCTGCAGATGATATGCATTTGGCTGCAGGAGTTAAATGAGAATATAGGTCAGCATAGACTCTTTGATTGCATGTGGTTAAAGTGTGAGCCATTGCACACTTTCTATAGCCGCATTCCTCTCCCTACCACCCCTCCACCCCCAAGTATATGTTTGTTTTTTTTTTTTTTAAAAAAAAAAAAAGTTGTTTGAGTGACCAGTGATACATGTCTGGTCGCTTGCTTTTTGATACAGACAGCACAGCCAGGAGGTGTGCTACAGCTCTTGCACGCCAGATAGGAGCACAGAGAAGTTACACAGCCTCCTGCCTGTGCACTGTTTAGAAGAGACCTGAATTTCTTAGGCTAATCCTTACAGCCTCTGGTGATGGCTCCAAACCTGGACTGCTTAAAAAAGCCCATTTTAACACAGAAGTTTGTCTTCGCTTCAAGGGCTAGTCTTATTTTCACAGCTGGCATACAGGCTTAAGTCTTTTCCAGTCTTTTAAGTATCTGGCAGGCTCTTCTGCATGTAATGCAGTGAACCTGTTCTCGTGCCCCAATTCACTTGCTTCCTTGCCATTAAGGAACTACAATCTTAAAGAGAAGAAAAGCTTAGTTGTGTAGTGTATATAGTATGAAAGGATTTTAATATTTTTTGTCTGTTTTCAGAATGTTAGACACGTTGTAATGCAACATTGCAATTTGCTGACTTTTTGAAACCGTAAATATGATGTGAATCTAGTCTTGCTTTCTTTTCCTCTCTGTGTTTCGTACTTAGTTTTAAAATGTAGTATTCAATTAATGCCTTGGCTTACCTGAGTTAAAGAATAGTTGTGTATTTAAATACTACAATTTTTTTAGCTTTAGAAGAATGTAATATTAAGTGAATTTTGTGAGTGTGTGTGTGTGTATATATATATATGACTAGGAGGTTAAAATACTAAGTGTATACTAGTCTTGAACAAACTTCATGGGTTTCTTTTCCGTTTAAGCAGATTCAGGCATTGAGCTTTTGAGCGCTTAGTCTGATCTGTCTGCTGCTCTGTGGAGCTAGATTGTGCTTGCCTGATTGTCTGCATAGTTAAAATATTTTGAACATAGCCTATTTTGATGTAACTTCATTTGAAATATCTGCCTAATGGAGAAGTCTTAATGGAATACTTTAATAGCCCAAAGTGGTTACCTGCAATTGCTGTAGCGTATTTCAGTCAATTACAAAGGAAGGCAATATTTAATGTTGGAGTGGAGCTAGACGGTGTAATGAACTGGCAGATTGCCAGCTTGATCTTCTCACAGGAGAATTTGTATTAATGTGATGCTTTTCATTTGTTCTCCAGAAGGTCACCAGTAATATGTCAATTGTTGAATTTTATCATAGTTATCAGAGTCACTTGAATGCCTTACCGTCGGCACTTCCCACTCTGTGCAGTACAGGTTTATGGTCAGGTCATTCTTGTGTATTAGCATATTAAGTATCAAAGAGATTATTTTCGCTATTTCATGTCAGAATTTAAATAGGAGTTGGTCAGGTATTGGGAAGAGAGCCTGAGAGAATTATCATTGAGATAGTCATTGTAAAGCTGAATCTGGATTTTAGCCATAGGGATAAAGAAAATGGGGCACATTAGAGCTATTAGTGAAAGGAAAGGCAGCTAATAACTTTGGATGTTACTTGTAGTGTAATCATTACAACGGCACTAATTTATTCTTAGGGTTGTAATCTTTAAAGATTACATGGTTAAAGATAAGTTATTATATTAGATATTACTGATACTTACCTTCTGGCACTTGTTTGCAAGCATCAAATTCAAACTTCTATTTTTGACTAATCAAAAGTGCTTTTTATTGTGGGACTTGTATAGTCCTTGTGTTTCGAAGACCTTGGTCTAGAAAGCAAACGAGTAACTGGGGTTGCTGTTCAAACATAGACAAATTTGTCTTTCTGCCTTGCATGTTTGTAACCATATGTTCATCCAGTTCCTATACTCTTGCCATTCCTGTTCCTTGTCTTCTGTTCCTCTGCTCTGGGCCTCACGGTAAGCGTAGGATCTGAAGGCGGTCATGAGTGGTAAGGAGTTGTGGCATTTTGCATGCAGCACATATGAGTATTTGGATTAGGATTGAGATGTGACAAATGAACATCACACTAGATGGTACAGAAGTGATGGGCACTGCTGATACCTTGGGACACGACTGCCCAGCTCTGCCTCCATTTGTCTTACTTCCTTTCAAATAAGTTGTTGACTTAATTTCCCAAGTTTTCTAATGTTGTGCCAGTTTGTCTTTTGCGTGGACAGTAAGCATTTGACGTGTGTGCTCCAAGGCTTTTGAAGGTTGATGAAGATTATTTTGTGCACTCAAAGTTTTAACTATTCATTCCCCAGCCTGGCTTTGCTATCGAGTACAGCTGTCCAGCATCCTGGCTAGTAGGATGCAGTAGCAGAACAAGAAAACCTCATCTACGGTGCAAACACTCTGCCTGGGGATAGATAGCCCCAAACCGTAACCACTGTTTCCATTTACTACCCTTTGAGAAGAAAGATCTTGAACTTCTGTAACAGAAAGATTGTTTCAAGGAACATATTTAAAGTATAAGCGAATTATTTGTGGTCCAGGTTTCCATCCTGAGTTTGAGTCACTGAGCAAGTCACAATGTTGCAAGGTGAAGCTTTTGGCTGCGGGGGTGTCTGATGGAAATTGGTTGCTCTTCTGGGGAAGTGACTCTTACTGTGACTTGTAGCAGAAAACTTGCTCTATCTCTTCCATAGCAAAGTGAAGAGAAAACCAGGAGAAAAACAGCAAAGGAGGTTGCAATGCAATGGAATTGAGCCCAGAGGGGACAGAGACCAGTCTGCATCTTGTGCTTGTGTGTCTGTTAGATTAAGAGAGTTTTGTTTCCATCAAAGTGTTGGTAGGAATGAGGTTTTCTTGTGCATCTTCTTCCTTTGACTCTTTGCACTATCAACATTAACATTCTGAGCTACTTTCAATGTATGTTAACTGCTCTGCGAAAATAAAACCATTCTTGCTGTACAGAAGGAAGTTAGCATTGTTATATTGAGATAAACACATGACTCATTCTTTTCTTATGTGCTTAGATGGAATTTGGACTCTTATTTTCCTCAATTGTACTTCCTCTCCAGTTGACTAATAAATACAAGGTTAGTTTTTCAGGCATTGATGATTAACAGTACTGTTTTTCAGGTCACGTTCAAATACAAGTTTTATATGCAAAGTGCATTTGTGAAGGTGGAAGCAGTAATTGAGAGAGGTGTTGAGTTTTTCGCTAAGGAACAACAACAAAAAGCCCCACCCCAAACAAAATGAAAAGAAGCTTGGTACAGTATTTCAGTGGTGGATGGTAATGGGCAATAGATGATTTGTGAGGTAGGAAGGGGAAAATAGTACTGTTCAGAAGATCTTGTAACAAAAAATGAAGTGACTTTTATTTTCTCACTTTTTCCCCTTAATATTAAAAATGTTCTTGCATTATTGACAGGAGAAAAACATGTACTACAAAGCATTTGGCCAGTGGGAAAATAAGTCTGCCCTGCCTCAGGGTTTTAATGTTTCTTCATTTATTAAGGTATCTGTCTTTCCCATTTACTTGATACCTGTCTTATAATTTCAAATATAGAGCAGTTTCCAGTGAGAACACAGTTAAAGTCTATAACTGGGCAGGAAAACTTTTACAGCAAACTGTGGTTGCCTGTGGTCTGTGTCTAGAGAAAGCTCAAAAGCCAGGTCAGGTGGTGGGGCAGCAGGTGTTCCAGCCAGCACCCTGGCAGAGGAGAAAGGGGGTAGGTCACCTTCCAATCCCTCCTGCTCTCTACTGTCAGAGGCATACCTTCATTCAGCCACTGAACTGGATCAGAAGGCTCTTCTGTTTGAATAACATTTCCTACGATTCGCCCTCCTCTGTGTTTTTTTCCTAATGCGTTTTTTTTGGGAGGGCTAGCAATGTTCTGGCTCCTCTTGCAGCTGTTGGGGAGCAAGGGGTGAGCCGCCGGGGAGCTGAGGGGCAGGAACTGTCTTGTGCTTTACCACCTAACAATATGGTTGCGCTTAAATGTTTGTCAAACTGGTTTTAGTGGTTCTGTTACTCTACTTATTAATGGGTGGAAGTCTAAATCTCACTTTTAAACGTCTGTGTTACGGTATTTATAATACCTTTGTCAATACTTCTTTTTTCTTCCCTTCATTGTGATTCATGGGATCATAGGATTGATTGCTCTTTTTAATTGAATTTCTTCATAGGGTGCTTTTGTAGAGTGGCAACTGCTTGGAACCTGTTCAGAGAAGACTTTGAACAGAAATATTTGTGCATGAGTGTCCTCAGGTTGAGTAGGAGTTGTAATGTGTTGTCCTTATGAGCTAGGGGCTGCAGCATGGGAAGATGCTCAGAATTTTTCCCTTTTCTTTGAATTGGATCTTAATAGGTTTATATTGCCTGAATTTGTCAGACATTCTATGGAGTTAGAAGCATCATTAAAAACCAGAAACAAATGCTTGAATACTTTGAAGTCCCTTCTGAAAGGTTACTTTCGTGGCTAGAAATACTTAACAGAGCAATGGAGACTGGGAGGGACCTCTGGATGCTTGTGCTGTCGAGGCCCTGGTAGGCCTAAGGCCACAGCTGGGACCATGTCCAGAATTTGAGACTCTCCCAGGAAGAGGGTCCATCACTTCTCAGGGGGCTTGTGGCTCTGCTTAGCCAACCTCATGCTGAAACCTTTCTTCTTTACTAGCTGGAATTTCCATTAATGGAGCTTTCCAGCCCACTGCCCCACTTCACTGCCTTCTTCAGAGCTCATCTCGTTGGGCCAGTGTCTCATGTGCCAGAGGGCCCCAAACAGCATGTGGTGGTAATCCAGCTGGATTACACATCCAAATATGTGCGAGTGCCTCCTGGGTGGAAGTAGTCAGGTCCCACGAAACTGCTGGCTCTCTTTTGCTGATGTACCTCACCTTTTCCAGGTTTAATAGCGTTTCCCTTTTCTTCGGACGTATGTGCAAGTTAAACTTACTAATGTAAACGTGAAGGAAACAGTAAATAGTGGTATTTTTAAAAATGTAGTCTTTCTAAAACTGGGCTGAATTTTTAATTTCACTTCATGACTGATTTTTCTCTGCGTTGTGATGACTAGGTTTGTATTGCTGTCTTTCCTGAGTTGTTTGGATTGTCTGTGGTTAAATTGACTTGTATTCATTGACCACATTTAAATATGAAGATGAATTCTATGTATACTAAACAGGTGGAAGCATTCTGCTCCTCTTCAGCATCTCTTTGGAGATTTTGATAGTATGAAAACTAAATTACCCAGCTAAGGGCTTCTAAGTTTAGTTCTGAAACTAAAATATGTGTTGTTTGTTATTTCAGATAGTGGTGTACGTAAATTTGTTGGAGAGTCCTGCCTTTCACTGCCTGGATCCTTTTAACAGTGTGCCAAAGGTGAGTGGTTCAAGTTCTGTGGTTGTTTTCATAACTGAAGATAACGAGTGAACTGGAGGTATTGCTTGGGTTTTGCTTTTATGTAGTGTAGTACTTGTGTGGCTTTTTTTGTTTTATTTTTAAACTGCTGGATGGATGATTAAATAGCTAGTCTTTTTCCTTCAGTGATCTGAGACAAATCAGTTTTAGTTCTTACTTTCAAAGAAAGACAAGAAAAAAGGATAGGATCAGATTATTAATTAAGCACTAGATATTGCTACTTTTTGGCTCCAATCTCATGTTCACTAGTGCTTTGACTTTGGACATTTTCCCCTGAAGGCGCTGTAGGCAGGACATAGTGGTGTGGGAGGAATGGAGGAGTAGCAGCCAGCCATAGCCTGTGGTGGAGCAGGCTTACTGTTATTCTTTGACTCAATTCTAAAAACTAAGTAATAGCTTATAAAATATTGAGAGGAAAGAAGGTTTGTAGTTTTTCTGTGAGAGCAGAACAGAATTGCATTCAGTATATATAGAGTATTATACTGGGCTGGCTCAGAAGACTTTAGGTAGACTAATGAAGCTGATGTTTTCCATAGGATTCATTTTGTGGTAGAACCTGGCTATATTCTTTCTGTTAAATCATGTACCCTGTTGTCTGTTTCTAGTAACTGTAGTTGATATCTGTGGCTTAGAGATTTATTAACAGAAACTTTTAATAAAATGAAACCTAGTTAGAACTGTATCAAAAAAATAAAAGCAAAAAGGCAGAACACTGAACGAACGTTCAGCGTTGTAGTGCTTGCAGCGCAGGGCAGAAAAACTGGGAATCTTCGTTTCATTCATTACATTACCAGGTGGATTTATTAATTCTTACTCAAATTCTCTGTTTATAAAATAAAAATAATATTACCTTCTTCAGAAGGAAGTTATGAAGGCTAATTATTCACATTTTGGAGCCTTCAAATGGAAACCAGTATATGAAGTCTTCGTGTGCCTTGATATTTGTTGTGAGTTCTGTTAAATACTTGTTCAATGAAGTGTTACCAGATGTGGAAATTAGATATAATTTCTTTAATAAAGTGCAGCTGAACCAGTTAGAATTAAAAATGTAATCCAGTCTTAAGTATAACATCAACAGATGTTTTTTTTTGCAAATGATTCACTTTCCTTCAAACTGAAAAGGAAATTCTAAAATTTCTGGGATAGAAACTCTGAGATTGTACAATTGGCTGTTGCACTACATTTTCAAATTATCTGATACATGTCTTTAAATGTAATGAACAAATTTATAACCCTGGACTTTCCAGCAGATGAGAGTATAGCCTTGAACATTGTGTATATGTGTTTAAAGACTAACAGTGAGAAATCTTTTGTAATAATTTTCTGGAGCAGAAACTCCAGTAAGTTTTCTTTATACTTTTTATGTGGCCTGTAGGTAGCAAAATTAAAATATTCTTGAAAGGGTTGTTAATGTAAAAACAACAATCACACAATCCTAAAGCCTAAAGATTCATCAAACTGCAGACTTAATCACAATAAAATTATTCTAATTTTTCTACTCAAAGCTTGTAGTTTACTGACTGCCCCAAATTTGGTATTTATTTCAAATATGTAATATAAACTTTTCTGGAGTTTTGTCTTCAGAATCTCTTTCTTGTACTTTTTTATAATAGTTTTCAGTTAAATGTTCAGTGAAAATAGATTTAAAAAATATTCCTTGCTTTGTTCAAGGAAATAGGGGTTTGGAGTGTGGGTTATGGATTTAGTCATCTTTATTTGTTGAACTTATTTCTATGATATTTTGCCTTATTAAGTACTTTTTTTTTTTTCTTCTACCCTTTAAAACAAGAAGGGGGAGGGGAACCAAACATGCCCAAAGTGAAGGTGTTTACAGGAGGTGAAGGTTTTATGTACTTCCCAAAAGGAAAATAGATACAACTATTTGGACACGTCAGTGGGGGATGAAAGATGAAGTTGTCTTTTTTTTTAATTTATTTTCCTTTTTTTTTTTTTTTTAAATCTGGGCACCTAGAATACTTGCTGTATCCAATTAGACAACACTCAATTTCAGTAACAAAATTGAATCTAACTTCTGTGTTAATATTTTATGTCTTTTTCCATCCTTTGTGTACACATTTCTGATGGACTATATTCAATGTGGTAAAGACGTGGTTCTGCAAAACACAAAGCATTCTAATGCCATTCCCAAGAGGAAATGAATGCATAGGTGTGAGTTCAGTAAAGACTACACTTGAAATGCTTTGCTGAACACCTTTTGCCCTTTGAAAAGGAAATGCAGTTGACATCAGAGTAAATATTCACAAATTACACTCAAAATGTTCTTAAAGTTCACTGAACTGTGGACAGTAATGTGTCCTTACAGAATTTTGTTGAGTCAGAACTACAGTGTAATTAGTACATGGTTGTCAAGATCTGCCAGCTCATCTTTCATCTAATTGAGCAAGCTGACTTTTTTCAGTTGTTTGGTTTTGGTTTTTTCTCTCTCTCTATTTTTTTTTTTTTTGAAGGATGAGAACTATATGAAAAGCATCCTTTTTGGGGAAAAAAAAATCTGTCATTTCTGCAGTTAAATTAGTATGAAGTTACAGATGAAGTCTAATGTTCTGGCAAATTATTGCAGTCATTCAGTTGTTACAAATCTGAAATTATCCAAAAAGCATTTGACCTATTACAGAACATACTATTGCATGCAGTGGTATTCTATACTTTTGAACTTGTTCCTTATTTACTTACATTCTTTGAATCAAAAAATAAATCACATCTTGTATTTTTACAACAGGATATTTTGAAAACTGATTGCAACATTAATATGCGCCTTGAGTACTACTTTTTTGTATTTTGGGTAAAATCTTCTGGGAAATGTTCTTTAATAGTATAATTTTTTAAGACTTGGTACACCTTGATAGTAACACAAAGCATAGAATAGCATGCATACAGATACAAATGGAATATGCTGTTAGGTTCTTCAGGGATATCTCTGTACGCAGAAGGGAGATTTTTTGATGACACTGGAAGCAAAGGGGTACAAGCCAAGGTATCAGTGTCTTAGCACCCAGCAGATTTGCCAAGCTGTGATCAGATGTCAGTGGCTACAGTACCACTACGTTTGGTGGAAAGCCTAGTCTATAAAGGTGTGCTTGGAACAACCACGACACAAATGTGCTCCTCTTGTTGTGAGACTAGGGTCCTGCTCACAGCTTCTGAAAGTCTGTTCCTCCTCCTTGTTTAAAGAAGAAAAAGCACCACAGGCATTTCAACTTGATGGAACTGTCTGTGATGCTGTATCAGAATATTTCTTGATATTTTTGTGTGGATCAGCACGTTTGTAGTTGTTCATTTCTGAGGAGTTTAGACCCAAGGAAAACAATACCTATTCTTAGTGTTTCATATGTTAGTTATGGGAAATTTTGATTCTGACCATAATTAAAAGAACGAAAGGTATGTACCAAGTGGATGTCTGGATTCCTTTCCCTAAAAAAAAAAAAAAGTTTCCTGTAACTATGTCAATTATCCCATGTGCCTAAACTGTTGATTTTAAGCATTTGAATGCAACTTTAGCATTCCAGCTTTGACAGCTTCAGGTCCAATTCAGGTTTGTAGGTATCAATGGTACCTATTACGGCCCACAAATTGCCTTTGCAGTATACCTTAACTGCATTTTGTATGGATTCCTCATCAGAAAACACCAATACATGAAAATTTGTTTCAGAAAGAAGAAAACAATGACCATGTGTTTCCTGGTGGAAGTAGTTTTGTGGTTTGATAGCCAGTATGGACTTTGGCTGTCTTCTCATCCAGCGTGTCAGTTGTTCTGAGCCAAAAAAAGCTTTTCCTGCTGAAAAGAATCTAGCACTTTGCTTATGAATATAGCTATGAGTTAAGCTAATATAAAATAGATGTGTATGAGTAAGCTAGGGTTAAGCTTTTGTGCAGGTATATTCATGAAGCGAGTACAAAACACTCAGTGGCAAACCTTGGTGTCTTGACTAGAGTTCAGAGGAATGTCGCTGGCAGAACTGGTTACTGAGCCCCTGTTTCTGTGGCTTCTAAATAAACGTATCCCTGCGTTACACCAGTTTCAGTTAGAAGATTTAAGTCTGCGCTGCACTTTTGAGGGACAAGTGATGTGGCTTCAAATATGATCTTGAGAAACTCTTCAAGATAGTTTGTGCAGTTAAGCTACATCACAGGGAGGGTTTCCTGAGGTGCTGAAAGTGTTTGTGACTTAGGTGAGTGTTCTACATAGAGGTATAGGTTGGGGAAAGTCACCCTGAGGCTTTTGAGGTTCCGGGCATAGGGAGCAGTCCTTGTGCCAGCACTGCGTTGTGTGATAGTGCTATATCGGTGATAGGGGCAGGTCAGTGATCCCAAACCCTCCTGAAAGAGGAAGCGGATTAGCAGCTGAAGTCGTCGAGTTACTCCAATATCTAACTGACCCATAAAGGAGCTGTTGTCATCATCTGCTTGCGAATGCCTCCTGGAGATCCCCTTGTTTCAGGTTTCTGAGGGGTGCCGTGCCTGTTTCGTAGCTCTTTAGTGCTGACTGCTTGAGCTGGCGCTTTGCAGAAGCAGGCACACTGCCAGCGTTGGCGCGCATCACTTATGAAATCAGTTGAAGGGCTTGTTCCTCCATTTGATAATGGCTGGAAGGCAGTTCTTCTGGTGTGGAGGCTTTGAGGGAACTTAAAATGATTCATTGTTCCCGCTAGAATTGGCGTGTAGTGGAAACACAGCAAAAACTGTAAATGTGTGTATTTTCGGTAGTGCTCTTAACATATTCCATATAACATCATATTCAAATGGTACTTATTACATCAAATGTATTATGATATTAAAAAACAGTTTGGCATGCTGAATTACTCCCTCTTAATGAATGGGAAGAGACTGTGCATGCTGTTCATCTCGTTTTGTATCTGGTGAATGGTTTTGTGTGTTAGCCGGGGCACTCTGGGTAACTGCTGCAATTGGTGAATTTCTCAGAACAGAAACAATTTAAAGGTTAGTGTGGTATATTTGCTGTGGAATTCTGTTTCTAATAACTTGGTTAATTAATCTTGGATTACAATTACTGTTTGCACTGTAGTAACAAAGCTCAAATTGTACTAAGCAGAGAGGACTGAGAAAATGAGCTTGTCCTGTTGTTTATTTTTTAAGCCAGTAGTAACACAAAGCATAGAATAGCATGCATACAGATACAAATGTTTTACAGTCTATTTTCCTTTCCCTGATTTTGAGTCTCACTTTAAGACATCGAAGACTCCTTGCAGTCTCCTAGGTTTAATTCCCGCTTTCCTTTGTGCTCTCTCTTCACACCCTTTTGTTTCAGGAATCCCCTGCAGCTCTCATCTTATCCCTCCTTCTTTTGGAGGCTGTTGTCTGTGTCAGCTGCTCGTAGTGGTTCCCCATAATAGAGCCTCTGTGCAGCTTGTTTTCTACCTGCTCAGTCACCCTCTTGTTCCCCCCCCCTCCCTTTTCTTTTAAATGATCCTATTCTTGCTTTTTGATTCAGCAGCTGTATGCATAATAACCCTTGCAGCAGGTCCCCTGCTACTATCATTGGTACTCACAGTGTTGTTTTTCTCACTAGTTGGGAGTTCTTGCATTTCTTTTTAGCATGTCTTTTCCTTGAGACGGCTTGTTCCACCTCTTCCTACTAACCTTTAACATTTACCTGTAGCCTGATTTATTTATTTTCTTTAATGTGACATACGGATATCTTAACAGATGTGTTCCTAAATGCAAGTTAAATATCTGCCTCTCATGCAAGCAGGCTACAGCAGGTGATGTCAGAGAGATACTTTCCCTGAAGCAGTAGGTAGTTGGGGGATTGAGATTTTCCCAAGAGGCTGATTTTGAATTCTGTATCTTGCACCAAAATCAGTAGCTCTTTGTCCATTGCTTAGCACGTTCCCTGATAAGCTGGGTTGTCTCATACCATTAGTTCTCAAGTTATCACATACCAGCCCTGAAAATGCTCTCGAATGAGGGTTATACCTCTTTTTATATTTGATCTATGAATTTGTTTTTCAAGATTAAACAGTCAGAGTATTAGTTTTCCTTTCTTAGTTCTCCCTGAAGATTACTGAGGATAATTTTCTGCCAGCCATGGATTTGTATAGGATCTAGAAAGGTCTGTTCCAGTATTGCTAGGCAGAGCTCTGCTTTATGATGAAGATCAGGTGCTTGCTAAGGTAAAGCATTTAGCTCAAAAGAAAAGGGTGTGACATTGTTGGGTTGACTTAAATGTTTTGACTAGAACTGCAAACCTTGTGTGTGTGTATATATACATATGTTTATAAAACTGGTTTTGAAACTAGCTCATAAGCAAGGTTTTGACAGCTGTGCTCCTTAGAAATTGAATTTACTGTCAGAGGGATAATGGAAGCTTGCATTCGCAGCTGCTGGTTTGTGCTTCAGGCACTCTTTGGATGCATGGCTGCTATAACGTACTTTCTGACTGCAGTAAGTTGCGGAAACTTCAGGAAGTCTTGACCTGTGAGCTGTAAGTCTTCTCCGGTGTTACTGGCAACACATCCTGTGGCCAAAATGGGGGTGTCTCATATGTGTGCTGGGCTTGTTTCCAGTTGTGTGAGGAGCGGCTGCTGCTGTGTAATCTTCAGGAAAAAAAGTGGTGGCAGAGAGATCAGGAGGTGGTTGTGACCTGCTCCCTGGCTGTGGTTTAGGAGAAGAGGAAAACGGCAGCACAAATGAGGCCACTGGTCAACTAAAGATTCTGGCCTGTAAGTGGTGTCTGGTCTTCTCTGCATCCTGAGTCAGTACCCTGACTAATTCTGCAGAATCCTTAAAAATAAAAGAAGCAAAAACTGAGGGCAGCATTTTATGCAGTGATGCTGTGCCGCTTACCTTTATGGAACTAAAGCTTGGTTTCAGGGTTGAGTTTTTGCACTTAAATGTATTATAACACTAGAGGAGCAGGAACAAGACATCAAATAACATTTCAGTCCAAGACCTGTTCCTCAGAGCTTCATTTTCAACAAGAAGCTTAAGAACAAGAACAAATAAAATAAAAATGCTTGGTATTAGTCACTTGAAGCATTCTGTGATACGGGGAAAAAAAAAAGGGTGCCTCTTCTGTAAGCTCTCCCTGAGGTCCAGGGGGAGAGGGGATGCATGAGTCTTCCCCCTTCTCCCTATTCTCTTTCCCACCTTGAAGTAACTTGTGAATTTTTGTATACTTGCTCCTACTTTTGATGAGTCAAGGGATTGTAACTTGCCACTCCTTTCACACTGCTCCACAGCTCCCAATATTTGTGTATGAATTTTCTTCAGAAGGCCTTTTTCATTGAGGCCTCATGCAGATTTAGTAATACTATCAGCTTCTTTTAGTAAGATCTGATTTAGAAAACGAAGAAAATGTCTACTTTTGTTGTAATGTTATAATTAACAGAGTTGTGGCATGTTGCTCTTGAATTTTGACTACAACTAATACTAAGGTACTACAAGAAGGTGTCGAGTACTAAATATTTTGTGTGGCTCTCAGCTAAAGTTGTGTATGAAACAATGATGGCATAGTCACTCTTATTGAAATATAAATTTTTAAGTTTGTATTAACCTAGAAGAAACAAGACCACTGTGGCTAAACTTCCAAATTTCAGACCTGTGGTTTTGAACCTCTTTTTCCTTTATTTAATCTTGGCTTTAGTACAGATAGTGATCCCCACAGTCTCTCTCCATGTTTGGAAACTATTTGGCTACTATTATTTCCCTTTCATATTTGTTGATGCGTTTTATTTTTATTTGGTAGGTGTAAGGAAGAATATGTGTCCGTAAGTATGTGAGGATAGAATGTCTCATCAGTGTAAGAGTACATAACATTTTGGTTGAAAGGGAATGTGATGTAGCAGCCAAAGCCAAATGTTTAATTTTGAACCGATTTGTTTATTGCAGGGAGATTTTATTCAGAAAAGTGAGCTGTGGAGAAATTTCTGGCAGAAGATAAAAGAGTAGGAGGAGATTTAGAGGAATTTGGAAAGATTCAGTTTTATTCAAGCAATGGAGCTGAGGAGTGGGAATAAAGGAGGATAACAGTTCGGCGTCAACAGACAATGTTGGTCTCTATTGAAGGTCTGTTTTGCTCATAGAAATGTAGACTCTTCTAATTGCTTATTCTTGGTTTTGGGTAACTGTTTCTATGGAAAAAGTCAGATATTTTTAGTCTTTTTCTGGTAAAAACTTACTTTCAGAAGCTTATCTTTTTGAGCAGCAGTTCTGGTGCAGTGGAAAATCATGTTGGGGTAATAGTAGTGGAACAACTTTTGAGTTGTCTTTGTAAGCAGTCTTAGAGCAGCTGGCACCTGAACTGCAGGGTAAGAGTTCAGAATAAGGAGCACCTTCCTAACGTGCTTACAGCAGCATGCATTCTCTGGGGCACTCCCGACAGAAGGGTTTCAGTAAATCCCCTTTCATCCCTTTCCGCCTTTGGTGAGTGGTGTTTCTCTCTTGGTTTTGTGTCCCTCCCCTTCAGCTGAAGAATTGACAATGACTTGCTGCTGTAACCATGTGGCAGAACACTCACAAGTACTGTTTTTTGGAAGAGGACCTCATTTGAACTGGAGGAAGATGTGTAAGAAATAATTTGATTGAAATATATTAATACTGCCAACATTCCAGACCAAAAATGCAGTCTCAACTTCAAATTTAAAGCATTTTTAAGAGCTATAGGATAGATCATTTTGAAACCTGCTTTATTTGGAAAAGTGCAAGGGTTAGAGTTCTGCACCTGTGTTTTGGGAGCAGTAAGAGAGGATTCCTGTCTTGACCCTGAAGAGCTGTTAGGTGGATGGAGAAAGATAACTTTAGAGGCGGATTGGTATGGCCCTTTCTTGCCTGGGCTGATAATTTCCTATTTATGTATTATTAGCACAGCAGTCTATCTGACTGACAAGAGACTTGTGAAGCTGCAGCATTCACTCACATATCATACAAGATCCAAGACTGTCTCTTCATTTCAATTGTGCTTTCTCTTGGTATGCGTTCTATCAGGAAATTAAAAGGATAGCTTTCCGAGTAACTATCTTGTGGTCCAGTCTTGTTCAGGAAGATGTACAGATTTCTACAGGAATAAATTTAATGGTAATAGCTGTTACTTAATAAAATCTAACAGTGTATCTTTCAAGCTGTCTCTTTGGTTATGTACGTAAGCACAGAATCGAGAACGGTATCTTGCATCCGGTGATTATTTTTACCTGTTCTATTCAAAGATCCTGCTTCTAGAAAGTAGCTTTTTGCCTGAGAAACTCTCCTATATATGAGAAATAGGTGTTCATTAACCCCAAATTCAGGTGAAAATCTGTGGATCTTTGCCTTGAGAGTTAAATTGAGAAGTGTCTTTATTTTTTTTTCACTGCTACATGCACCTTTTTGTATTGGATAAAAATTCAGATTCAGGTGACCTGGTAAAAAAAAAAAAAATCCAGATGTCTAAGAATTTATTTAATATTTGAAATGACAGTAGACTGGAAAGCTCATGGGAACAGAGCCTGAACAGGGCCCTTAAATTACTTAGTGGTCTGTGAGTTAGGAAGTTAAAAATTGTTTTAATATACGTATTTTTCACATTTTCCTACTGTCATGGAGGAAGATTGAATGGGTGTTTTTGTAAGGCAATTGATAAACTGCTTAAGACTATAAAGTGAACATTGTCTAGAAATGGACTATGTACTTTTTTTTTTCCTCTTAAACAGCATTGGTTGGGAATAAACGCATTTTTGAACTGAACAAACATCTCTTCCTCTTTCTAGTTAAAAAGCGAATATATGATTTTTCTATTGGGGAACAGAAGGTCAGCAGTTCAATTTTATTTTCAGCATTTTATAGACAGTTTAAAGTGAAATCCCTTGAAAAGTAGGTAGCAATGTTTCAAGGGATTAGCAGTAAAATGTAGCAATCCACAGTGATTCTGAGCTTTGTCCTTCTGTGTGAGATCAAGGTTAAACTTCTTATGTCTGAGGACTGTTCTTTGTTTATACAATACATAAATGTACTAACACTTCCAGTGAAGTATAATTCCTGCAGACCATTGAATGTTTGAGCTAGGAGAAAAGAAGCAGCAGTGAAAGCAAATAATTTAAACGCGCTTTTTTTTTTTTTTTTTTTTTTTTTTTTTTTTTTTTTTTTGAATCTTGAAAGAATTTCAAGGATGTCTCCTTTATAAAATTTCATGGTGTTCACCATATCCTGAGTGGCTGGCTGTTCTAATTTCAAGGTGATAAGGAAGGTTTATTGATAGTGTGAATGAAAGTGCATGAACAGCTGTACACTTAACTTTTTCTTCCGCAGAGTGTATTTCATCAGTCTGTCATATAGACAATACTGCCTAAATGTCCTCTCTGTAGAGTGTCTGCTTTATTTTTCTATGATCTTGTGTGCTTGGGTCCCTCCTACCCCCCTTTTGTAAGGGACTGAGGAGAGATTGGTAAGTGTAAAATGATTTGTGGTTTTGTCTTTGTCTAGACAAATATGTTGTATTCTTCCTGGACTTTCCCCTCTCTTGTGTGTTTTTTTTTTTCTTTTCATGTGTTTCCAAACGTATAGGTAAGCTTAAATGTTGTCTGTTGGAAGGAATGGAGAGATAACAGTCCAGAGCAACACCAACAAACATTAAGCTTGTCTGTGTCTCTGACTTAGTAGAAACACCCATAAACCAACACGGAGATGTGGCCATTAATCATTGCTGCTGTTTTAGAGGCGAGATGAGGTCTCTTTTTCCCAAAAGTTTCCTTTAGTGTAGTTGAGCTGTTTATTAGCTGTGTGGCTTTTCTGAAACTACTTTTAAAAGAATTCAGGAAAAGGTGAGCCAATGCTCTTGCCTGACCCTCTGGCTATATTTAACTAAATGTGAGGCAGCATTTGGGGTTCTGTTGTGTTTACTCTGCAGCCAAGAAACATAGGCCAAAAAAGCTGCCTCCTCCCTGTTTGCAGCTCTGGGTCTGGTCCTCTCGTGCTGTTTGCAGCTGAAGGGTCTGGAGGTGTCCTCTCTGCACAGTCTGGGTTTTACCATTGCTGTCTAGCATGAGGAAAACCATCACTCTTGATGGCAATGCCTTCAAAGTAAAGCAAGAAGCAGCTTTTAACCCTAATAGTGGAAAAAGTCACCTGCAGATAGGGTCATCTGCAGCAGCTGCATCTGTGTAGGCTGCTGACGGAGACAGAACAAGAGAACCTGCATCCACTGCCGGCACCTGCTTGAGCCCTGCCTGCTGGCGGAGCTTGCAGCAGCAGATGCAGGAAAGGGAGGCTGAGGGCAGATGGCATGAATGTGCGAGCTAAAGGCTGGAGGAGGGGGTTGGTAGGAAGGGGTGTTAGCTGGCTGTCTGTGGCTGGAGTTGCTTTATATTCAGACTTTTTTTTCCCCCCCCCCCCTCTTTCATCAGACTAAAACCAGCGACGGTAACTTAGTAATTCATGTTCATGCTCCTTGTGTTTTCTAAGAAGTATAGAAGGCAAGGATACAATTTTCTATAGTCTTCCAGATATGGGGAAATATTTTCTTGCAAAAATACCGTCTGGGTTGGGTGAAGCATTAATAAAATCATCTAACTACAAAAATCCTCTCTCTTAGCGTTTTTTTTTGCCTGGTCTCTGGAAGGTTGCCAGTACTGTTTATTAATCTTTGTACTGCTTTCTGAATGAAATAAAAATACAAATTTCTTAAAAACACATGCTGCGCTCCCCCTCCCCCCCCCCAAAAAAAAAAAAAACCCACAAAAAACCAAAACCCAGTCAACCAACCAACCAAAAATCCCAAACTGAAATATGGTGGATTTTTTTTATCCCTTAAAGTTGTCCTCAGCCAATTTCTTAAGACATCCCATGTTTATGAAAAGACTTGAACCATGTTTTTATTATAAGCCCTTTGCCCTGTCTGTTGGTGACCGTACTGAGTTTCAGCTTAGCTAAAGACTTGCTAGAGTTTTTTCTCTCTAACTTCTATTACTATTATTATCTATCTTTTTAGCATAGGTAAGTTATAAGGCTTCTAATTAGTATTGCAAAACTTTAACATATGTTGCTATAATACCAGCTTGTTCCTGTAGAATACCAGCTTTTTGTCCTTTGAAATGGAATTTTAAATTTAAATCATCTGTCAGAAGCTAAAAATGAACACTGCCTACTTTATAATAGGCATGCTGTTCCAAAAAGGGGGTAGAAATATCCTTTTCTTTTTAAGTAAGACATCAAAAGATTTTTTTTAAAACTTAGCTTCCTGAAATAGCAGAGTGCTTATCACATAAATAGGAAAGATAGTACTCAGTATTATGTGTTTTAAAGACTGTCACAGTGATTAAACATTTGTATCTTGAACTGCCTCAGACCAGGAAATTCTGTGGTATAGCAGTATTACTAGTGATATTAAAAAAATACGGAATTAGAAATGTTAGCCTGTATGAAGGTCACAACATGAAACAGAGTGAACACTGTATAAAATTAGGGTGGTATTGCATGAATTAATAGAAGGCAGGAACTCAGATTTGTGTTCTCTTGGTGCTGCAGCAGCCTACCTTGTAACAGCCCGGACAGCTCGCTCTCTCTACCACTACTGAGGCAGCAGGCTAAAGTATCTGCTACTTTTCTCATATAAACGTTAGCAATTTTCCTCTTATCTGATATTTTCCAGAGTCTTACTGTTGTGACAGCATTGTGTCCTCTTCTTAAAACTTGAACTTTTTCTGAGACTGTATGCCTCAAACTATGAAGCATAATTTAGTCAGAATAACGAGCAGGTGTGACTGTGAGGTGACCTTGGTTTACAAGAAAGAAGGAAAGATGTGAGCTGGGGGACTGCCCTTGCTGTCTTCGTTGTGCTCGGCAGCCTCTCCCTCAATATCCCTCTATAGGGATACCAAGAGGGCATCCCCACTGCTCTTGCCCCATAGACACTGGTGCTACACCTTCCTGCTGGAGTGGGGCTTGGAGAGCTGTAAAGGGCCTAGGCACCACCTGCAGCCATCAGAGATGGCCATCATTAAGACTTTGGGCTGCACACAAAAGATAGGTGGGTCTTCTGAGGAGATGCTGATGTTGTGATTAAAACTGTTCCTTTTCCTTAAATGGCGAGTTTACATTTTAAAAGATGATTTGAAGCAGTCCCTGCTTATTTCATCTGGGCAGACTGATTTGTGTGATAGCTTCTTGAAAACATTGGGTGGGAATATAGACATATATAAAGTGAGATTTCTTTTTTGTTGAATGGTAAAGTGCTGTACTGACTCTTTAGCAGGAAGGATATATTTCTGTTTCTAGTCTGTATGTGCCTTTATTTCCTTGTCTGTCTTTTAAAAAGACTTCTAAGCCACTTACAAAACAAAACAAGCTCCACTTTTGTGCTTTATTGGAGCTATGCAGAAATTCGTTACCACTAAGCTAGTCTTGAGGTTTCCTGTTTGCAGTTGTTCTATAATACAAGATGCAAGGTGCTGGAGTGTAGGTGCAGTTGTATTAGAGATTGGGATACCAGATTGTGGGGCCGAGAGAAGCAAACATTGCTTAGAAGCTGTCAGAGGCATCCGGTTGAAGAAACAAACCCCTAAACCTCACAGCAGTGTGCCCTGAAACAATGTCAGGCGATACAGAGAGGAAGAGGGTTTGAGGTGTGCGGGGCCAGGCTGTTGGGTAGCATTAAGGTGAAGCTACTTTGCTAGTATATTTCTAAATTGGTGGTTAATTAAGACTGATCCTTCACTTTTTTTGAAGATATAATAAAGCCCACTTATATTTTACTAAGATCATCTTAAAAAAAACCCATGCTTCTGGCACCCGTAGACCAAGTAAGACGAGAAGTAAGTGGGCTGCAGCCGCAGCACCTCTGATGTGATTAACCGTTCCACCGGGATGTATCACCCTCACGGTTTTATCTACAATTTTTTTTTTTTTTTTTTTTTCTTTTCCTGAGTGACTCATAAGGAAATTGAGTACTTTTGCACCTAAGAACAAATGTATTGGGAGCTGCCAGAAAGGCTCATGGTGTCTGCTGAGACTGCCTTTGAAGTCACCCCAGTGCCTGGGCCTCTCCCTTAGCTGGTTGTTGTCTAGCTTGGGTGTGAGCTTGGGGAGATGGGTAGACCTAAACCAGGAGCTCGAATGAAGTGAAAAATGTCCAGAAAATGTGGTTTTCTCATGCCTATCTTCCTTAAAACCCTTTTAGTAAGTACTAATTGCACATCTGTAATCTGCTGGTATGCTGTGTGGGTTTTTAGGGGAGGGTCCTTTGTCTCTTTCCTCTATTTTTCTTCAGGATTAGAGTTTGTCTGACTACTTGGTGGTGTTATCAAGGATTGTCCAGTTTATGCTTTCAAATTAGTGGCACAACTGTAACTCTCCAGAACTTATTCATTACTTCAGATTTTCCTCAGAGTTGACGCTAAAACTGTAAAAGCTTTGTGGACAGTTCTACTATCTTGGGGTGCATTTGAAGACTAAAAGTGTTTAATTTATCTTCTTATTTTTACACCCTAAGTTAATGGCAGAGAAGGAAAGAAAATGGTTGTCACTGTAAAATAATCCCATAGTGTGGCAATAATTATTAAACATCTTTTTCTTACATCCTGTGCAGGAAACTTAATGTTCTATCTAATTCTGTACTTATTCTATTGCTAATATTTAATTTATTCCAGACACAGTTTAATAACTTTTTATAGTTCTTAACGAGATGAACGGCTCTCCTTTTGATTACCTTCAATTTGCATTTCCTGACTTTAGCTCGTTACTATCAGTTTTTCATTTTCAAAGAAAGGACCAGGGAGAGGGGACACAGAAAGCTTGTTACTTCCCTTTTTAAACAGGATATACTTTAAATGATATAATACTTCTTTTATAAATGCTAAATTGTAACAGTAGGTTGAGAAACGTAATAAAACGTTCCTCATTTGCAGTGGATCCATTTATTTACATGATTCACCTTTATTCTTTACAGCTTCCATTCATCCTTGCTTTCAGCTTTGGAAAACTGACCCTCCTAAAGTACCGACAGCAGTTTCTATTGATTGTGACGGTGTCTTCAGTTTGCACATCAAAGTAAATTAGATAATAATCACTTGCACTTACTCAGCTATCACTTTTAGTTCTATAGTCAATGCATTCTAATGAGACCTAATAGTGAAATACCCCAATTTAATCGTCAGATTGTGTTAAAACTGTCAGCAATTTTAGGCAGCACAGGTATGTGGGGATTTTTCTGTTCAGGTATCAGTTTGACACCTCAGAACTGCATGGCCGTATGGTGAACGTTTGGTCACTCCAGCTACTTAGTTAACTTTCTTTAAATGAAGGGGTGGGGAATATTCTTACAATAATTTTTGGTGCAGTGACCTCTTTCCAAAGAAATGTGTCCCTTGGGGTGGATTGACACACATTATATGCAGTATTAAAGTGTTAAACTGCAGAAGCAGTTAGGCAAGGTGGCTTTTATGCGGTCCATCTCCGTTTGTCTAAGTACCAGCAAACAGCCCATGTAACAAAGCATGGAAATGGTTTTGCTGGTCTTAATGAAGGGCTGCGATTTGCTATAATTTGGGTCAGCTTGTTTACTCTTTTTAAACCTCTGCATTTTGAGATTTTCTTTTAGCAATCATTAGAAATATATTTTGCTTGGTTTAGGTTAACTTTGGCCTTTGCATAAGAGAGATGGTATTGTTCCATTTTTTCAAACATGGATACTTTTAAGTGTCAAAAATGCTGTGTTCTTCTGGAAATAGCTAAAAATATGTCAAAAGGTGTATTCCTTTTTGCAAGTTTTCGTTTGAATTCACTTGTTCTTTGAAATAGCATTCATTCTTTTTAATGCCTTCTGAGTTCTGTCTTTGAGTTTGGTGCTTTACTGATCACCAAGAACTAAGTGAAACAATCTTAAATGTAAAGATGCGCTTTTTTGAGATCTTTCTGTATGTCAAAACTATTCATCCAGGCTGATTTTAAAAAATACTATCCATGCATGCAGCAAAGAAAACAACTGTAAGTGGGGGGGGAAAAAAAATGCTCAAAACCTCCTGAAAGAGTAGGCAGACTAACCCGAGATTGTATCTTTGTAAATAAGAAGACTTCAGACTTAGTGTACTTCATATGAAGTGATCTAATAGAAGTGATTTTATTAGTTACAGAATACAGTAAGCACATCTGCTTACTATGAAAGAGGCCTTGATGGAAAGAGACTTTTTTTTTTTATTTTCCACAATTACGTTACGTTAGAGGACCAAATATTGCCTATTCGCTATAGCTTGCAAAAGATTAACCAAGTGGGCATCAGATTGCTGGCCCGTCAGCAACACATGCTGCAGGGTTCAAAACCCGTTTTGATTTTAAGAGCTTGGGGACAGGAGAAAGAGAGGTTGTTCAGCATTTAAATCTTAGAGAAAACCGTGATAGGTCATTAGTTAGCTTTTCATTCCCTCGAGACAATTAACTAAATATTCTATAGTAATTACATCTTACGTAATGTTGTGTAGCAATTATGCGTTTCGTGTACATCAGTATCGTGTAAAAGCCTCCATATTAATTTAGTGCTTTTCTTTCAGTGTGTCTTAGGAGGACATCCTATTCCAGAACAGTCTGTTATATCAATTGTCGCTTCCTATTAATAGAATTTTGCTTGTTCCCTTGGTGAGGGATTAAATTTCAGGCATTACTGTCAGTCGTTTTTTAGCCGTGTTCCTTTTTGCAAAATAAATTGTGAACAAGGAGACCAACTGCTTCCTTCCTTACTGCGTCTTTAACGATCAGTCATAGCTCCTGTTTGCACTATCCTAACTAACCGTATCCCCGACTTAACCCTGAGCTTTCCTCCTGAAGGCAAGAAAAAAATGCTGCTTTTCTGCCCATTGAGCCAGGCTGTTAAACTAGTGGGGGGGTTAACATGTGTCAGTCTGTAGGAGAAGATTCCAGTTCAGGCAGCATGCTGGAATGCATCCTTTCTTACTTATCACTGTGGGAGGAACACATTAGCCCTATATAGGGGGGAGGAATCCTTGGGGGAGGAAATCCAGGCTTGGTAAAAGACAGAGATCTGTGTGATAATTATATATCGTTTGATATATAAAATAGCATCAACTGAGCAAATCTTTCACATGAAAAATCACTAGCAGATTTATAAGCTTGTAGGAGCAAATTCTCTTAGGTTCCTCTACATTTAAGTTTCCATAATCTCAAATATTGCTTGCATGATTCAGTTTTAAACATTGGTTCAAAATGGCATAGGTGGTTGGTTGTCTTTGTGGGTTTTTTTTGTTTGTTTGGTTTTTTTTTTTTTTTTTTTTTTTTTTTCCCTGACATTGCTAAATACTTGAATCATTGACAGTTTATTAAGCATAACCTTTTCTTTTCTGGACTTGTGATAAAGTCTATATGGGAGCTACAGTACTGGATATTCCACTGATGTCTGCCTTTGCTCTGCCTTAGGGTTAGCTAATGTTCCTCACCTGTCTGAGCAGGCTTTCAGTACAGTCTTATGACTTCACCTTGGCTGGGTTTTTGTTCACTGCCTTCCTAGCCTGTCAGATTTTTCAGTTTTTCCCTCTCTCCCAAGGGTGTTTTTGTGTAGGAAAATTTTCAGGTGTGTTTCTGCAGTAGGGCAGCTGCCACTGAAGACAGGGCTTTTCTCCTGACAAAACCTGATCTAGAGGGAAGAAACAAAGTGGCTGAAAATAACTGAGCTCAATCTAAACAAATTAGTTGTAACATTTTAGCAAAAACAAGGTTGGCAAAATCTTCACTGAAGTGAAGAAAAAGCTGGGTTAAAAGGTGTTGGCGTTGTGCATCTGTCAGATAGCTAATATACGAACTACCTTTTGAAGCTCTGAGTTGTGGTTTTTGTTTGTTTGCTTGTTTAGCGTGCTGTCTTTGTTTTGTTTTGTTTTAAAAACTGCAGTTGGAAGTTGGATTGCCATAAAAGTAAAGCAAATGATGGCTTGATATGGTAAGCTAAAAAACCAAGGCCATACATATACTTTTTTAAAGTGAAACAATCTTCTACTGAGAAATGAACGTGTTGCATTTCATAAATACAGTTCCTTGCATAGGTATTTCAAAGCTTTTCACTGGTGCTTTTTAAAGTGGGGGGTGTGAACCTGTCGCGTATGAGAAGCACTAGGACTCTGCGCTTTTTGAGGAGGAATATTTCAGAAGGTTGTACACTCTTAGCAGCAATGGATTTTAATTTTCTTGATGTGAAGGCGTCTCATGTTAACATTTGAATCTATGGGGACCGTGATTTTTTTATTGTTGTTGTGCAGTCTGTAAGTAGTATGCTAAAGAAATTTCATGTTTTGAGTGTGTGTTAAGTTTTTATGCGACACTCAGATGCTTTGGAAAGCTGTACTGCTTTCCCCAAACCTAGTTATGTGGTTTGCTTCTAATCTTTTGTTTGGCACACAGCTGTGTTGCAGAAGCATTTCAAAACTGTTAGTTCTACAGCCCCCTTTCTGGGGAACAAATGTGTCTTTATTCACATACAAGGAAATCTTAGCTCTGCAAATGGAGAACCTTATTGTCCTTGATGGAGCCAGTCTAATGATGTAACCATAAGAAAGTAATTTTAAGAACTTTAGTACTCGTTTCCCACACTAAAAACACACCAAAACATAACCCCCCCCCCAGCAACAAGCGCCCCCTGCCCCAGACCCTCACCAAACCAAAAAATCCCAAACCAAGCAACACGCCCCTGCCCCTCCCCCCCCCAACCAAACTCCTCCACACACATACATACAGCTTTACATGGACAATGTTTAATTGCAATTATATGATGCATTTTGACTCTTCATAAATCCTATCTCTACTTGGGTAGGAATGCTTGTGCCATTAAACATTCAGCAAAACCTGGAGTACTTTACTGAAACGGGCTCTGTGTGAGCTTGCTACTTGAGAAACTTGGCTTCTCTACGCTGCTGCCAAAATTGCGTCATGCAACGGGTCTGCTTGTGAAATGACATCTTTTTGCAGGCAGAGTGGCAGTTTTACACATCGACAGTAACTGGAATCGTAGAAATCGGGTAGCTTGCAGCTCCCTGTCCTGAGTGAATTTTGGAGGACTGTATGGTTGACGTCGTCAGCTCTTGCCCAACACCTTGGAGAAACACTTGGTGACTCTTACAACAGGGGCCAATTCAATTATTTATTGCTGTTTGCTTCAGAGGGATAGGAAGAGTTCCATCGTTTTCCATCAGTCACTAGTCAAATATTATGCCTAATGTGTGTTTTACTATGAATATACTGTAATATGGATAGATAATTTTGATTTGCCTGTGTTGTGAAAATAAACATTTTTAGAAATGGAGCCTGTGTGGTGGCAACATCATCCAACTGCATCGATGCTGTCCTATTTCTTCTTGTTCTTCGTGTCCCCAGGAATAGTTAGGATTGACTGTTTTACAATTGCTGAGATAAAATAAACCGATATAAATTGGAGAGAGAGGTTATATTGACAACGCTGGCCTCCAGAACATGCTTGATTGCAGTCCCCCTGTGGCTACATCAGCTTATCGACCTGTAGGCTATCTGTCCATTTTATGTGAGTCAGAAACCAGGGCAGTTTATTGGAGACTGCGGTCCAAAGCTCAGGCTCTCCTATGTCATTGTCAGATGGGATTATTATTTTAGGGGGGAAAAAAAAAAATGTTGAAGGGTACAGTGACTTATTTCCTGTAAAATCATCAATTCCACCTGCATAAGTAATGGCCTGTTTGAACTGCAAGGGTCATGTTTCTTCTCACTTGTTCAAAATACCATAATGTCTTTTTGAATTTATGTTGAGCCTCTCAACTATGCAAAGACATATTTGAATAATGTTTTAATTATTGTGTGTTCCTTTGTGTTTTCTAATTGGAAAATGAGAACTTAAGCCTGTTGATTTCAGCTTCAGATTTTCAAAAATACTCTCCTGTCTTGGCCGTGGGAGGTGATGTTGCTGGTGCTTTCCAGAGCTTTGCTGTCAAATTTAGCGACCATAGCTCAACACTATATGATGCTCTCTTGGAAAGAAAAATGATGATAAGAGGTGGCTATTAAATTATAATAGAGTCTGCTCCTGTGTATTACGATTATGGGTTAATTTTAAATAAGGAAAACACTTCTTTTCCTTTGAAAGAGTAGTCTGCTGGGCTGTCTAGCATGTAGTTTTCACAGCTTGTACTGTAGCTAAAGGGAGAAAGTATGTCTGTTCTTGTGTTTACAGACTGCAGAAGGAAATCCTCCTGAATATAGGTGGTATAACTTAAATGCTGAACAGACCTTCTGGATGAGGTTTGGGGTTTTTTTTTAATCACCCTTCTGTCGCGTAAACTGTTAGGTATCAGAGTTCATAGGGTTGTGGACTGATAAGGACTAGGCAACAAAGTCAAATCGTGTTAAAAAGATCCTTGGACATTAACAGCTTGAAGTACTCTGGGACCTGTTTCTACTAATCTGTAATTTAAAAGAAATATACAGCTTTTGTTTTTTAAAAAAATAATCTGCTACACTGATTTTCAAATACCTCACCCCTCACTCTCCCATCTTCCTCCACTTCCCTCTACCCCAAAATCCCCCAGCAGCAATTAGAAAATTTTAGGTAATTTCTCAGAACTCAGAGGATAAAATCAACATGTTTTGATTGGCATTATAATATGTTGGAATGGCACTGGCATGGGATTTTTCTCTTCCTTGCACTCTATTGTGCTCCCTCACATTGTTCCCCGTAATTATTGGGATGCGTAGGAAAAGGCGGAGGCATGCAGCTGTCTTTGTGCAGCTGACAAACAGCTTTGGAAAAGATTGTTCTTGTTACAGGTAAGTAAAAAATGATAACTCATTCAGCCTTAACAGAACTATGGGTAAGTTTCGAGTAGGAATGAAATGAAATGCAATCGAGGGAAGCACAGTGGGTATTCTTCTCCACCCTGCTGACTTGAGTCCGGCGCAGGACTGCGGTGAGCTGGCATCTTCCCAGGGGCAAAAGGGGAGCGAGGGCTTCTCCTAAAATGCAGTCCTGTGCTGCCTGCACAAAACATTGTCATGAAAGGCTTACTAGAGCCAGTACCCTTTTCTTGATAGCAGATTTTACTGCTGAGTTATATTACTTCTTGAAGTATTTTTAACTTAAAGATGGATGAATTTGTTTAAATGCAGAAAACTTATAAATAATATGTTAGTATGAGGATGAGGAACTAGGGCAAAAGGAAAATATATGTTTGGAATGTTGCTGCTTTTATTTTTTTTTTCCTCAGAACTTTAACTGCCAGGTATACGATAGTTTTATAATGCTATATGCAAAACCTAAGTGCATTCTATGTATTAGCCTTTGTTAATGTATATATGAATAACATTTTACATGCATTTAGAGGAAGTGAATGTAATACATTATGACTAGAATTTACTGTCAGGGTATTGTCATATTTTAGTGTGACAAAAAGCAAGAAAGGTCACCATGACTTCTCTTATTTTTAAAAGAGAAGTTCCAATCTGTGAGATTTTTCTCTTTATGGCTTTCTCATTTTTCCCTACCCTTTTCTTGCTCATTTCAGGGGAACTCAAAGAAAAATTGAGTAAGAATTACATGGTGTAATTTACTGATGAGCACGTTTTAATGTTTTGTTGCAGAAGGACTCCATGAAAGATGACAGAAGAAGTTATTGTTATTGCAAAGTGGGATTACACTGCACAGCAGGACCAAGAACTTGACATCAAGAAAAATGAGCGTCTTTGGCTATTAGATGATTCCAAGACATGGTGGAGGGTAAGAAACGCGGCCAACAAAACGGGATATGTGCCATCAAATTATGTGGAGCGAAAAAACAGCTTGAAGAAAGGTTCTCTGGTTAAAAATCTAAAAGACACATTGGGTAAGTCCTTTTGTATTTTAGAAGAAGTTCAGTAGACTTGATGGGTTTCAGATTGGGAATGTAATGTGCATATAAGTATTTTTTAACATACTTGTTTGGATTTTCTTAATCCTTAGTTTGAAGTGACATGGTGGATGATTGAGGGAGGGAGGGAGGGAGAGAGTGGGGATGAGGGGAGAATCACGTGGAAAAATTTGTAACAGATTTTCTCACGTTACATCCAGGAGAATAAGATGTTATTTTTGTTCCAGTTTGTTAGAGATTGTATATTTTCAGTGGCTAAAGAACTGTGTTTTCATTGAGATATCAACTGCTGAATCCTCTCCTCTCATGCCAAGTCCTTTCACTCAGAAATAGAAGGATGTTAACTGGATTGTTCAGCATAGCTATCATAGCAAAGCTAAATCACTTCATGAATGAGATTACACGATGTGGCTATGTGCAATGTCAGGGGTTAAGTTTCTGTGGTCCGAGATGTTCCTTCTGCTTCCAAGTCCTTAATATATACTCTGTTTTATACTTGCACATAAATTCTTCTCAATAGTGTATCATACATATGAAATAATATGCATGTGAAAAATTTCGAGTGTATTTTGAAGCAATGTATTTGGAAGTCAGGTTAAATGATTTTTTATTTTTTTTAATTTTTGCAATGATTTTTTAATGACTGATTAAATTACTAAAAAATAAAGGGCTTTACATATGGCTAGAAAAGGTCAAACATAGCGATAAGTGATCATCTTAAATACAGAGGCCCCAAAAAATCTGCTGGTGTTATTTCAGGGTGTAATGAATAAAAAAGAAACAAATATGCACCTGGAGGTGTTTTCAGGTTATTTTTTGCTTGTGTTTTGATTTTTGCCTGTGTTTTGTGAAGCCTTACGTAGAGAAAAATTACTCTGTTGCAGTTTGCAGAAAATACTGACTCTTCAACAGAAAAATTAGCATTTGGGGTTGGACTTGATAGAAAGCAAAAAGGTTCACTTAAAAATAACATGGCAATAGCACGTGCAGATGCCCTGTGCTAGACTGTGTCTAACAGGTTAGGTTTCTTGGTCACTTCTTCATTATGGTGTCCTCCATTGCTGAGCTGCCATAAAGTACATGGAAATTGAGGACTACAGGACAGGTAGCAGGCAAACAAGGTTATTGGAAGATTTACTATGGTAATATTTAAAACCACAGGCCTTTCTGCAGATATTCTTGGAATATACTCATTACAGTGACAGCAAACGTGATGATGCCTTTTCAAAGATTTGTATAAAGAATAAGCTCCAACCTCAATTAACTCATTAAAATCAAAAATTGTGACTTTGAGATCCCTTTATATGGATTTATGTTGTTTAAAATATATATGTTTTGTCTAAAAGCCGCTTTATGAAAGGATTACATTTCTGTTGTGATGATCTATCAGATGTTTGGACAAAACGGGGACAGTATTTACTTGATGTGAATAAACACATTTTTATTTATATCCAACAGAAATGTGTTTAAGTGAAGGAACAGAGCCGTGTCCTAACATATATACATGTTTACCTTCTTGATCTTAACAAAGCTGTGTGCTGCAGGGTGCTTCACTTCACCGTGGTGGCAACCGATGAAATGGTGTGAGAACAAACCTTGGTGGTTTCATTGCTGAGCCTTTGCTAGTGTCGCATCTTCCAAACCTCCACCTTCTGTACGCACGTACGTGGGTTTTTCAGTTCTGAAAGACCGTTATTACAATCTATTGATTCCCCCGTACCTTTTCTAGTAGTTTTCTCTGTGTGTTGTTTCTTCATCTGAAGCAGAAAATACCACGTGGCGAAGCTTAGCTCTTTCTTTTGTAGTGACCCCATGTATCTGCTAAGCATGCAGCGTGCAAAGCACCTCTCGTGCTCTTATGCTCGTACATCCTGTGACAGTAAGAAACTGCCTAAGCCGTACCTAACCCACAAATTGGCTCACAATATTCTTAGCACCCCCTCAAAGAATCTGGTGCTTAAGAGTATTCTTTTTTTATGTAATTGAAGGGCTGTGAGCTGCTTAGCATAATGAAACTTATGTCTGTGCTGTGCACCACGTATCTGCACTGTTTCCTGAATCTGAGTCCTCAACTAAACTATAGCCTTTAAGCCTTGCTTGTCTTGCTCTACAGTAATTCTCCTTTCAGAACAAGGAGAGCATGTGTCCTTCCTTAGACGATCCTTTGTTCTGGGCGGCCATCAAGAATGCACTTTTTTTTTTTTTTTTTTTTAACAAAGACTTGTAAATTGCAAGGCTGATGCTTGATCTAGTGAAACAGCTCTTGAAAGTTTTGCTGCGCCCAGTGAAACAAGTTCTTCTCTTTGTGGAAATATGTTTAATGTCTCATCAAACACGCCTCTCCTAAGATCACAAGAAAATTCACATTAAAATACTTACTAACCCGGCCCAGATGGGAATGGTGGTCATGAGTATTAGTCCTTAAACCAACTCTGTTTCCAACTTGTGTCTTGAAGCCATTACCAAACTAACAGGTACTGAACGAAAAAAAAAATTTAAAAAAGCCATTTAATAATCAGTCAATAATTAATCGTAAGTCTTGTGAAATCTCAGGAGAGAAACAGCAGGCTGTTAGCTGCTTCCAGTGACAAGGCTAGCGGGCTTTAACGAGAGGGACCCTCTGGCGTACCTGGACCCACCTTTCATACTTGCAGTGCTCCAGCAAATGGTTGCTCCCATGGAGATGCACTTTTCCTTACCTCTTCCTTAATCAATTGCATTTCCTTGGGTTCAAATATATTTCATCCGAAAGCATTGTTATCGCACAAATGATGTAGTGTGTTGTCTGTGTGATTGCCCATAGCTATCTGCCACCCTTATGCTTAGCCACAGTATTGGTTGATTTATATGTACTTCCAGATATTCAATAACTATGAAAAGTACCAGCCATAGTTCAAATTGTGGCAGACCCGATAAGAGCTATTACTATTTAATTAATAGTCTCTATATTTGCTGTTGAAGATGCATCATCTAAATAGTTCTTAATCCATGTAGTCTGTGTTCTAATGAAAGTTTATGGCACCAGTTAATACATTGATGTTTCGTACATAAAAAGCCAAATACACCATGAAAGTTTACTACCTGTACGAATTTGCCTTTATTAGGAAATTTTTTAATCTCATCAGAGAATGAAATCATGCTTGTTTGATGATGAAAACGAATTTTCCTGGAACTCTGTTGACTGTCATTAACTGAGTATCAGCCCTTTAATACTTTATTAATTGAATCCCATCAGCCTTACTATTGTTCGGCTTGGCGTTGGTGGAAGGTTAATAGGAATGTGGGTAGCTGGAACACTCAGCTTGATGGTTTGAAAACATCAGTCCATTTTCAGGAATGTCTTAAGGCTTCTGGAATTTCCATTGTTGTATTTCAGCATTTTTGAAAAAGAACATCAGCAAATAAAACGTGTTCAGAGCCAGCTCTTTTAAACGTGTCAGGGGCACATTAAAATGCTGATTAACAATTGTTTAGCACACATTCCTTGAATCAGTTACTTGTGGACTGAAAAACCCCTCACTTCAAATCTCAAATGACCCCCAGTAATTTCTGAAGAGACACTTTTGGATCATCCTACATCTTTTCGCAAAACAACAGCTTTTCTGCACCATTCACTTTGTTTTTCCCTTTCTGAGGGCTTACTCTGTTATACTGCATCTTCTTTTAGTCTTGTTATCGGGGAATTTTTTCCAAAACTTCTAGCTTTCCTTAAGTGACTTGGAGACATTTTGAGACTTGTATTTTTTTCTGTTGATGGCTGTCTGTATTTATCATTTTTCTGTTTGATATACATTACTTCTCTGTTCTTAAATCTCTCTCTTGAGTGAACTCTAATGGATACACAGCTACAATGGCCTGGTTTTAATTATGGAAATGTAGCGTATAGGCCACCTATTAAGTATTTTAAATGATTAATTTTCTCATTCTCTTTTTTGTCTTAACTGACGGATACTGTGAGTAAAAAGTTAATGGCAATTTAGCCATTTCAAATTACTGTCTTCTGTTTGCTCATATTGAATGAAATCTGGTAATTATTACTATTCTTAAGTCAAAAGCCAGCTTCCAGGCCTGTGATTAAAATTTCATATTAATTATAATGAAGTTTAAAATAGTTTCCTCGTACAGTATTTCTTTTGTGGGGAGGGTTTTTTTATACATTTTGATTAAGGCTTACTAAGAAAGAGACCTCCAGCATGCATCTTCCAGACTCTAATTTTCTGTAATATAGTTCTTCCCATGCACTGGGGGTGGGAAGGAATTCCCATACCCATTTGGATGGAGCGGGTGTTTGCCAGCACCACCCCCAGAGCTGCCTCTGAGAGCGGCTCCACGGGTTTCCCCTTCTGCAGCAAAGATGATCTATGCTTGCTGGCTCATCTCTGTCATGCTGAACAGAAACCTTATCTGAAGGAAGCAAAAATAGTTAAGAAGTGAGTTGTTTGTATAAGCAAAATAAAACTTCTGCATTTTTTCCATCCCTTTGCAAGTCATTTTCCTGGCAACAGCACAGCTCCCCAGGCAGCAGCGTGCCACGGGTGACTGATGTGTGTGATCCAGCAGCAGGGTGCCATTTTCATGGGAATCCACGATTTTCTGAACATTACTGTTTTGGCTCCATAACCAGCAACTGCATAACAGGGAGGGATTTCTTAAAGATGTCCGATCTTGCTCCCTTTGGTGAACAACTACATAAGAAACCTTAAAGACATTTCCGCTTCGTTCTTGGTGTGGGTTTTTGAACAGATGCTCAGCAAAAGAAAGAAGGTTTATTAAAAGGTATTGAAAGAGAGATTGGGCACCAAGAATGCAGGAGATGCGTTTGCAAAATGCGTAGGAACAATAGAAACACTAGAGATGAATGTTGGCAATGATGGCAAGTAACAGTAATTTCAGTAACGTTTCACAGAGATGTTTAAATTGCACAAGAGGTGCTTCAAATGACTTATTTATTAAGCTTCTGTAAGTCAGCAAAACATTTCAGTAACTTTTTGGTTTTAATTCACTCTGTGCCAGATTTTTCACGTGGAAAGTAAGAATTGCCAAGTGAGATGTAAAGTGCAGAAACCAGTCCTCACTTGCATCACTGTTCCTAGTATGTTATTTCAGAACTGTTGTGAGTGTCCAAGAGTATTGCCTGTGTTTGTCAGCCTCCATAGTGTCTTCCTGAGTTAATCTATAGATCTGTGCAGCAGTTCCTGAGTACTATATTTACTGTCCCTTCCAGGAAACAAGTTTTACACCTCTCCCCTTCTCCCCTGGTTATTTTTATTTATTTCTATGAAAAGGATTTTTTCACATTTATTACTTCACATTTTCCCATTTGGGAGCTACTTAATACCGCCTTCACCATGCCTTTCTGGAAATCGACGCATAAGTTGGGTCTTTTTTCTTTAGACAGTCACTGATTAGTAACAAGCAGAAATGCAGAATAGGTAATTTTTTTAATGCTGTGTTTTCTTTTAACATTGGAAAACACTGTTGGGTGAGAGGTTTGGTGTACTTCCTTTTTAGATACAAATATTTCAACTCAAACTTTATCACCATCATAGTTCTGCATTACATGGTCATGAAATCTGATTCTCCAAATAAGTCATCAACCTTCTGGTGTGTGGGTTAGTGGTCTTTGTTTTTTGGTTTGGTTTTGAGGGTTTTTTTGCTTTTTAAAGTATCTTAGTGGCCCAATTTCAGTAGTTCTGACATGGTATGTCTAGTAGATTTAATTGTACGAGATGGTATTTTGATATTCATTGAATCACTTCTGAATCTTGTCTTGAGTACTGAAGTTTAATTACTACTTAAGTCTTTCAGTGGTGAAAGTTACGTATGTGACTCTTAACTGTTGTTGTTTTTAACTGGATTTTTTCCAGTTCTTCAGCACTAGTTTTTAAAAGCGTAATCGTGAGAAACACACACAGTATGGCACAGTTGTAGCTATAAATTGAGTCTTCTGTACTCTTTGCTTGGTGAATTTGTGTTTGTTTATCAGCAAACTGCCTTAGCCATATTAGCTACAAGATCACAGAAAACACATTAAATCGGTACTATGACCAAGTTCTTAATTAGTTGGTTTCAATTTTAGTATTTTCTGGATGCTGTGTGGGTGTAAAATTTACTACAGAATGAAAGAATGGTGGAAATAAGGATAAATATGGTATCATTATATAAGTGCACGGTTGTATAACACAGCCTCTCAAAGTAATTTTAATCTCTTTAGAACTTCAGGTTCCTGGTGTTGTTGGACTTCCTTGTCACAGACCTGTTGGAAATGATAGTCTTTCCACTCAAGAGCAGGTATTGAATAAATTTGGTTAAAAAAAAAAAAAAATAACCAACCTTCAGAACTTTCTACAGTATGTAGCCACTTGTCAAATTATTCAACACATATAAAGATTTCTAAGAAGGAATGATATGAAGTCTTTAATTTAGCCAAACATCTCTAGTTGCAATTAGCAGTAAAATCCGCCTGTAAGAATTCCACACAAATGTTAAGTATTTTTCCCGTGTCACTTTATGTTGCTTTGAAGCTTTCTAGCTTGTCAGAAAATGTGGGCATGACAGCCGTGTCTCTTGGAGGACTGGATGTGGGCAAGTCATCCATATTGGCACTTTTAAGCAGCTGATACACAGGAATTTATGTTCAACTTTACAGAGAGGAAGTAGCCAAAGTTTTTATATACAGCACAAATTCTTGCTCGGTTTCCTAGAATCTGTGTGTTGAAATAGCTTGTTCCATGTTTGAATTTGTTCAGCAAAAGTGCTTTGTCTGCTGCTCTTCATCTTGCTTTTTGGTTGCATTGCTTAAAGTAAGCATGTTTGTTTGTGGGGTGGAGTGGCATCGGGGTGACTCTTCATCAGTGATGAAATTCAGGAACATGGTTTTGTGGTAGTGAAAGAAGCTGGTAGGAACTCTGTTTAGGTGTGGTGTCTTTGGTGGTTTGAAAAACAGAACAGCTGGAATTACTGCATTTCTTCCATCTTCACAGTACTAATAGATCTGTCTGGCTTCATGGATTACTGTCATTAGATGCTGAGAAAGAGAAATGGGAGATGTGCACAATGAATTCAAAACACAGGGAAGAGATTTCTTCCATTCCCATCTAGAGCATGTGGAGTTAGGAGCTGGCAGTGCTGATACCACTGGGGTGGTAGCAGTTGATTTGTATAATAAGGAATTAAAATGCTTTGCTACTTTCTGGAAACATATCTGCCTCATGGTCATCAAACCTAGACTTAGCTTAAGTGGCTGTTTTCAGTTTATTGATGATCTGTGAACATCTAGAGGCGTGTTCAATAGCAGTAGCTCTGCATATGGAAAATGATACAAGAAGATATTGCTGACACAGTAGGGTCTGCTATCTCACTACCAATTTAATATAAACATAATGGCAAAAGTATATATTCATTTTGAATTAGTGTTACTATTATGCATGCTAAAATAGTTACCCAGAATGCAAAACAAACTCACAAACTTACGGTTATGAACCTATTGTACACCTGTAAAAATTTAAATAGCTTCATGCATATCAATTATGTTGAGTGAAAATAGTATTAAAGGCATTGAAGTCCCTCCCTGGTGGAACTAAACTCAGACTTTCTAAAAAAATACCATGTTAGTAATTTCTGAAGCAACATGTGCTTAAGAAGGAAAAGAAAAAGAAATTGCAGAGCAGACTAATGCAAAAAAAACAAAACAAAACAAAAAACACCAAACCAAACAAACCAAACCCCAGAATAAAACACAAACTTCATGCTTTTTTGTTACCTGCAGCAAAAACTCTTGAAAGCAGAGAAAATTGATAAATATTTTGGAGAACTCAAGGTACAGGGTCATGCTTCTTTTAGTACTTGGTAAGAGTCTCTGCCAGATGTATGCATCAGGCCCTTTATCTGTTCCGAGGTGAAAAACCAAAAGCAGCATTGAAAGCTGAACCTGCTTGTTGCAGTGGCCCCGAGCTCCAGTGCTAGCTGATGATGGGAGCAGAAATTTGCTCATTTTTCAGTTTGCAGTTGCATATATTATATTCTACTGAAAGTTTTTCTTACATGAATTATATATTGGGGCAGATTATTTAAAGGATTTGCTGCTTCAAGAGTTTGAAACAAACATATAATGGAAACTATGATGTGTCCTACCTTTCAGCAGATTTTTCTAATGCTGTCGTTGCAGTAAAATGATGCAAGGCTGAAGGCGGAAAGAAATCTTGCTGCTTTTAGTCCACATTGAGTGAATAAATTTGTTCTTTGTATTGTATTAGAAGTTTTGTGTAATAGGTACTCCTCACCCCTCTCCCCATGCAGAGTGTGTGTGGGCTTGGAGCTACAGTTTGACATTTACGTGTTGCAGAATGGGCCTTTATTTTAGTCATAATTATGTTCTGAAAAGATAAGACAATCACCTGAACTCAGTGTGGCTGCATGTACTGGTGTCTTTGGTATTGCTTCCTTCAGCTGTCACCTTCGAGGACCCTTGCTTTTCCATCTGAGACAGCTATGTTTCAACATGTAGTCGTGTTTGGCCTTGCAGAAAAGCCAAAAACTAGCTCCCAAGATAGTGTCATCATTCCCTATTAAAGAGAGTCATCCCCTTGCCAGTAACTCTTCCTAAACCCTGTTCCAGCTGTGGAGGCAGAGTCTTTTCTCTCTTAATGTTAAAAGTTTGTGTCTGAACCCTTAACTCTTTTGATGTTTCGTTTCTTCCATAGAATAAAATCCTTTAAGCAATCTGCTAATTATGTCTTCTCTTCTGAGGCAGTGAAAATAGACTACGTTTTTTTTCCAAGTAGTGTCTTGTACTGGATTTCTTGCATTGTGTTCCCTTCTGTTCTCCTTTCCCTCAGGTTCCTGAGAGGAATGAAGTCTGCTGAAGCAGCAGAACTGGGGCCGCAGTGTGGGTCACTGCATTGCACCCTGCTTCCTGGGTTGGACCCTTCCTGTAAGCACGTGCTTATGGGGGAATGTCGTGACCACAGTTCTTCAGAAAATATGGTCTGTTTGTGCTCTGGATACTGTCCTCTTCTTTAGCTTCATGTCCTAGTGCATGAAGGTGTAGCAGAGAAGAAACAGTCGACAGTAGCTGATTTTTGTGGTCATGCATATACCAGTGTGTATAGCTGGGTCACCCTTCTAAAGAACAAGCTAAGATGGCTGGCAAGACTCAATAGCCTGTGTATGTACTCTCAGGGACACCGTTCTCCAAAGAATTACAGTCAAAGGACAAGCAAATTTTCTATATGGAAGTGACAGCGGCTGCTTTTTCTACCTTCTTATCATCAGTGAATTCTTCTCATTTAGATGTGGGTATTTCCTCCCATATGCATCCCTAAATAACTTTTTCAGTATTACTAGATCTCTTTTTTGTGTTTGTTTGTGGGGTTTTTTTGAGGCCTTAGACTGTCTTAATGTTTAATCTTTCAGGGCCTTTTGGAGTATTCATTTGTTTCTTTTTCTTTGCACGGTCCCATTCGCGTTTCGTTGCTTTGTGTTTCTCAGGTTTTTTGAAGACCTGAACAATACGTGGCCACCCTTGTCTTGTTTTCATACCATGCAAACAAGATTTATAAGTTAGCATTCGTGCCAAAAAATGAGCTTTGTCTTGGAATGTTTCCTTCCTTTTTCTGGATCTCAAAAATGTTTTGTTTTGTGGAGCGCATCCATAAAGAAGGAATCAAGATGTGTGCAATGTATGCAGACACCCAGCATAAACCTGCTATGCGAGAGCAAACGCCCACTTCTGTTGTTTTTAAGGAGGAGGGTTCCAGTGGCAGAGCTGGCTTCCTTTGAGAGTCACTTCAATGGTAAACATGATTGTTCACTGAGAAGTAGTTTTTGTGGTCTCAGGAAACAGATTTGGACGGACACCACTCTTCATGTCATGGGTGGTCAGGTTGGCCAGGTGGACATTCAAGGGTGCTGCTTGTACTAAGTGACTATTTGTAGCTGTATGTTGCACCAGAAAATTGATTTAGGACTTCAGCTGTAGACTGTCTAAACTATACACAGTCATTGCCATCACTCCTGTTTAGCAGTCTTTGGGACCTTTTAAGTGAAAGAAGATGGAAAATGAAAGAAAAAAGAAAGGGAAAATGTATTTTGATGTAGTGAAAATGCCATTGTTCTTGTACAGGGGCTCTACCGATGTACAAACTCCTAAGAGATTTTTTTAAATTGTTCATTCAGGAAGTTGTTCTTCAGATTAGGAGCTAAATTTATTTTTATATTACTTACTAATTCATTCTTGTGTTTTAATCTATAGAAGAAATTGTTTTAGTTTGTGTCTGAGTGGTGGGGTTTTGTGTTTTCTCTGAGAGAGCCAAACCTCAGAGGAGATGGGCTGTTTTGTTAAGCAAGCCATTTTCCCCTGTTACTTCCCCTTCAGTGATGGGGAGGTCTGGTTTTGTGAATGTGGTTGCAAATAACCTGAGAGCCCTTGATTAATGAAGCTATGGGCATTGCAATTCAGAGTGGAAGTTAGTAAAGAAAAGGTGGTATTTACTTTGCTTTCCTTTCCTAAAAGGAGCTTTGAGTAAAGTTGCAGTATCTAACAGGCTTCTAAGTGGTTCTGAGGTTTCCAAAGAAGATGGTAGTAAACACCTTGGAATTTCTTGTGACACGGTATTTAATGTTTGAAAACATTAGTATAGTATAGCATTGTCATTCTGACCTTACAGTAGAATTACTAAGGCTTTACATCATGCTTCATGTTGGTACGGGCCAACTGGAATAAAATGCTATAGCCTCGAAGAGCAGCTGACCATGTAACATTCAGGAGGAACTACCTTTATCTTCTTGATGCTGAGAGATGGCCCTTTATTCAGTATTTGCATCATTGTCTTCTAATGCATTTCTTTGAGTTGAGGGGCTGTATAATTACTGCTTTGTAATTTATCTGGTCAGTTCAGGCTCGATGATCCGAACTTCAGTCTGTATTTGTAACACCTATTAAGCCTTTCATTTTCGTGTACAGAATTGAGAGCAAATTTGAGCAAACAAGAAGTGAAAAGACCAAGCTAGTACTATAATTGCCTGTGTCCAAAATAGAATGATTCAGTCTCAGTTATCTGAGAGAGTCTTTAAACTGGAGGGTCATCATCTTACATTCAAGGTAGTCGACTTTGTATTTGTTGTATTATTTATTTAAAAAAAAAAAAAAAATTGAGTGGGTTCATGTTAGTGAGTTGGATTTGTGTTCTGAATTGTCCCATGCAACTCTCTTCATAGAAATGCAAGATAGCAAACTAGAAATCATCTTTCCATCAAATGCTGGAGGAGGAGGGGGAACATAAGCTGTTGTATGCTTACTGAGGGACAGGAGCATGTATTTGGGTACAGGTTCATGCATATTAGGGATTTCTTTGTCAATATAGTGTTAGAGTTTGTGAAGGAGAGGCAAAATGGTGTAGCTTTCCTTCTCTACGTCAAGGGAGCAGAAAGCACTGGAAAGTCCTAAAGGGCTACTGTGCCCTCTCCCCTTACCTTATAAATCTGTTCTTAAAATGATAGGGCTGCCTTAGGTTTAAGGTAGTCCTGGTTATTTTTTTCTTATCAGGGCGTCCTACAAAACCAAGAGAGCACCATTAATAAGATTACAAAGTAGGTGGAAATATCTTTAAATGATCTCTATTTGGAAGCAAAGACTGTGTATTTAAAGCAAGCTGTCTTCAATTTAAATTTATAGGCAGAAACTGGAACCATAGATATTGAGAAACCCCATTCATTTTATATGCCTTCCATTTGAGACCAAGCATGCCGTTTTCCTGTTCCATAGAGGATTCTAAATCCCCAGACTGTTTTAAGTTTGCCCAGTAAGACTTCATTGACTTCACTTTTCTGCTGGGGTAAGAACATACATGAGGCAGTTGATGGAAACCTTTGGATCGTGTGTTTAACGTCTTTGGAAAACTCTGTCCACATACGGCCCTGTAGTAGATCTTTCATTTTAACTTCTTGCTCTGAAATGCTCTTGGTACAGTAAACTCTGTCTCTGGTATTAGAATTTGAATGTACCTTTCCTGATAACAGATAGGCATGTTTAACACAGTCTAAATTAGAAGAATTAACACAGTAGTTGTTTTTAATATGATTGTTGAGTTGATTTTGTTATGGAAGCGTCCATACCACATACTGTTTGATGTATGGGAAACTCTGACAGTACTTTTTCCTGTATTTGAAAAACAGAGTGATAAAGCAGCTTGGTTGTTGAAATGTCAGAATTTCACTTTGACATTTAAAGAAAAGTTTCCATTTTCTGATTTGTTCTAGTGTGGCTTTTTTTTTTTTTTTTGACATTGAGCTTCTTGAAGAAGATACAAAAAGTCATTAATAGAGCTGTAAGGCTTCATTTCTGTATCACAAATGCAGTTGACGATTTCTGGAATTTATAGCAGTGTCCTTTAAGAGTGCTGTTGATGGAGCTGTTGCTTCTAAAATACTGACTATCCCATATGGATCTTGGCCTTTGAATGTTCGCTTGGAAATTGGATGTGTAGGTGGAGAGGGAGAAGAAGGGGTGGAAGGCTGCAGACTGACAATGTGCAGAAATGTTTTGGTTTTCTTTCTGTGTTCTTTTTCTTTCTTTCTACTTCAGTCTGCTGAATTCCATTTTAATAAAAAAGCAAAGACAAATTAATTTAAAATAATAAAAATTATAATAATAACGAACATAAACTGAATGAATGTCTGATCTGGACATTCCAACTGTCAAAAAGTTGTGTTTATCTCTATATTGGGTGAATGGATTACTTAATTTACATCAGTTTATATTTTTTCTTAAGAACTTTCCTGAAAAGTTAATTACTTAGTTTTAAGACATGTACTATTTGCATATTTCTTAGCTGTATGCATAAATATGTAATATAGTTCAGAGCCTTAGTATTAGGAGATTAATAACTTGGTAAACAGAAAAGGATTTTTTTTTAACTGCTTGTGTGTGAAGCCAGATGGAATTGCAATGCTATTAAAATGCACAGAAAAATCAAGATTTAAACAAAAAAATTGGCTAAAATGTTAAATAAATGTTACCTCTAAATAAAAATGGGTTCTGATAAACTTACTCGTTTGTGCTGCATCTAACACAAAATGCTTGAATAATAAATTGAATGAGAATTTCTGGTTTCCTTGTCTTTGAAGACTTTTAAAACTATGAGAGCTTTTTTGTAAAATTTGGGTTTATATTTGGCGGAACTTAACCATATTTCCATCTTAGCTGAAATTGATTTCTTGATGTTTAATATAAGTCACTAAACTTAACAGAAATTATTTTAAAAATATTTTTTCTAACTCTTTCAGAGATGACTATTATTATTCGTTACTTGGACAAGGTCTTGCTCTAGGTATTTATACTGGGAGTTCTTCTAGGTCATCTGTTTGACTGACTTAAATTTATCAGCCTCAGATTTGTTTCACTTGAATGTTTCAGCTGTTTAATAGAAGTTGTCTTAATAAATTATAGTAATGTTAAATTTTTCAGCTGTGGAATGCCTTGTTTCAATTTGAATTATAATGGATTTCCTTTTAAAGAAGAAAAAACGTTGTTTTAAAAATCTGATTAAAATGAAAATATTTTCATGAAAAACATACTGTACTTATGGTCTCTGTGGTGGCTTCTGTGATAATTTGGTTTTAACCATAAAGCAAGTAGTATTGTTTAAAGCATTTTACTCTAGAACGAGGATACACAAATTGAGATGCAATAAAATTTGTATGAAAAATTTTACAACTAACTACTTTTTTAAAAAAAAAAAAAATTCGGAGAAGAATGACCAGTAATGTAAAGAAGTTTCAGATGCTGGGTAATTTGTGATGCCAATGAAAGATCCTTTAAATTACTTTTTCCCATAAATAATTTTTCAAATACTCATTCATGTTATGTTGTAGCAGCACGGATAAGATTTAAGGCAGAAGCTGAAGGAACTGTCTCCCAGAATTTTCTCCTTTTTTCCTGCGCTCTTCAATACTTTTGGTTTTATGTATTAGTTTGATACTGAATAGCTGTGAGCTCAAGTGCTGAAGCTGAGCATTGTGCTGAAAGGCTTTGGCACACTGGGAAGTTGGGCAAGGGTGTTATCCCATGGAAGGAATGAGACACTCTACCCCACAAACTACAGCCTCAGCACCACGGAGGGGGCTGAGGTGCACCTCAGTGCTCCGGCTGACCCATCAAAATCACTCTCGCGTTGCATTTATCTTGCTAAAATCATGCTAGTTAGTCAACTTCTGACAGAACCGTGCATCATGCGTTGATTTTTGGGTAGTAACATGGTTGCAGGGCCAGTCTTTGGGGAAGACATGGCTGGTTTTGGGCAACTCAGAGGCTGGTGAAGAGCCAGGAGGTTGGAAGTGAGGGATCCTCACTAGCCCTGCCTGCTTTTCAAAGTGGGCAGAGCATCACTTTTTTGTTTCTGGAGGATTTAAAAAATAAAAACATCTTCAAAATTTAGTTTGGAGAGATAAAAATGAGATATACCATTTTTTTACCCACTATTGGTTTTGACTGTAGATAAGTGTGCTTTTAATTCAGCTCCAGTATCAATTCCTGTGTTTCGACTAGTTGATACAGCATAATTAAGTTTTTTAATTTACAAATGCAACAAGCTTTTTCTCAACAGACTATGAAAGAAAGTACCTGGAAGTATTTGATGCAGTATTAATTTAAGATATCTATTGGATGACCCTTATCATACTTGAGTTAATTTTTTGCTGATTTACAACTTTGTAATAAAATATATAGTAAGTGATGATGGAAAACTGATTTTGAACGTGAAAGGTTGAATACATGATACAAAAATCAATTCTGACTTGTTATGAAAAAGAATCAATTAAGATATGTAAATATAGCAATAAAAGAAAATACATGAAAAGCTAGTTTTCTAATTGCCAGGGGAGAGGGAAGGTAACAGCATTACTCAGCAGCATTTGTTGTTTTATTTCCAGCTGTGTATTTAGACTTAAACCCAGCTACTTCAGAAGTGATACAGGATATTTAAAGGACACCATTTAGTAGAAATCAAGTCCGTTAAAGAGGAAGTAGCTTCCAGAACTACTGGAAGTTGGTTTTGCAATGGTTTTTTTGTTGGTTTTGCAATGTTTTTTATAGTTTAAAGGTCATTTATTTTGGGGTGGTGGGGGGGGGTGTCCTTCCTTAATTGCTTTTGCTATTTTAATAAGAAGTTTTTGGAGGCTTCTTAAGCAGTTGTATCTGGCATGTATAGTGGCATAGTCTGTTTCATTGAGTTCTAGATTGAGGAATTCTGTTTTGGAAATCGTTTAGTGTTGCTTTTACGATTTCTCAAAGCAATACAGTTCTCTTGTATAGCACCTTTTTCTGAAAGGCCTTTTTTCTTTGTTTTTGATTTGATTTGATGTGCAGGTAAGCTGCAGAAAATACTTTTTGCTCATGATTTATCTATTAAAATCAGAGAATGTTTTAGAAAAGATAGGTGGGAGAATTCAGATGACACTAGTTTCACTTTCCAACTATTTTTCAGAAATTGGCTTTGGGTATTGACTGACTTTTTTTCTATACAGAAGATGGGAGAGTGGAAAAGTCAGTAATGTGAGGTATCGAATAAACTTAAAAGTCCTCTGGAAAAGAAATGCAACTGTATTTATATAAAGTTAAGCTACATATGAAAAGTAATAAATTTAGGGAGCAGTCTTGGGAGGAAGAAAATTTGTCTGCAAGCATCTTCATTTTTTTGTGCATGATATTCTTAAAGAAAACTTAATAAAATAAATGTGAGTGCAGACAAGCCTGTGGAGATGCATTATACAGCCATGTCAGTGAATCTGTTCTTTCGTCTCTGAGGATGAGCAAAAGCAGGTAAAATACAAAATGTTGTCACTCATCAGTTTTAGGCAAGGACACCAGCTCACAGGAGCATGGAAAGACTCATCAAAGAGTCTTCCTAAAATTAGGAAAACATATCTGTTTTGTAAATGGGCCTTTTCTAGTAAAGGTGGTATGTAATATAGACAATAATCAGCAAATGGCGTACGAATTTTTACTAGTGGTCAAAAAATCTCTTTCTGTACAAGTGTTATGTATATATTTGTTGGAGTATGCGTTAGGAAAATGTTTTAAAGATCATTATGCTTGTTTGTCCTGAGCACCAGTTTTCATAAAGATAGTAGCTAAGCAGCCTTGTTTCAGTGCCTTCACTGAGGGCAGGAGGAGAGAAAAATCGTTTTGGTTTTAGCAGGAGAACACCGAGCAGTTGAGGCATCTCTGCTGTCTCACAGGCTGCCCAGCTTTGGGCCAGGAGCGTGGCCAGCATGGCAGAGGACATAGGTAAGGGTAGGGGAATGGATGCTACCACAGCATCGGGCCAAAGGGGAGTCACCAGAAGGAAGCTGCACCACTTTTGAGGTCTGGCGTTGGGGGGAACTCCAGACAATTCCTGGGGGAGCTTAAGGAGCACAGAGTGGCAAGGCTGGAAGTGCTGCAGGGAGGAGGGGGCATTGGAGGTGCTAACTGGAGGACCTACAGATAGATTGGGAAAGCCGTCACGGGGACAAGCTGGTAACGAAAGGGTGCGAAGCTGGGGTTTGCACTATGGGGACTTAAGAGACAGGAAGCAAATTCGTAGGAAACTGGTCTTCCTTTGGCCTGCTGCTCGCAAAACAAGCTATTCTTTAGAGCCACAACTGAGCGAGGAAAGGAAGAGGGCACGAAGTAATGCGGGAGGCACATTTCCCAGTCTCCTTAGGGCTGACCTTGGGGCCAGAGAATTTCTTTCACATTTCTTTCACTGCAGAGAGAAGGAGGATTTGCTGTGGATCTCTTCTCTGGAAATGATGCTAACCAATTTTTTTTTTTTTTTTTTTTTAATCTCAGCAGTATATCCACCTTAAAAACTGAACCTACTCACATCACTTGGCAACATGTTTGTAAGAGTGAAAATGAACTGCTTTAGTGTGGGTCAGCTGTAGATTATGAACAGTGTTATTTCCTGTGAGAAGCCGTAACATAAAACAGGCTTTCTGCTGCTTTGCAGTGCTTTTGCTCCCGTTCTTTTCCACTCACTTGAAAGCTAATCCATTGCTTTAGGTTTCTCCTTGTGACAACTAGTTGTATTACAGAGGATTACAGAGAACTGTAAAAAATGAGTCGGAATGGGAAAATACAGTTGTATTTCACCAGTAGATAATTTTTCATTAAAACAAAGACAATAAAAATTCTAAAATTATGACTGCAGTCACAAGTCTATATGACTCTTCCAAATGTGACTCCCGAAGTGCTTGAATGTTTTGTTTTCTGTGAAATTCCTTAAATGAGTTTCATTCCCTTCACACATAAGAATAGTGGTACCCTTACAATAGTAGTAAGTGAACATTTCTGTCAGTAGCGAGTAATGGCAGTGTTTACACTTCCAGAGGTGACTCATGTAGATTGAACCTTTTTTTAATGGAGTTGTAATTTTTGTCATAGATGCATATGAAGTTCTTAATGGTCCTAACTTTATTCTTGCTTAGCTATGACCAGCCATCCTACTCAATTATATTTTTAGACTTGTTTCCTAAGGAAATGAAGTTTACAGTAGTCATGCTGTCACAGTCAGCTGTCATCGTCCGTCCATCTGTCCACCCTTGATAACTCAGCCAATTTTAAGCAAATTTGACAGACTGGCAGAGATAAACTAACTAGTTTTCTCCAACTCGGTGCCTGGGAGGGTCATTGCTGGTGTCCGTCACTGGAGGAGAAGCCAGAGCAACCCCAGCTCTTTGCTCAGCCCAGGCAGGGCTGAAAGACAGCGGGGCGCTGGGCACCGTGCTTGGCTGGCCAGCGTAACGAAGGTAGGGAGGGCAACACCAGGGGAGGTGGAGTATGCTTTGGGGGCAGTCTGGAGATTGTAGTGGTGAGCTGGAGGTATGAGAAGGACCTGGGGATGCGAAGGCAGTCATATGGTAAGGGGGCTTATTGTGGATCCTGCAGGAGATGGAGGAGGCAGAGAAGGAGTAGTGCAGCAGGAGGTGTACAGAGAAAAACGGGAACAGATTTCCTTCGTTCTGCTCATGGAACAACTTGTTTCCTCTTCTGTCATAGACGCAATTACAAATGTTGTAACCTCAGAGTCAAAATGAGTGTCGGGTAACGTTGTGCACACCCTTTGCTGTGCTTGGCTGCAGATGGGTCTCTGCATAGTTAGTTACCTTGGTCGAACACAGTCATTGCTGTGCGTTGCTGCTATTGCAAAAGGCTAACCATTTCCATGCTATCGGCCTGAAAAAGTTTGATTACATTAAATGTTAAGCTTAAACTGAAGAGCTCCGACTGTCTTTATTGAGAAAGAAAACCCAGGAAGTTTCTGATTATTTTTTTTCCTTATGTTGTTACGGTTTGTGTTGAACAGGGAGGATAGAAATTTAAAAAGTCAGATGCAGCATTGGAAAGTTTATGGAAATAGATGCAACTTACAGAGCTCCAAGCGAAAGAAAGTGCTTGAATGATAACCTTTTGCTAAATGTTTAGATACATTTATTGGACTTCAGAAATTTTTTTGAGGATTTGAGTTTTTCACTTCTTTGGTAACAATTGTTTTCTCTACCTACTTCAGTTTATGGCATTCTCTTGTCACACTACATCCCCATATCTCACAGTTATCTCTGTGCTCTGGTTTTCTCCTGGCCGGCTACTTCATCAGCTGTTTTTGTTTGTTTGTTTGTTTATTTTATTAGTTCTTCTGCTGTAATTCCAAGAAGTGGTGCTCATATCTCCAGTACAAAGTACATCAAAACCTAAGCTTTTAATCTGGAAGGTTCAATTTCAGTGTGTAGGGCTTTATGTGGAGTGAATCTATTGAAAGACAGTTGTTTGTTTTCCATGAAGTTAGAAGTGATTTACCTCCTTTCCTAAAAGAACAGCCCTGAAGTTGTGTTTGTTTATGACACCCTAATTTAATGCTCCTTAGTTCTGATATATCCTTGTCTTTTAGTTGAAAATGATCTTTAAACTGATGAAAATATCCAGTCTTGGCAGAGATCGGAGCCTGGCCAGCTTCCGATTAGCGCTTGCTTGGACACTCTTTTCCTGCAATTGTCTCCCCTAGTACAATAAGCTGCTCTCCCTTATTTTGCCTGAAAGTGCAGCCACCGGCTTGGCTGAAATGATGTAGTTAGAATGACATTAGGATGTATGCAGGCTCCAGCAGGAAGCAAGGATCTGCTGGGGAAGGTCAGGAAACACTTTAGGATCACCGGAATTTTCTGCTGTCTTCTGAGACCTTAAGAAACTGTGTTAATGAATATATTTTAACCCTTCTAGTCAGCAATCCCTGTGTGGTTGTGTGCGTGCTGTTTGTGCTGTACAGCTAACCCTGTGGAAAAAAACCAGATAGTTATGCGCTGAACAAACAGCTTTGCTAAAGATACTTATTGTATACACATGTGTGTGTATATATATATGTGTATCTGGTAAAAAAATGAACATGCCTTTCAGCAGTGGAGTGGCCAGATTAAATAGTCCTGAATTGTTAAAAATATAATAGCATACATCTCCTTCTATCAGATTATTTGAAGAAACAAAAGCAAAGTCCTATTTTTTTTTTTTTTTTTCCTCATTCAATCTGCCATATTCAGCATGTACTCGTTGTGTCTCAAGCGAACCTCTTGCCTGCCAGCAAGGCTCCGGGAGCACGGAGAAAAGTACAAAAGCTCCCATTTCTGTGTTGGTTTTAGCTTTCTGTTCCCTGCATGGCATTTTGGGTGTTGCTTGGTTTGTGCTATACAGAGACTTCATCTTTTGTTTTCTCTTCAGAACTTTTATAAGTGAATGTCACAAGAGAGGGCTACTTGTTCACTTTATCTTTCTGTTTATATATAAGCTTAAGCAGTCCTTGCTGCAAAAGTTTGAAAACTACACTAAGTGCGTTGTGCAGTTTTTCTTCCATATTTAGACTGATATTAGCATCATTCCTCTAATAAAGAAAAAAAAAAAGTTATGTATTTAATCTTATTGTTATTTCTTCTATACTTTGTATTTCATTCTATAATTAAAGCCAAACAGTACATCAGAATTTACAGATTATAGGGGAAAATATGCAAATGGTCTTCCTCACCATCAGGTTGACGCTTTTATAGCACGTGATGAAATGTAGATGAAAGAGGTGTGGATTTAAAAGAGGGCTTGCAGTTGGAAGAAGTTGCAGCTGTAGCTGCCTGGGGACTGACTGAAGAATGAAGAGAGTAAAATGTAATCTGCAGGGAAACTTAAGCTTTTGTTGCTGTGCTAGTTTATTTCTGTAGATTTTCTTTCATGTTTTACTTTAGCCAAATTGAAGTCGTAACTAAAATTCAAAAGCGTGATCCTTTGGCTGGATATTTTAAGAGACGTAACAGCAAGCTGTGCAACCGTTCCAGTGACTACCTGTTGTGTAGTGAAAAAAACACTGGTTTTAAGTCTGTAAAAATTCTGGTACTTCTGGGAAGGGAAGAGAGCCATTATAACGCAAATTGTTCCTTACCTAATGGTTCATCGGCTGGATGTTAAAGATAATCTCTCAAAGGTGCTACTGTTTCCTGACTATGCAGTCTTACAGAAGAGATCTCTATTTAACAGTGTTGTTAAAGTGACGAAGGAGCATGGCACCAAATCCAGCGTTTGCAATCTGGGGACAAGCATTCCAAGTGACCACTTTACATTTCTCTCTTTAACAGGTTTGGGGAAAACCAAGAGAAAGACGAGCGCGAGAGACGCCTCACCCACTCCTAGCACGGACGCAGAATACCCATCCAACGGCAGCAGCGCCGACCGGATTTACGATCTTAACATTCCAGCCTATGTGAAATTTGCCTATGTGGCGGAGAGGGAGGATGAACTGTCCCTCGTGAAAGGATCCCGAGTGATTGTCATGGAGAAGTGCAGCGACGGCTGGTGGAGAGGTAGCTACAATGGACAGATTGGCTGGTTTCCTTCGAACTATGTGGTAGAGGAGGTTGAGGAGGCAACTGCAGATTCACCCAGCTTTCTCAGCTTAAGGAAAGGCGCTTCCATGAGTAACGGCCAGGGCACCAAAGTACTCCACGTTGTTCAGACACTGTATCCGTTCAGCTCCGTCACAGAAGAAGAGCTCAATTTTGAAAAAGGGGAAACAATGGAAGTCATTGAAAAGCCGGAAAATGACCCAGAATGGTGGAAATGTAAAAATTCCAGAGGGCAAATTGGTCTTGTTCCTAAAAACTATGTAGTAATCATTAGCGATGGTCCTACCATTAACACTTCCCATCCGCCTCAGATAAGCTACACGGGACCATCTTCTACCGGACGGTTTGCTGGAAGAGAGTGGTATTACGGGAATGTTACCCGACACCAAGCAGAATGTGCCCTGAACGAAAGGGGAGTGGAAGGAGACTTCCTTGTTAGAGATAGTGAATCTTCGGTAAGTGGTACTCAGCCCGGCAGGCTTTGTAATACCCGATGCTTGGGTTAGCAAGCATGACAGCTAATAGCTTCCCTGTCTGTAGTAAAGGGCTTTTCAGCCTTAAAGAAGCAACTGACGCTTCGGCGTTACCAACTGTTGTGCTTACTGCTCGTGAGAATCGGTCTGCTACTGAAGTGCAGTGACATTTACACTGAAATTTAACAGCTGTGGTCTGTATTACCCAGGGTTTTTTAATTAATGCACAAGCAAGTAAATATTTCAGGCTTCAATTTGACTTTTCATATGTTCCTCGTATGCAATCCTCCTCAAATTTACAGAGCTACAAGTTAAAAGAATTCTTGTGAATTGCAAATTTGGTCATTAATTTGATTTTAAAGCTAATTTCAAATGGGATCGTTGTATTGGTCAGTTTTGCTCTGCTTTTAGTTGAATAATAGCATATGTTCTTTAAGCTATTGGTTACACCCCCATTTTAATGTATTTCTGCTCTACTTAGGTTATTTAGGTTGTAATGAGGTAAAGTTATTGTATCTAATTAAGCTTCTGATACACAGCAGAGAGGGTCAAGTCAGCAGCTCATATGCTTTGTAAATTGAGCCTTGATGACATCAGAGGGATATGAGTAATGCTGATTAGGGATCTCTGTAATTCTGAAAGTTCAAATTTAAAATTACACTGAAAGGCCTTTCATGTGTGCTGATGCCAGAGAATTCATTGTTAAAGCACTCAAAATTTAATTATCCCTTGACTGTGATTTTTGAAAGGTGACAGATTTTAATAATTCCCTAATGCATCTTTCAAAAGCTACCAAAAAAAAAAAAATCAAATCTGAATTTGTGATTAGGGCTTTTCTGCATTTATTGCTTCAATTGTAGGGCCATTCCATGAAGATAAAATGTTGTGTAGTAGATGCTTCCATCTAAGTATTTTGTTGCTTCACGTATAAAAATTCAAAATTAATATAGTTGTATTAGCTCAGTCTTCTAGTTTGAGTGTGGTACTACTAGCATAAGTATACCTTATACAGCTACGGACATCTGTCTCTATGCCATATTTTATATGAGGTTCCACCGTGCCCATATTGTGAGCTATCCTGGTTTACAACGTGGGTTGTGAATAAAAACTAAAGCAGCATTAACTGCTTATAGTTTGAGCCATAATATGGTTTTTAAAAGATTTCTTGACTCTGGTGTCTTCAGAAGGCTGTATTGATTGCATATATCACTTCTGGTTAGAACTTGTGATATTCTTTGTCATAATTATCTATAAATTGGGGGAAAACAGTTCCCCCCATATACTACTCCTCATGTAAATTATTTCAGTAACTACTCACTAGTAGGTGTTGGCATGACTGCGTGCTGGAAAACAAAGAATTTGCTTTAAGTAAGGGCGAGAATTAAGCTTGAGCTCAGACGAGGAAATATCCTTTTAGCTGCCCATACTTTTTTGGAAGTATGTTTCATATCTCGTTTGCTGATTCTGTTCCTCCTAAGTTACAATTTCAGCTACTCAGAAGAAGTCCCAGAATGAAGTAAAAATCTGAGGTAGTATTGAGGCACATTCGTTAGGTAGTGCATACTAAAGGATTCTCTCTAGTGGAGAAGCAACTAAATACTTCAAGCTTAATTTGACTTTTCGTGTGTTCCTCATATGCAATACTAAAATTTGGGATTGGCTGGCATGTTGGTTCTTGGCAAGGGAGATGAACAGAAGCTTCTTGTAACAGCAGAACAACAGGTGAAAGGCAAGGAAATTGTTAATGCTGTAGGATTTTCTAAATCCAAATAAAACTTTGCATTCTAATATTTGGAAAAGTTTAGTAGCTTATTATTATTGAAGTTAGGACTCTTTCTATTCCCTGAAATTTTTACATTATATGTAGCATTACTGACAAAATGTAATTCTATAATAGTCCTAAATATTTTTTTTTTTTTTTCTGGATACAGGATTGTATCTGAAATTAAATTTCAGATATCTTTCCTTGATGAATTTACTCTTCAGAAGACATGATAGCTGTCAAACTACCCTTTCTTTGAAGCTCTGTGTCATTGAGTTCCTATTTCTGCTCTTAGTTAACTGTAATCACCAAACAAAGGCAAAAGCAAATAAACCAGAGGGGAACAGGAAGAAAAATAGACATTAAATAAAAATAAACCAGAGGAGAACAGGAAGAAAAATAGGAATTTAGAAAACATGACTGACTTATAGAGGCTGAGAAGAATCAAATTTGTTTAGTCAACAGAAGAAAAGACTGAGGTGGGGCATGCAGTCTTCTAAAATGCAGAATCATTAAATTACAGCTGTCCTTTCAAGGTAGCACCCTTTATGTCAGGGGCAGGCAGGTATACTGGGTGCGGTGTACCCTTGGTGTGTCTGTCCAGCAGGTAGAAGTTCACTTTCAGGTCTGGATGCTGCATTTGGGGTTTTCCTGAGACAGTAGCTATCAATATTCTTCTGTCTTTTGGGAAAGTGCCAGAAGGGCGGTTTTAAAATTAATACATTACTTAAAATGTAATAATGCACAGCCATTTCTCAGCGCGCACCATGTCACAGTGACCACTGTGCTGCGGCTCGTTTCTTTGCTCTTAAGTGTCTACCTCTGGAGTAAATTTCCTTGCAAGGACACAGTAACCTTTTAATTTAATATGACATCATAACACTAAATGTACTTGTATTCAAAGCAATTTCAATTTGCTGCCTGCATTGTTGCTGGGGAAATTGTTGCTTGTGGAGCACAAAAACATTCGTTCAGAATGTGGTCTTCGAGTTGTTTCCAGCATCTAACACTTAGTGGAATCCCAGAAAATTTACTCAATTCGTATTACAGCAAGTTTTTTGCACATGCATGCAGAAAAAAATGCTGAATTGAGGAACTTCTCTTTTTTTTTTTTCTTTTTCTAATTTTGATCTGGTCTTGCAGACCCTATATTTGGGGGTTTTTTTGATAAGTGAGAAAAACTATAGTTTTGCATGTAGATGCCTCCTTTGTCCTAGGGCTACTTGAGAGTTTTAGTTTTTACTGGGTTTAAAGAAATATTTTGCTACATCTCAGACTTTTGTCTGCCCTAATCTTTATATAGCACACCATTATATAATTTGTGTGAATTACAAAAATATTGGGGATTGCTAGTTTGTTTCAGTTTTGTTGTTTTTTCTGAAATGCCAGGAGTGATATAAGAAGCAAATGGACATACTTGATAGCATAAAGAAAAAGATCATAAAAGATCTATTTCAAGCTTACGTATGGAACAAAGAAAGATTTTAGGAGTAACTCTTAAATTCTTCACAGTTGCCGTATCTCACATGTACGTTTACAGAGTCTGTTCGTGCTGTGACCAGGAGTCACCAGGAGTGTCTGCACAGTCAGAGCAAAAGGTCTTGATTAGAGAGACCAGACTGAACAAAGCAGAGTTGTCAGGTCTCCGGTTTGTTCAACTTTCCACCAGACCACCACTTCCCATTAAATTGTGTTATGAACCCACCTATTAAATCTGTGGATGCAGGGGTTATTCCTTTCTAAAAAGGCCCATAGATGAAACTGTGAGTCATTTTGCGAATCCTGTGCCTGATTTTTTTTTTTTTCTACCTGTGTTAAGATTTTCTATAGCCTTCCATCACCATAGTTATGAAAAGTCACCTGTATAGAAGTTTTCCGTAGTTTTCTTTGAGTTTTACTATTGTTACTGAGCTCTGAAAAGCTTCCTTGGATAGATGAAGGTTTGTATTATTCTGTATTCACTTGATGAGACTGTCATGTTTTTCCATTTCAGATTTTAGTAGTTGCAAGATTTCACAATGTTTCTCTAGATCTAGTTTACCAGATGTTTGTGTCTCAGCTAGATTCCTTTAGCCAGAAATATTCTCCTCAGTTACACTTAGATCTAAGGGATGCTGCCGTACTGGAGAATATCCTGAGATGAACTTTGCCAGGTAGCTAGAAGCCTGATTATCTTCATTAATTACGGAATACTATTATTAGAACCATAAACTTGTTTGAACCATTTAAGCCCATCGTTTATGTAACAGGCACAGTTACCTACTGATAACATTTTTGCCAACTCTGTTGTACCTGGGTAATGTCACCTTAGTTTTGGAGATGCAAAGGAGGAGACTGAAGTGGAATATACAGTGTTAGAAATACTGCTTGATCTGTTTTTTCTGTTGCAGGCTGTTTGGTTGATAAAAACTGAAGTATGTTGTCTCGTTTAAGTAGCGCTTCTGAACAAATAATGCAGATTTAATCTACACGGTCTCTGTACAGCCACCTCTTACCCTATTTGAATTGCAGCCTCTTTAGTGGTCAGATTTTTGTTCTCTCTGTGTAGTACCTAACACAAGACAAACAAGTCTTGGCTGACACCATTGGCCTGGGTTGGGTAAGGAATCATCATGCTTTGGAGATCTAAGATTCCACTGGGGAGAGAAGCAAATTTGGAAGGAAGAGGGGTTTTGTTCAGATTCACCCCGGGGAACAAGTGTGCTTGCTAGTGCTGTAGCTAATGGGAAGCAGTAATAGATTGTGGCCAGTGATGAGGGAGGGCAACCACACCACACCTCTAGCTTCGGAGCAGATGCTCTGCTGCAGACACCCTTAGAATTCAAAAGGAGCTTCTGTCAGGACTTGCAGTCCCCTTGCACTCTGCTGTGAGTGGGTGTGAAACTGGTGATTAGACAAACACCACTGCTTCATAGCCCTACGATGTCTTCCCATGAAGCATAGATGATGTTTTTCTCAGGTCAGTTCTGTTTATTAGCATGAATGATCTATGCAATTTTTTGGACAATTTTAGGAGCAATTATTCATTAGGAAGAAATGGCTACCTTCTGCCAATAGTATCACAACTATCAAATTATAGTAACTGATCCTAAATTGAGGTTGCAGGGTATAGTATTAAGATGGTACTGACGATTGTAAGTGTGACTGGATTTGTCAGCCCTTTGAGATCACATTTGGCTTCTGTGTTCTTTGTCCAGCAACGGTGACAGCAGAGGAAGGAAGCACAGGTTGAGAGTTTGTATGCTTTTTGAGATGCTAATTCTGTAGCGTTCAGGGTGTCCCACATTTTCCTGGGGTTTTAATCCTGCAAGTGTTGGATGGAAGCAATGAAATGTGGCAACTGTTCAAAAACTGAAGCATTTGTCATGTTCTGTGACATGCTGTGATTGATGAGTACAGCAGAGAGGAGGAGAAAGTTTATCTTTAAAAACAGGCTTAAGGAAGTATCCTAGTAGTTTATTTTAAATGGAAGAATAGAAATCTTATTAGAGCTGTATTTGAAGATTGATGGAGCCATTTCATGTTTCTGACCTGTGTAACATTGATTTCGGAACATGGTGAACATTACATAGAGGAAGGGTATTTGTTTATATCTAAATGAGGTGGAAGGGGGAGAAAAAGGAATTTTTAACCCTCCCAGATGGTTCTGTCCAGCCTGACCTTAGACCATTGAGCTACGACTTGATTTTTTTGGCTGGGTGACTGGTTAGAAGGAGGAGTGAGGGAAAACTTGGGTATGGAAGTAGAAGGAGTTGGAGAGCTCCAGGGCAGGTTCACTGATGGGAGCTCGAAGGGTCTAGAATAGTCTGAAGAATGAGTGCATGAGAATGTCTTCCGTGGAGGAAGGGCATTGCAAGTGGAACTGGACTGAAAGGACAAAGAAAAGATTATAGAATCAGTAAAACGCTTTCAGAGCGAGTTATTTTCCCAACATTGCCATTTATGATAAAGTTGTCTTGTTTCATTCTCAAATGGAGATTGTAAAGAAGGAGCCTTCTTTCCCGGTTTCACTTGTTCTCCCTTGTATCGCTTTATAACTTGTCTTCATCATCATCAAATAAAGTATTCCATCTTTTTTTAAAAGACAGTGAAGTTTCTGACCAAAGAAGTAAAATTAAAGGAACATCTTCCTACTCATTATCTTCCACGCGCTGTAGGCACCAGCTAGCCTATGGTCATCTCAGTCATAAGCAAGAGTTAAAATAAAGGAATACGAAAAAATTCAAAGGAGTACTACACTTGGACTGAAGAGCTGCAGATGCATAACAGCTAATCTTCAATTTTCAGTTTTAGGAATTGGTTTGACTTCAGGTTTAGGTCTTCCCAGTTATGAGGTACAGAAATATTCACAGGTTCCCTGCCACAAAGCTATGCCCTGTAATTCTGTTGCATCAGTATCAACTCCTCTACAGATTTCAGAGATTAAAGCTTACTTCTGATGTGCCTTTATTTGGTGTGTGTGAGGCTTTTATTCCTGGAAAAGTTAGTGTGCAAACATCCAAACATAGCAATTAATTTAAGAGGGAGAAGGGAGAAAAATTGGCCAGCAGTTGAAACATAGCTTAAACAGTAAATAAAATAAACAGTTTTGGAGCAAATCCAAGGAGGACAGCAGGGAACCAGTTCAAGCTGCATCGAACCAGCATACTTTGAAATGGTAATGTTAAGAGCAGTAGTTTATCTAGAGATTTTTTTTTTTAAATAGTCCTTTTAACCATTTTGTATGTTTGTTAGGGTGGGAAAGAACTAAAATAAAAACAAATTTAAGTCCAGTTGCTTTTGCTGTTTGTTCTTGAGTCCTGTAGAAGTTACTACACTGAGGCAAATAAAGGATTTCAGCATTTTTGCAACAGCTGTTTGAGCTCTTCCATCTCTTTGCACCGGATGATGGCTCTCAAAAGAGTTAGAACAGCCTTTCCGGTTTGGTGTTTTTTTTTTTTTTTCTTTTAATTAAATCAGATCACAAAAAGAATAAACTTTGTAACATATTCTGGAGAAAATAAGCAATAATAATGTCCTCTATTTTATGCATCAATCTAATTAGCAGCTGTGAGGCTGGGAAGAACGGTCAATAGTTCAGGAGAATGTTCATTCATTAAAGTTGTAATTAAAAGCAGGGAAAGTATTTAATGTATTGTGTAGATCACCTCACAAAGATCTAAGTCTGGGCAGTGCCTGGGACATAGGACAGTAGATCAGAGGTCTAAGACCCATTCCAGCACCTCTCTGCGTGTCATTAACACATCCTTTCTGGTCTAAAGGTGACGGTTCTTAGCAGATACAAGGAGCTTCGAAAAATCATAGTTTTGACATGCTGAAAACAACTGTGCTTTGTCAGAAAACATTGAGTCCGAAGTGACTATTTCACTTATTTTTAAACCTTTGTCATAACATCTTTTCATATTCCTAAAAGAAAAAAATTTATTTGGTTCAGATTATGAACTGCCCATGTGTAAGTTCCTCTATTTTAAATGAGGGCCTTTTGGTTACTGTGTTTTGTTTGGTGTAGGTATTGCCCGTGAAAGCAGCAGAACTTAGCCAGCAAGACTTGATCTTGTGTTTTGAATCTGAAGCAGCTAGTCCATAAGTGCTCCTGTCAGTGCTGTCCTTGAGGAGACCCTATGGACCTGCCTGGTAGCCTGTGTTTAGAGCACAGCAGTCAGCACGCTGCCCAGGCCTGTGCCTTAGATTTCTCTTCCATGAGCCTGGTGTCCAAGATCTTTGTGTGTGCAGGCCTATGCTTTGTTACCGTTTGAGGACTGCTGCTTAGAGCTATGGAGATGTCCACTGAAACAGTTCCTAGGTCTGTGTGTTTATGGCTGCCGGAGGGTTTGTCCACGCTGCATTTGGTGTCTTAACCACAGCACAGTGTTGATAAAACCGGGTTAGCTTTAACCCGGGAGGACAGGTGTTGAAAATAGGTCAGTCTTGGTGTGAGCTCTGTGCAGCCTTGATTGCGATGCTCCTGAGGGAGGGCTTTAGTATCAGAGCTAGCTGGCTTAAAATAGCAGTTTTCAAACTTGGAGCTAGAAATGGATGACAGGGCTCAAATGTTATCTTGGGTGGAGCACTGGAAACCCCAAAGATAAGCTCTTATGCACATTTATTTCCATCCCTTTCACTCACCCTCCCCAGTCCTCTGCTCTTGGCAGTCATGGGGTTGTTGCATGTATTTTGAGCTGGTGACTTTGGAGTTGCTCTATGCCTGAGGCAGCCTTCCTGATGGAGCCTGCACTGACCTGGCCAAGGCCCAGTGACTCTGGATTGTGGATGGAAGAAGTAATTCTCCTATGGGTGATACGTAAAATAATTTTTAAAGAAGTGATGCTTGTGGATTGGGAATGTAGTGGCTCAAGGTAGAAGAGGATTAGTCCAGAGGTGTGGGGAGATAGCTGCTGGCTTGAATAGCACAAGAGGGGAAGGGCTGCTGGTCAAAGCTGAGGCGTGAGTCTGGGGAGTTGGGCCAGAGCCAGATCAGCAGGCATAGCAGGAGCTTTGTTTGCTCTAGGCAGGGCAGACAGAGTCAGAGGGGAAGGGAGAGATGGCATCGGTACTAAAACAGGTGAGGGGGAAATGCAAGGGGCGAGATTTCAGGATAGGCAGAATGTGGGGGGTATGTGGGGCAGAGACCCGCATCATTGCAGGAAAAAAACAGCGTGCCTGAGAAAATGCTGTCCTTCAGCTTGCTTGGGTACATCCTCAGTGCATATCTGACCCCCAGACGCAGTATAGGGGACTCCAGAGGCTGTAATTTCATGAACTGAAGTCTAGTGACTGCAGTAATGTCCAAGGGCTCCTGCTCCCCCCTGCTTGGTCCTCTGCTGTGCCGCAGCTGTGCCCGGGGTTGTTGGTAAGGCAATGCTGTGAACCAGATAGTCCCTCGTGGGTTTTGTTTAGCCTGGACAAGTTCAGGTTCACAGTGGTGGCTGGACTGAAGCAGCAGCATGGCATGGGGGGAGGACCAAGGGATTGCAGGAAGGCTCAGTCTGAAGTCTGGCACGTACCTTCAATGGCTTTTGCCTGAGGCCATGCCTTCAGTGGGCAGAGACCCTGCAGCAGTACCTCCAGAGTCACATCAGGTATTACGTACCTCTATTAAGTGCTTGCTACAAACTCTGGTGCATGTGCTTTTTTGTTTTTATTATTCTGTTTTCCTGATGGCTGGTGACATCCACCTGCAGCCATCTCTCGTGGGGCAAAGCCCGTACTGCCATGTCAATGGCCAGCCAGCAGCGGTCAATGGCTAGAGATGGAGTTCAGCTGGAAGTGAGGGACAGTGTGTCCTTTCTACCCTCCTACGGTGGCATGTGGTGCAGAAGGTGGAATGGTCTTATCCCAACTGTATGGATGACAACAAGAAACTGATTGCCAAGATGAAGAGATTTATCATAAAATTCTCCTGTCCTGGATAAATTAATTCGTGCTTAAAATTTGTCTTTTGTGGATGGTGGTTTGATGGTGAGATTTGTAGTGTGTTTTTATTCTATAGCTTTATCTTTTTTTTACAAAAAGTGTGTACTTGATACAAGAAATTATTCCCCATACATTTGGTAATGAAGATAAAAGGTGAATGTGTTTTTTGTCTTTTACAATGCAAAGCATGAACGGCCCTCTAGTGGTCATGGCTCTATAAAAAAAAAAAAGGGGAATTTTCTTCATCTCACCCAAGCAATATTGCAATAATTGCTTTCTCCAGGACTCTCTGGCAAGGAATTCATACATGATGAAAGTTTTTTTCCCTTCTCCTTGACGTTCTCGTGCTTCTAGATTAAGTAACTAAGATAATATTTGCAATTTAGTCATGTAATTGGCAAGTTCAGACTGTGCATCTGGGGAGCTTTCACTTAACTGACTTAACTGTGCACGTTAATAATGACGGCAATTATTTATTGAATAATAGACTATTGGGTTTCTTAAGTAGCTGAAGCAGTGAACTGTGGAACAAAGACTAGCATAAATTACCATCAACTGTATGACACAGTTTGTTCCTGAAACCACAAAATTATGCCTTCATTTTGTTCACTTTTATGTAACTTTTTTTTTTTTCTTTTTGAATTCTTCTCAACAGCCCAGTGACTTCTCGGTATCTCTAAAGGCATCGGGGAAGAACAAACATTTCAAGGTGCAGCTCGTGGACAATGTCTATTGTATTGGGCAGCGTCGCTTTAATACTATGGATGAGTTGGTGGAACACTACAAAAAGGCTCCCATCTTCACCAGTGAACACGGGGAAAAGCTATATCTTGTGAAAGCCCTTCAGTGACGTTGAAGATGGACTTGGCCACCTGGGCCTCTTATAACTTACAAGCCTTAGGTCCTAAATTCACTTTTATAGAGCAGAGCAATATCTGAAGCAGGCTTGAGGAATAGGCTCTTTCTAAAGTGTTTGCTCTGTCAGTTGCTGTTTGTCCTTTTTTTTTTTTTTTTTTCCTCCCCCCCCAGCCTCTTTTTGTGTTCCAGTTCTGTTAATCTCTGACCACCTCTCTTCAGGTTGAGAGTTTCCCTGAGGTGGCCATGGCAAGCACTCACCTTCCCGGCTGAGTTCAAAACTCCCCTCTCCTGTGTACGTTTACATAGTTAGCTCAGATCAAGGAGGGGCGTTTTCAATTCAAACCAGTGTTAACCTGTTCAGATTGCTCACACAGGCAGAACTCTCCGTTCAGAGACATCGGGCACAGTTTGTATGCACTGAAGCTGCAGCTACTTAAGTGAGAGAGAGTAGACATAACAGTTGTGGCTGTGAGTTCTGTAGCTATATCGCTTACCGAGTAGTATATTACAAAAACTCCTAGTTCCTAGAAGCACTCTTTACACTGTACTCTGCTATTACATTGCCTCTCTGACTCTTTGTAAAGAGTACACTAATTAAAAGCATTTTGTAATAGTACTTCTTAAACTACTATGGTAAGATTGTAGTAAAAGAAAACTATCTAGTGTATTTTGGTCTGTAATTGCAACAAAGAGAAATTTTATTTGAAAGTTAATTACTAGAGAAAGAATCATTGAATTGTAAAGGCTGAATGTTTTGGTAATCTACAACCAAATGTGCCATCCACATAATGCTTTTTCCTCTTGCCCTTCTGCTTGTTTGAATTAAACGATTATGTATTTAATTCTCAAAGTAATATGTATCTGTAGCTGATTGTTGACACTAATACAGAAGATTAATAAAAACTGATCTTGGGATGGGGTGGGGCGGGCTACCAACACTATATATATATTTGCTTTACGTAAAGAAATCTTCGGGTTTTACAGAGGATGGTGTGGTTGGTAGGAAGAGACACACAGAATGTTTATGAAGAAAATGCATTTTTCTCTTTTCTTTACATTTAAACTCCTTTATGGTTTAAATATACAGTCTTTAGATGGCACATTCCTGAGATTGAAGAAGGGATCATAAGATCTCAAAATCTTGCATACTCAGTTTTTTGGATATTGTAATAAAAAAGGTATTATGTCATGATGGAGTACTGGATTTATCCTTGGGTGGTAGTCCCGGTGTTGTTTTAGCAAGGTGAAATAGAGTGAATAATGAGTTGGTTTGTCTTGGAATTTGTGTGGCCTAAAAAGAAAACTTCTGCAACTGCAGAGGACAGTTTGTTCTGAGGCGGTGTCTAATGAGCTCCGTGTTACTTGTTTCTGTGATAAGTAAGTCTGTTCACAGCTTTAATGAAAACTGCAAGATGGACCTGTTTCCTCATACCTTTTTTGCTGTTAAACATGTTCCTTACCTGTTCTGTGTTTCAGCCGGCGGTAGTACAACTACCTCTGTGCATAACTCCAGTGTAGGTTGAGCAGACACCAGCGCTGTCTGGCTTGCATTGCTGTTAAGTCGTACCACTGCCAGGAAACTGCACTGGTGCGTCTGCGCATGAATTGCAGTCTTGCTGAGACCCGAGAGGCAAGTACAATTTTTTGAAGTTCTACACACGTACTGTTTTCCTGCCACTCTTGAAATCATTTCTGTAAGGTTATCTGAACTGACAACTGCATTTGAATTAACAACTGTATTTTTCTGTACGTGAAAAATTGGGCAGTGACACTTCTTGCTCCAGCTCAATGAAGGAAAACAGTGATACAGAGTAATCCAGAATGGTCATGCATTATCCTGCAGAGTGCCTACGCACGACTATCTCCTATGAATATAGAAGCTTTCTTTAGGAGGTTGGTGAGAAGTACCAGTTGTTTACAATCTACCTACAGAAGGACTCCACAGTGGGCTGCTTGAATGTCCTAAGTGAATCCTGCAGCGAATGTAGGTTTTTGCCTCCTAACACCTAGTTCTTTCTCTAGGTGAATCTAAGCATGTACCAAGTATGGCACGATGATAGCAAAGTCAACTGTATGTTGTATGAGCATTTTCAGGTTTGAGTGAATTGCTTTTCAGTCTCATTGACTCTTTGTGGTATTTGGAAAAATGATATATGGGAATGGTTTTCCTTTTCAGTAAACTGATTGCTGCAATTACTCTTTCATGCCCCTTGTTCATTTTTCTGAAATGTTCCCCATGTTTCCTATTCCAGGAGCCTTCATATGCCTCTTGCAATCCTTTTTTTCACCATTTTTTATAGTCCCTTTTTACAAGCTCTGTTAGTTCCTAACCCCTTTCTAGTCTTAGTAGCTTAGAACTAAACCAAACAGACATGTAAGTGAAGTTTTTACCATATGATTTATATTTTAATGGATTTATCAAATCTTTTTTTTTTTTTAGTTACCTCATCCTTTGTAAACAGCTTCTGTGTATTGACATGTGAATTGTTAAAGTATTTTGTTTTGGAAGCAGTTAGTTAATTTACAATCCAGCAGTGTGAATGACGAGCTTGAGATATTTTTTTATTTTAAACAAGCCTCATCTTGTTTTTGCCCATGCTGTGTTTAATCAACATGCTCTCCATTCAACAGGCTCATTAGTAGTTCTTGTGTTGTTCCCATCTTTACTAATTGAGATAAGTTTCTGCAAGTTTTGCTGCCTTTTTGACCTCATTTGCTGGATTGGGCCTAAACATTACCTATCTTCAGTACTAACTGCTTAATAAAGGGGCAAAAGACACAGATTTTACTTTTATTTTCCTATTTTGAATGTACCTTTCTATCATTTGACAAAACCTCACCCTTATTTTTTGACTACTTAAAGCCTCTTTGTCAAAGCTTGGGGTTTGGGGTGTTTGGGGTTTTTTTTTTTTTAAGATGAGAGGAATTGTGGTGACCTGAGTTTCTTCATCTGCAGTTTTCATTAAAGTCTCAAATAATTTCTGATGGAGTAGAAGTGATTTTTCTTTGTTATTCAGTCTGGCTTTTCCCATCATACCTGGTTCATATGGGTGCATAAGTTGTACTTCTAAGTATTATTCCTCTACAGCTGTTAATGTTTCCTTGCCTTGTGGGTGTTGACACAGGAATGTGAAAGAGCTGTCTCAATCCGTAGCAGTTGCTGTACTTCCCGTGCAGTGGCAAGAATTTGAGATCCGTGTTTTCACTTTTAGCTCCGGGAGCATTTTGACAAGCTCTGTCTTTGAGTTATTGTGACCATTTGTGGTACCACTGGACAGCCCTACCTTGGGCAGGCACAAAGAGTCGGTCAAAGTCCTGTCGTTTCTGGACTTACACGTCACAGCCCACCTGTTCTGTAGCACTCCCCTTCCAAGGATGTTTTATTTAAAGGATGCTGTGGTAGCTGTTCTTCATAAATATCGACAGTGTAGTCCTTGGTCCCAGGTTCAGTCTTATGAAAGTATGCACGTATGAGATATTTTCCAAGGGGTGGGGACACTAGTGATATGCCAGCCACTCCAGAGTGGTCTGTAGCCCTGTGCCAACTGGGAGCTGCTGCTGTTTGCACAATAGCCTACGCTGCCACGATGCTGTTACTGACGGTGGTATTTGGCCAAAAACATTGGAGGGCTTCAAGGTTTACACTGGTTTGCAGATAAACGCCCTCGAGCTTCTACACAGGTCCCAAGCCAGGCAGCTACTCACCAGATAGATCCAAACTGGAAGAAGTGTGAACCCATGGCGTGGTGCTGAGTCTCAGCCTGAGAGTCTTGGAAAGGAGTACAGCAAAAATGCTTAATATAGCTGTGCAGGGTTCAACTGGCTTGGAGCACCTGTCAGCAAAATTGTGCGCAGTTGGGTACCAGGTGGCCACCGCTGATCTCACTTAGTATTGAGGGTAGTCACGTATTAGGTGGGGGCAAACTATTAAAGGATTAATCTTAAGAATGAACCAAGAGCATGCCAGGTAAACTCACACGGAGCTACTGTATTAAAGCAAAGGGTTTGCTTAGTCTTTGCATTTGGGGTAAGGAGAGAAGAGGCAATAAAGACATGTGGTTGGGTAACTAATGTGAATATGGACTATATGAATGTAATGAAAAGTCCCACTCTTGAATGATTCTGTTCACTGTTCTCTATTCAGGTGTCGTCTCGTAAATTTATATGGAATCCTTAAAGTTTACAGCTGTTCTTCTAAGCCTTTATTGCAGCTTTTCTATACTGTAAAGTTTGCTGCCTGGTTTAATGGTTTCACTAAGGGGAAATGGAGATCTTCCACATTTAGAATGATAATTTTTGTTATAACACAAAGCTGAAATACTTTTAAAATACCACTATACAATTTTACTTATAAAAATGGGTCAGATTTTGCCTAAATTATAAATCAAAAACTAGAAAAGGGAGCACACTTCTTTTGGATTTAGGTCTGGTAATTTACTTGGCAAAACCTACCAAACTGTAAGGACTTTCCTTCTTGGTCTCAAACTGGTTGAATTCAGTGATTTAGAGGTAAATCAAACCTGTGTAATCTCCAGAATTGGAATCTGATGAGTTCTGTTTTCCTACTCCAGTGGGATGAGATGATTCATTTTTAAATGGAAACTTGCTAGCATACTGATAAGCTGTGAAAGGTGTATTGCTACAGTAAGTCTCAGCTCTTAGAATGCACTAGGGACTGTGAATCTTTCTATTCCTTTCTCTTCAGTACATCCAAAATTCAGTGCCTTTTTTAAGAAGTGGGAAAGTGTAAACCAGCAATAGCACAGGGTGCATGGTCCTGACTAGCGTTATAGGTCACCTGCACCACGTGAATAAAGGTTTCAGAGTAAAAGCAGGATGAAGGTAAATGCTGCTGTTCATTCACTAGCTGCTCCTAGGCGGAACAGGTTTTTAAGTAACAAGTAAATCCATCGTGCAATACCGTTCTCCAAAGTACACTGCAATTGCAACCCAAATGCGCACCAACACATTGTATATAACAACAAAAAAATGCCTAATGTGTATTTTTTGTGCTGGTGTCTTGCCAAAGCAATAGCTGATTATGTTTTTCTCTATTTTAGGTGGATAGTCATATTTATAGCTGTTGGAGATAGTAATAGTTTGTTTGAAAATCCAACACACAATGGTTTTTGACCTACATTGTATTAACATGAAATATAACCTATATGTAACATGCCTAAAACTACAATATTTTCTGGTCCTTTCCTCTGGAACCCTGTGCTAGTTTTGTATTGTAACACACAAATTTTTCTGGCATATTCTTGGTGTTTCTTTTCTTGTTATAAAATAGATTGTCTCCCCTGTTATTTGACATATCTACTCAAGCTCATACAGAAGCTGACTAACAGAAGTGGCATGTAACCATTGACAGATTAGACAGGTTTTTCCTTGAATTTTCTTTCATATGTGGTAATATTAAATGTTTTAGGAGTGGGAGGTTAAAAAAAAAGAAAAAAGAAGACTCTCTAACTTGACAGATTATCTTCAGCAGTAGGAGTCCACAGTTACAAGGAAAAAGTAACAGGTATGAAATGTTCTTTTCTATTTTCTTAAGTGAATTTAGTTTGGAATTTACCTTAAGATTATATGGCACTAGCACGTGAGGTATTACAGAGGTTAAAAAATTAATGCTGACTTGGTCCAGCTTAATGAAGGAGTGGATGGATAAAATTGTTAATCTCAATGTCCTACTCTAGAAAATAGTAGTAATCTTCAAAAGGGGAGAACTGTGATTTTGGGGGACTTTTTTCTTGGTAATGGGGCTTTTTGTTTTGATTTTTGAGGGAAGACTTCAAAAGAGGTATCTTGCTCCAGTTTTCAAGCCAAATTTTGCTTGTGAGCTTCTTCCCGAGAAGCACCTCTTTGGGTTTGAGCCAGGCCACAGAGAATATGTTAACTGCAATTATTCTCCTAATGTAATTGAAACTGTGGTGGTGAATAATGGGTTACTTTTTTTTTTTTTTAATTTTGATCTCCATTAGATTGGATACATACACGTATACGGTAATTAATTAGTGGGTTCTGTGGGTTACTGACTTAGCTTTTCACCTGGGTTCAACTCTGTCAAGTTTAAATAAGCTTGATGATTTTTTTTTTGTTCCTTTTTATGTCACAGAACCAGTAGTGCATTCAGTGCAATTATAATTTGTAATGCAAAGAAGCCCTTCAGTTGTGGGCAGCTGGTATGTTTGGAATACTAAGTCCATAGATGATGATGATAATACAGCCATAAAGAATTGCGGGTAAGGGCACCAGCAGACAGGCGGAGAGAACAGGCTCTTGTGATCACATCTGATGGTTTCTCTTTGGAGAATTAGGTTGTTTATTTTCATTTGAATATGCATAGCTAATTCGTAAAAGCGAAACTTAACCCTTTTTTGGTGTATAGCCTGTTTATTCAGAAGTAAATTCTAAGAATTAGCACTGCAGGAGGGAAAGTGGATGTTGAGGCCGTAAGAAAAGTGAAGAGTACTGGTGTTTGTGGCAGGTTTCCTGCTGAAAATCCTTCCAGGTTTATATCCCAGTGAAAACAGGGATAGTCCTCATGTTACTTGGTTTTGCAGTGGCGTCGGCTAGACTTTGTGCTGGCGTAACCTGTCTCCACTGAAGACAGAATAACTGTGATTATGTTAGAAGAGATTTTCATAACGTAGTCACTGCTCTTGTGCAACTGGCTTGGGCTAAGCTCAGAGTTCAAGGTGAAGAGAAGAGCAAGTTGTTGAATGAGTGTTTACCAGTAATGGATGGGTCCTGTAAAGAACTCTTTTAATCCAGTTGTTTTTGTCTTTTGCTCTTACTAATTCAGCAGTGGGTGCTGACATTATCAGTGTACGATGTTCTGTGTTAACGGGTAACTTGGATCAGATGTACCGCTTCTCTGGCTTGGATGTGTGAAATCATTCTATGAAATTCAGGGTGGTTTAAGAGAAATTTTGTCATTTGTTTTTATCTGACGTTTCTGATGTGGTGTATAGCACACCTACGTTGTCGGCCTTCTGATGCTCTTTGGTGCAACCTCTTCTGCAAAAATGAGAAGTCTGAACATGTTTCGAAAGTTAGCAATTTCAGCTCAGTCCTTTGCCGTGTGGTGAATGTTAGATTACCAATCATGGGCCTTTTGATGGCAATATCTCATGTTTTTAATGGTGGTTTTTCAGACTTGTCTCCCTAAATTAACATCAGATTTGTCTGTCCGCTCCCGCTCTCGCTCTTGCTCTCTCTTTCTTTTCTCCACCTGTTCCTCAGAAATGCACATGTCTGTCTTTGGCACTCCTGTAACTTCCCAGAAAGTCTCCTTGGCCACCATTCTGAAACTTCGCGGACTGTTTGGAAAAAACAGCGTTTCCATCCAGTGTTGGCTCAATGGGAGATAATACCCTTGATGAATTGCACAATCCTGTGCTGGGGGGATAAGAACTGAAGGTGCTTTCCTGCTTTATGCTAATTCTTGGAAGCACTTTGTGCTAATGGAATAAACTCTGGCCATTCTTTAGAAAAGAAACAAAAAAAGGGAACAAGTTACTGTTCTGGTTTAAATCAAATCACTCTTGTAAAGCCTTGTAAATAATTTCAAAACTGTAAAAATAGAGATGCTTGCTATATAATGCAGTGCCAGGAACTAGTTACTGATGGAAGGAGGAGGCTGCTTTCCTCAGCATTAGCAGAATATTAATTCTGCAATACTCATAAAATTGTTGAAAACCAAATGCTACTACCTTCAGAAACATACCTGAAACAAAGCTGTGCATACTAAATCCGGTTCTGCACCTTTGAGGATAGGGTACCATGCAATCATCTAGCTCGAATCTTTGTTGTTTTCTGTTAACTGCAATGATTTTACTTTTATGATGACTCAGATGAATGAATTTCTCTTGTGTGTTTTCTAGTGCTGTTGCATGTGGTCTGACATCGCTGCTATTTGAGGTGGTTGAGTTTGCAGGAATCCTGCTTGTCCTGTGCTTTCTTCTTCTGCACTCTCTTCCTGCCCCACTTGCACTTGGTCTCCAACTCCCCCTTTTCTCCTTTCCTCCTCTATTTTCTTATGTGCCTTAAAGCTTCTCAAAATGTTTCAGCTCCTTCTTTCTTTCTTCAGTTGTGTCTACTCTCCCTCCATTTTCAACCTTTAATATTTAGAGCCTACCTAGTGAACAGGAAAAACTGCTCTACTCCACACTTCTCCTGTACGCATCCAGGTTGCAGAGAAGCAGGCACGCTTTCCCAGGTGGAGCTGTGTTTGTGCTGTAGGCACAGCAAGGAACAGGCCATCAAGCGACTGTATTGCTTGACCAAACCTATTCTTATCATTCACAGAGGTGGTTCATTGGATGATATTATCCCAGCCTAAATCAGCAGCTTGACTTTAGGGCTTCAGTGCACGTGTTCTCACTGTTGAAGGCTCGGTGCTCAAGCAGGCTAAGCAGTTACATCTCTGAAATGGGATGGGGAAAATGACACGGTCAGTATTTCTGCATATTTACCCCAGATGTCACACAGACACAGTGTGCTCATCAAAACAGGGGCAGTCAAATTCTTGCGTTGTGTTGGTATTTGGGAGTGGTTGCCTAGCCTTCCTTTCCTGCTTGCTGAAGTTTCTTCTGCCTGACCTACTGGGTGGTATTTTCCAGTACTGAAGAGAGAAAATACCAAGGATTCCTCCCAGAGAGCCACAATTCAGCAGTAGCAGTTTTTGTGAGATCTGATTTGCTTGAAGTGCCTCGATACATAGTTAGGCTGACATAGTGGAGATGTTATGCTGGCATATAGCTATAACACTGTGTTATAGCTGTAAATGACAGTTTGTACTGTTTACTGGGGCTGTTATAATTATGGGGTCAGCTATAAATCTTCATTCAAAAACCTGGTACTGTAAACAAAGCCCTTTAATTAAAAAAAAAGAGAAAAATACCCCCAGCCTACGTACAAAAGGAAGGAACAGCTCAAACTGAAGAGAGCAGCCAAAATAATTGCTGTATGCTGTGCAATGATGATGGAGAGCAGACAAAGAACATACACCGAGGAGCCATGGAAATGAAGCATCATAAAAGGACAGGTGACAGATAACGCTGTTAGGAGCGTGCTCACCCACGCGAATGCAATGATACATATGTTGGCACCAGTGAGCAGGAGGGAAGTTCAAAATTATTGCACAAGGCGTTTGCTAAGAGACTGTGCTCAGCAGGCCCAGGCCAGACAATTTTCAGTTTTATTCTGAAGCAGTTCTTTTTCTCTCAAGACACAGAGTCTGGGTGTAAACAGCAGTGGGCTTGAATAAGCAGTCAGCCTCTGGTGCTGCAGCAGGAAATTAAGACATCTACGAAATCCCTTTGTCCCAGATTGATGTGTGTGTGCACGTGTTTACTTTCCCTCTGTTTAAAAGATTTCTTCAAATTTGATTTGTTCCAGAACTCGCTCCCTTATCCTTTCAGTATCAGTGCACACCTTTCCATAGCCGGGTGATCAGTGGGGAAAGTTTGGTTACATTTGAACATGAGCGCAGACTTGCTCTACACTGCACATGGGTGACTAATCCCTGATGAGCTCAGTGCTCTCTGAAGGGAGAGCCAATTTTTGAACAATTTCAATTGTGCCCACGATTGCATTAAAAAAAGTCCTCTACTCTTCCACCTTCCTCACCACGCTGATTGCTTGGGGACACATATCCCTTTGTCTTCTGTGATCTGTTTTGCAGCCCTGATACTTGTTCAAATTTATTCCAACTTTAAGTCTGATACTTGGGGGAAAAAAAAAAAACCTTGAGCCTGCTTCTCCTCACAGCAGTCTTTCCCATTCAATATGAAAAATGGCTGCACTTGTGTAGTCACACACCTGCCAGCCAGGGAACCTGGTTGTCCACTTCCACAAGAAGACAAAAATGTTGCCAGCCATTGGCATCCAGAAAATACAGGATTGCTTCATCACCAGTGGAAGAGCAATATGAGGCTCTGTGTCAAGCCTATGTGAGTCCACATCCACATGGATATGAGGTGGATCGGGAGCTGATGATGTGTAAAACTTGGTAAAAGAGTTAAAATATGGTGCGTGTCAGTACTGAATTGGCTCTTTTTAATACAGAGATTGTAATGGTTGTGCTGGCCCTCCTGTGACTGTACAGTTGTAGTAGTAGACTTGCCAGTACGCATAAGTTAGGGCAATGCAAGGTCTGAAAAGCATTGAAAGTCACTGTGGTGCTTCTGTTTTTAAAGCGGGAGAACATAATTGTTGCAAAAGCAGTGAATTTGGACTAAAATACACCTTTCTTGTTAGCGGTATTGACTGACCCAGTCTCTTTGCTGGTTCCCCATCAGTTCTTGTGGGGCCTTCTGACTCCTGGATGGGACCCATCTCCTCCCAGGCAGGATGGGTAGAAGTGAGTTTTGAACTTTTAACATGGTGCTCTGAACTAATCCTTCCCTGGGCTTTGGACGGCTGTTCTTCGTGGTGATGAAAACCACATCCATCATTTGCTGGCCTGCAAAAGAAAGCAGAGGTACTTTCCCAAAAGCTTGGATCTGTGTCAGCAGAATTTAGGAAGAACAGTCTTTTGAAATTAAGCTATGATAAATTGTGATCTAGACAGCTAGAAATTTCATGCTCATGTAAGATGACAGATAGCTAGGTACTGTAAAAATAGGAGGAGTTAATGAAGATGCTTCATTCTCTGAATGTTGATCACCCTTTCTGTAAACTTTGGCCTTTCCAGCCCATAGGAAAGTTTGACAATGCTTCCTCCCCTCCTAATTTCTTGCCTTAGAACTCGGGAAACCAGACAGTTTTGGTACTGTCTTCTGGTAAATGCTTACGATTTACACTCACCACATGTGTTGAATATATGGGCTTGTTAACATACTTCAGTAATATTCTTGTGTAATTACACAAGCGCAGACACAATTACTGACCCTCACTGATGCTGCCTGTGCTGGTAATTGCACATGTACCTCTGCATATATGTATTTTTAACATTTCTCTTTTAGATGTTAGAACGTGATAGTGCTTACTTAATTTTTTACATGTTTTTGTAGACTTCTAGCTGGTCCTGTGTGTGCGTGGCTACTTTCCATAACTAGATACCGCATGCAGATTCATATCTTTTATCTGGCACCCTGATTGTTACTTTGATAACACTTCAGTTTTTAATGGGCAGTGGCCGTGAACTGAGACACAGAAAAAGAAAATAATTTGCAAAGAGCCCTACAACATTATACAATAACCACAAAGAGCATCAACATTTACTTTGCGTGTTTTCTAAGGGCTTATACTGAGGCAGGCTGAAATTTAATGGAAAGATCAAAGTGACTAGACTTGGCTTTGGATCAAACTCTAATACAGTTCATTTCTTACTGACTTTTATTTGATATCAGAAAGTATTAAGGCACTTACACTTATGATTTTAGGAGACCTAATTTTAGAGGATAGAGGGGATCAGAAATGTTAACTTCTGTTCCAGAGCAGCTGACTGAATTATACATCTGTGTTTTCTAAACTATCACGGGCAAAGCATATTTACTTTACCGATCTTGCAAAAAGGATAAAAAGTGGAGATGGTGCCAAATCCGCAAAGAAAATGTCATATGAAAAGAGATTTCATGCTTACTTTGGTATCAACTATTGCACTGTTCTTTAACTGAACGTGAGTTCCTAGGTTTTCTGCTACAGAATTGCTATGGCTTTTCCCAGATTTTCTGGTTATTAAAATTCAGCCCTCCAACTCCAGAGCTCCCTTTCCTAATGTTATTTTATCCTAGCCAGAGGAAAGTGGTTTAAGTGGTGGATATATTTTTAATGGACCAAACCTTCTTACTATTAAGAATTTAAAGAATATTATACTACTTCTGGACTTAGAAACCTCGGGTTGGAGAAGAAAAGGATACTATTGCTTTCTTGTTTTACTTCAGCTTTCGAATAATGCTCCAGCCCTCCAAGGAACACTACGGTATTGCTGTGGCTGTGTTCTTGGACCTTATGTTCCCATCGCATAGGGATTTTACATGTTTTGTTCATCTATAATAAGCCAGCCTTAAAAAATAAACTCTGGGTGTAGAAACATACTTTCCCTCAGTCTGCTGGAATTAAAGAGCAGACAGTCCCCTGGCATATTCCCAATTTCAGGACTTGTTTTTGAGATAGTCACTTGTTGCGTCATTGTAATGAAAACTTTATCAATACGTGAATGAGCTCAAAGGATAGATTATGAATGGTTGTTTTCAATTCGTTCATCTCCTGGGTTTTGATGTTTATCTTTGTAATAGTATAGTGATATACCAGAAACCTTAGCTAAAGTTTGTCAGTTTGTTCCTCTTGAATGCTCTTTGTTTCAGCTTCTCAGTCCTTGCTGCTTAATGACGTCCCTTTCTTCTCTACTGGCTGGAGCTGGCTGAATTCACAAGCTTAATATTGCAGTAATTACTCTGGAATTTATTATAAGATGTTTAGGATTAGGGCCTGGCTACTTAAAGGAAAGAGCAGCGAGTTTCTAGGCAGGGATCAGGTTCTGGCAACTGCTTGCTGAAGAATTTAGTGAGGTTACACCTGTTTATCTCCTGCAAGCTGGTCTCTTTTCCTTTCTCTTGCTGCCATTTTCCCACGTCTTCAGTGATTCACAGCCTCCTACACTGCACTCCACTGGGACTGCCAGAGATGACTTTGTTATTAGATGATGTTTATTGGATGATCCAAGTTTTCCTTGTAATCTGATTCCATCAAGGGGATGGTGTTAGGCCTCTGGGACTTTCGGGAATGGCTTATATTGCACACACTTAAGGGAAGCTTGTTCAAAGTGACCTAAAAGCTTAAAAGTCTCAAAACAATCACCAGTTTTCAGTTCTGGGCCCCGAAACATGGGTTACTGAAGTGCCTGAGCTCTTTTGGGTGAGTCTGCTTGCTCCATTCTCAGCTCTCCTACTTGCCTCTCCTCTAGCCCTAAGCTCCTCTGTGCAAGCAGGGTCACAGTCCCACGTAGGCATGGGGCACCCGTGTCAAACAACCCCCAATGTCTGTACTGCCCCCACGCTTTCCCTGTTGTTCCCTTCTCTTGTATCTATGTGCTCAGTAGGTGAGATCACGCATAGGACTAAAAGCACAACCTTTGGGCCTGCTTATGAGACACCATTAAAAAGCCTCTAAAGACTTGTGCTTGTCTCAGATGTGTGAAAGCCCACCTTTTTGTCAGTGGCATATTTCCATTTTCTATTTATGAGAAATATCACAAGATTGCTTCTGTACACTGTACACAGTCTTTGTAGACACCAAGCCACTCACCACCCCACCCCCCCCCCCCCAAAAAAAAAAGTAAAATAGAAGGGAATTTTAAAAATAATTGGAAAAATAAATGGTACTGTGTATTTGCTGCCACCAAGTTTCTTGGAGCTCCCGTTTCTTCCACGTGCTTTGCAACACTGAGAAGTATAAACATAGCTACTCTCTTCCTTTTTCAGCACTGCTTAGAGAGTGTATCCCTCTGCTACTCAAATCTCTTGCTAGAGTTGCCAAGTGGCAAATTGCACTAGCGAATGGACGTTTGTTCACTTGAAGTTGCATTTGCGCTGCAAAAACTGTTTCCTGTAGGTCACTGATTTACTGTCATTCGGGTGGTCAGTGATGTTATTAGTAATTTTTTGTTGTTGTTGATCTGAGCCATACTTTAGTCTGTGAAGAAGGGTGCAGAGGATATTCAATATAAAACTGAACTGTGCAATTCTGTCTTAAAGCACATGTCATAAAGATGCCAGGGAATTAATTCCCTCACTGCTTCTGCCACAAATGGGATTTTATGTGAGCCGAGAAACTTCAGCTGATGCTCAATGCTTTATTGTGTGTCAGGCAAGCCCAGGAATTTTCTCCATGAGGGCTGTGCATGCTGTTGACTGATTAAATATTTCGCCCACTTCAACAGTGGGAGGTTGTGTAATTAAAGAGAATAGGTAGCACGTACTATATCAAACACTTACTTTAATTCTGAAAACTTGGAAATGAGAATTAATAGATTCATGCAGAAGCGTGCTTACAGGGGATTAATGACTTTTGTTAAGCTGGTGATTATTCATTTCCATTTGAATACGTTGCTCCAAGAATACATTTGGGATCCAAAAAAAAAAAAAAGGGACTGTACGGACTTGAGGGTGGGAGAAAGGCCAGGAGTGAACTGTGTTTCCCTCCAGTGGCATAGAATTAAAACCCCTTGGCTGGTGCTTCAGGTAACCGTGACTGTTGCTTCAGCCCTGCACGTGGCCCTTCAACTTTCTGCTCCGTTTTCAAGCATGCTGTAATACTGAGAATAGCGCTTAAAAACAGCAGTAAAAATAAAGGTGCGAAATATTAAGAAAAGCCCTATTTCATGGCAATGTTGGGGGGAAACACACTGACAGTTTGTGTGATATTCACGTGGGCTTTAGTCTCATCCAGCTCTCGCTGACATCCAGAGTCCTACTACAGGCTTGGAGACTTGGATCAGACCTGCTTTACTTGGATTATCAGCGCAGCCTCTTTTCTCATGTCTTGCTTCATCCGGGATAAAAGAAACTGCCTCCCAGCTGTAGGACTGGGGTTTAAAACAAATGGGCAGTAGTAACAGACATAAATAAGTCTTTTTTAAGGAGGTGCCCTGCAGAATAGTATTTGAAGAAAAACTGAGTGTGGGTTAGAACAAGAGAAAGCCATGGTACTCAGGAGCGGGTTTTTTGAGGAGGAATGAGTCTCCACAGATACTCACATAGAAAGGGAAGAGCATTAGCTCAGATCTATTGATTGGCATTGGTACTTTTCCCTGCTGTCACAGCTGTTTGCTTACTAGTGCCTCCTCCCAACAAAAGACATTAGCTTAATGCAGAGAGGTTGCTGTCAGCTGGAGGCATAACTGAGGCTGTGCCATATTCTTAACCACAGTTACGCAGATTTTTTTTTTCCTAGCATATTTTTAAGTCTTTATAATTTTTTGTCTCCTGAATGCTTCTGTTGATATTCAGACTTCCTCAATAGTTACTGCTTACATTAAATGGTAAGAGGAGGTAAGAGTAAGAACCTGAATTATTATGATGGGAGGTTCCTTTCACCCGCTCTTGCAAAATTATTATCGGCAACCACTGAGATCAACATGATGGGGGGTAAGAGAAGCACGAAAAAAGTACATGAAGGATTAAAAAGGCAATGTAAGTGGCTGTAGAACATCTTTCTCTCTCAAATAAAATGCTTTCATTCACTATCCATCTATCTCAGTCATCATTAAAGTTAGTGGGAGCCTTTCCATTAACTTAAAAGGATATTGGATCCGCCTCAGATCCTCCGTGCTGGGTGTAACAGGCACAGTCTTTAAGCTCAGAGGTGAGCAGAAGGAATTTTATGACGGAAACGTCTGTGTGAAATCCCAACCCTCTTGAATCCAATGGTGAAACTCCCATTAACTTCATTAACGCTGGGATTTTGCCACTAGACTCAGCATGAAGTGAAATCAATGTGGCAAGAGACGGCGGGATGTTTGATGACAGGAGGTGCTAGCTGTGTTTTATCCACGGCTGGAATGCCTAAGCATAAACTATTTTCGCTGTTAAAGTTTCATGCTGTCATTTCAGTGGCAACAGGAATGAATTGAGCCTGACCACAGCTGCCTGTCTCATATGGAGAAAAATTCTGGCATGGCACCTGGCATGGACTTTCCTTCCAAAATTTCTCCCTTGGGATTTTTCCAGTTTATCCAGAGGTGGCTGTATCTAATGTGCAGCGGATAACTGGAATTCAGTACACCTCAATCCAGCAGCAGATACCATGCCCATAATCCATACCCAGGTGGAAGAAAGCATAAAGCAAGAGTTAAAATAAAAATAAGGAATTTGGAAGAAAAGAAGCTTCTAAGAAAGTAATGAGCTGTACCCATCCAGCTGTGCTATCTGCAGGGGAATGATGTGTTTTTGAATTGGGTAGAGATGTGTGTGTGTGTAAGAAGGAGGAAAAAATGATTGAAAACACATGCGAAGGGAAAGGATTTTCACAAAACTCTTCCCCCAATCTGAAAAGCAAGCTGTCCATTATAATAATTGCAACGTAAGCCCCAGAAATATGCTGCAGTGTGAGGCCAGATCCCTCGCTGGAGGGCTTGCAGGCAGAGATGAATATAAAAAGAAGGCACAGGAGTTCAGGGGTAGGTCAGTAGAATGATTTCAGTTTTTAAGCAACTAATACAGGATTTTCTAGAAAGGCCTGAAAATCTATTTCCCTTAAGCAGCTGGAGTTGAACTCCGAAACCCAAGGACTCTTAAAACCCCAGCTGCTTTCAAAAATGTTTGTGGGTTATCAGTATCTAATCCTGGCCTCCTTCCCAACCTTGGGCTGCCTTTGAGGTATGGCTACCCAGAGCTGCTCTGCACTCCTCCTCTGCCCTAGCCTGCTCCCTAAGCAGGCCCCAGAATGGAAGGGGTTGTTATAAGCACTTGTTTCACCTTTTATTTCTATGTGTTGACTGGTGTTAGAAGTACCTTCCTTGAAAGAGATGGGGATGATAACAAGGTGACACCTAATAGAGATCCTAAAATAAGAAACCACTGGCTTTAGGCTCCCTCTGTAGCCACCAAGGATCTTTGTCCTTGAGGAGAGCACACAGACCTAAGTGCTCCGTGGTAGTGCCTGTGTTTAGACAGGCTGCCTATGAGTCTGACTTCTGGGGTTAAATGGTTCAACCCTTCAAATACTATTTTACTGGTAATGCCAGCATGTATTCACTTAGAGAATCAGTAAAAGGGGAACACTTTTTTCCCTTTCCTTTTTTATGTGGTAATGCTAAATGTGTTCCCCTGTCCTGCCCACCCCCCCCACCTCCCACCCCCCACCCCGCCCCAATCCATTTCTCTTTCTGGAGCATCCGGAGTGCATGACTTCATCTGCTTGATTATTTCGAGCCTTGGGAATGCTGGCTTTGTCTCCAAAACCACCAGAATGTGCTGAGCAAACACCGCTCCTAGTCAGGCTGCATCGGGGCTGGCACTTAAAGCCGCCTATGCGAGAAAACTTCCTAGGAGCTGCTTTTCGATGAGATCATCTTTAGTGATACGGGGTTGTCTTATTTGGTGTAACTGGATTGAACACGAGGGCACTATTACGGCGAAATAAAAGAGCTGTTGTTTTCAAATGTTTTTGTAGCTTTCTAGGATTGCGTTTTGCACAAAAGTGGGCATTCATTCTCCGTTACGTTGCAGTTTCATCTTTCATACTGGCAGCGTGGTTTCTGTCATTGGAAGTGGTTCCAGTAAATTCCGTAATGGATTTTTAAAATGTTATTGGGAAGGGGTGGTTTTTCTCTGAGAGGGCTTGAAGAGCTGTATCTCTGACGATGCAAACTTCTTAAGCAGAACTACGTTGTTCATTCAACTCTGTCTGGCTGTAGGCCATTGCTGCTGTTCTGTGTCGAGTAGCTGGAGTGAGCTGAAGAATGGAAAGGGAAGGATTGTGAACGTGCATCTAATGGGGGCCGTTCCATGAAAACTCCTGTCACGCGAGTGCAGGAGCACTCTGTGCAACATCTCCAGCTGGCTGAAGGGTGTATTTGCTGCCCCAGCTGTTCTGACGTGCTGTCTCCTGAAGGAAACAACAGGAAATTGGGATGGGTTAGATATTACTGGGTTACCAAGAAGGCGTACTATGTTTCTATATTAGCTGATAATATCTAGGCTATGCAAATGCGATCTTTACAGTCTGCAAATATCTCCTGCCCTCCACAAGGAAGATAAGTTTTTACAGCTGGCTCAAAACTTCACAGAAGGTCAAGCTGCAGCGTTACACTGTCAGAAGTGATCCAGTGCAGGGTAGGGGTGGGAGTGTGTGTGTGTGCAAAAAAAGTGGGTAAGTTGAGTGGTGTACCCTGACCCACAGCCATGGGGGGGAAGTACATGGTGACATCTTGCATTTCCTCCTTCAATATTTCAGAAATGTGGCCCTGCCACTGTTTGTACACAGCAGAGGCAAATAATGCAGATGGCAATTAGAACTGCTGTTCAAATCTTAGTCAAGCGTGTGCTTATTAGTCAGAATAGTGTCAAGGTCCCAGCTTTTTCCCTGTCAGGCTGTCCAACCCCTGCAGATTTAGGAGCCGCCAGTGCATGTGAGGGCATTTGCTGGTTTCTATCACTGTTCTCGTGATGCGTATGAAGTTGAGCATTAACCCTGGTGTTAGGTTGATCACTTCCATCATGGCTTTTTGGGGGGGAATAAATCAGTCTGATCAAATTAGAAAGTGATCCAAGGTCTTGCTCATAACCCCCATTAAGTAGAACAAAACTTTTGTTTTATTCTAGTTTAGAAGAGGTTTAACTCTTTGGCGTGAAGCCCTCTATACTCCCTCCTAGTCCACCATGCAAGCATCAAAGAAATTGTTATAGCTCAGCCAGAAATGCTTAAAGATGTTCTTGAAGAGAAGGTATTCTCACAGAGCTGAGAGGATGAGCTCCTGCAGAGCTGAAACCAGCTTCCAGGGTATTTTCAGGTAGAAACTTTGAATGTTGGCTTCCAGGATATTTTCAGGTGGAAGCTTTGAATGTTCAGCCTAGAGACTGGCTTAGTTTTGATGGTTTCTATCGAAATTGGTGTTCAAGCCAGTGCTAACGCACAGAATTTTGCATGGCCTAGCAATAGAAGATGTAGCTCTATCACAGAAGACAAAATTGAAGTATTTTCCGTTGAGACAGCAGATAGAGAAGGTTACAGAGGACAGCTGCTGACTCTGAACATTTTCAAATCATTAAATCCAAGAAATTCGTATCCGAGAATCTTTAAAGAGCTGGAAAGAGGAGCTCTGTTGACCTCTATATGTTGCTTTTTAGTCAGTGACTGGAAAAAAGCGTATTGTTAACACAGTATGAAAATCGAGTGCTGGTGGTAAGTATAGATCTGTCAGCTTGACATTGATCCAAAGCGAAATAATGGAACAACTGAAATAGGACTCCTTTAATAACGAATTAAGGGAGGACTGCTTTGTTAACGTCTATCTACCTGAGCCTAAGGAAAACGGATCTTGTCAAATCAGCTTGATGTATTTCGCTTTACCAAGATTACAAGCTTGCCTGATAAAAGACGTAGCAGGCTTCTGAGTGGGCCTTCTTTGCGTCTTGATCCAGAGACAAAATAAACATTGTCCAACAAAACGGTTTTGACACTGACAGGGCTCCAAATGGAGATGGATGGAGGGAATCATCTCTGAGCTGGTGTGTGTATAGCGGGGTTCCTCAGGGATTGTTTGCCGGCATTTCGCTATTTAACACTTGTATCAGTAGCTGGCTAGAAAACATAAAATCATTACTGATAATGTTTGCAGATGTGCATGCAGGCTGGTGACTGCTGAGGTGATGAATAAGTCAGCTCACTGGAAGAGCCGTTTGCATTATTTGATAAACTGGGAGAATGTAAGAAACGCTCATTTATTATTTGCCTGGTACAGGGGCTTGTATCTAGAGGTCAGGAGAGCAGGTCTTGCAGGGGCCTGAACCTTCGGTCCTGCAGAGCAGCTATTGAGAGGCCCTGACGGATGGAAGAGGGAGTAGAAAACCCGACACTCTGCCAGGGTGTGGGGTTTGATAAGGCACCGTTGTGGATGTGGAAGGAAACGTTAGAGAACTAAACTCAGTATTGGCAAAAGGAAGCGGGTTGTTTACAAAGTCACTGTACGTTGGATAAAGTCCACTTTTGTGCAGAGGGCTAGCAGAGATTGTATCAAGGCTTGGAATGAGATTTTCATCTCGGGCTGCCTTTCAGTGCACGGGTGGAGTTTGCCCTTTGAGCCTCGGTATGTAATTGTGCTACATCAGGATTTAAATTCTGTCTTTACTGTTTTCCTGGCAAACATTTAGGTAAATGTTGCATTAAGTAGAGGTTTATTTTTAATAACATTGACATTTATCTTGCATTTCTCCTGACATTTTTAGCATCTTCACAGATATCTGCATAGCTATTTCTGTTCTAAAATTTGCACTAATTAATTGCTTTTCTGTGTATCTATGGGAGCAGCTCTCAGTAAAGAGAAAGGGAGGCGCTGCAGTTACACATCATTTGATTAACGATAAATTGAAATAATTAAAGATGTGGTATTTAACATAGATGCTTTAGGGCTGAAAACCAACATCCTGATACCTGCTGAGAAATAGCTTACTCCACAAATAATCTCTCTTTTAGTAACTTCTGCCCTGACTAAGGCTAGCATTGGAATGTGGCCCACGGTAATTACTGTTTTGAGACAAAAGAGATGCTTTCTGTTCACCCAGAAATAAATCACTTTGATTGCTCTTCTCCTATGGCAGAGCACTGTATGTATAATTTAAGATGTACAACACAGCGGTGGAGCCTTTTAGAACAGGATCATCCCTGCAGTCAGCAGTGAGAAAGCTGATGCAAGTGATGGGTGAGCAGATAAATGCCGACAATTTCGGGAGCTGGCTAGTGTCAGGGATGCTACACGGTACTTGCACAACTGGAAATGCCAAACATCATTCAGTCACCGGTATCGATCCTTCCAGAGGTGAGACCCAGCTTGCCCAGGTGTGACTGAGCTGCAGGAACATCTCGGGATTGCTCTTCAGTGGATTGCCTGAGCGCTGAGTGGAGCCACGATTATGTTGAGAAAACCAGTCCCTTGTGTCAAGTGCTAATAACAGGAATTAGTTATTCTGTGAGGACGTTTTGGAAGCATGAACAAGCGTAATTGGCTTGGTGTCTCTTAACAGGCCGGTGTGTGATGGCTCTGGAGAGCCTTGGAAAAGCTTTTGGAGAGTGAGGCAAGTGAGAGCATCCGCTTTGAGAGCGTACTTGCCGAAAGCACGGGGCTTTCTCATAGCCATGTGTGGAGCCACTCTGTGCACAGCCAAGGGGTGACCTCAGGAACACAGGGTGGGTTGTTGAGTTATTAACCAGCCACTTGGGAAGGGTTTCTAAAAACAGATTTTTTTTTATTTCTTGGCAAGCACTCGAAACATAGAGTCTAAGGCAGAAATTCCTGATTGTGTTTGTATCGATTTTCCTTCAGTGGTGGTCTCTTCTTTCTTTAGTCTGGGGTCTGAGATGCTTTGGGAAGTTTGGGATCTTCCTCCTTCCCTTTCCTGACTCCAGCTCCTCCCTAGGCTGCACAGTCAGCCTCAGTCTCTCTGTCTCTCATCCTTCTCTGAAGTCTTTAAACCTTTAACCAACACCACAGCTAAGCAGTGCTGCAAAAGCAGGTCTCACTCCACATGCCCCGGGTTTCTGTACCAGAGATATGGCAAGAACTGGAGGAACTGCCTCTGCTGGCAGCCACCCACTTCTTCCAGGGCTTTCCACCCAAGCAGGCAGTTGTTGGTGCTCGATGTCATCCCTGCTCTGGCTGAGAGGAGAAGTGAACAGTGAACACTGAAGTTCTGGTGTCACAGAACAATTGGCAGGGTGACATCAGCCAAAATTTGTGAACCTGGGCTCGATACCATGTTTTCTCTTCTGGCTCAGCTGAAAGGCTGACTTGGGAAGTTTAGTAAAATGTGTTAAGTAGGCACCCAGCACTGCCGTGGACAAGATTGCTTCATTGTCTTCCATGTGTTCATTTGAAAAAGCAAATATATGTAGTTTGCATGTCTAATGCAGCTAAAAGAGCCAGGAAAAGACCAAAAAAGGAGGTTGTTCTATTTTATTTCTAGAGCCATTCTACTTTTGTGTAAAATCAGCATTGTGATTGAGGCATTCTTATTATAATTTGGCAGATACGTGTTTGTAATAAGAGGCATTGCCATGTGGCATTCTTACACCCCTTTTTTCTCCCCCTTCTTTATAAAATTTTATGCTTTCAGATCTGAAGTAAATTAAAGGTTTTGGATTGACAGTTCCAGATGTAGAGGCTGTCTGTTCATCAAGCAGGTGCTGTACAGTAGCAGAACTAAATTGCCAGTTTAATTTCACTTGAGCATCTCTGATCTGATCCAAAGAAACCTTCATGCCAGCGGAGAAAGTTAACAATTGTGTTTTCAGTACAAGTATGAACTTTTATGATGCAGAAGCTATGCACCTGACTGAAGTGAACTGATGGGAGGTATTGCTGCTCTTCCATCCTTGTCCTCATTTGCTGGTTATAAAACCCTGCCTCTTTACCACTTCATGGCAGATTTCCTACTTTCTGGATCGGCTGGGCTTCAGTAACATGTTTGTTGAGAAAAATTCCTACTGTCTAATCTTAAGCCTTGTGCATTTTTATGCAATTTCTTGTTATTTGCATTTAAAAAATAAAAGGGGGGAGGGCAAAGCTTGGATCCTAACAGAGAGGCTGTTTAAGTGGTGAGTGTGACTTGGAGGCTAAGCCAAACCTTTTCCTTTTGAATCACTCCATGTGTGGTGCTGCTTCTGTACAAGCACAAGGTGCCTTTAGGACGTTTGTTATTCAGAATTATTTCCAGCAACATGAGTGCAGATGGAGCCAATAATTGGTGCATATTTCTAGGCTCATTCTGTCTTCTCATGGGGGAAAAAGTCTTTCTGATGCCATTTTGAAGCTGAGCATGATGCAAAAATCAGGCAGACGTTTCATCTCCCTGCATCCTGATGCTCACCATCTTCTCTGTTGAAACATGGGGATGGTGACATGTGTCTAGCATATGGATTGAGACTCTTACGTGCAGGACTGGAGACAGACCACAGCCATCTCTTCTGTGCAGGACCCTGAGAAGGAGCTCATCCCAGCAGCATGTGGAACGAACAGTTTCCGTGAGGGTTTGTGCCCAGCTCTACAGCAGGGCTGGGTCCCCATCTCACACCGGTCCCAGGCAGGAGCTGGTGCGGGCTGCCCCTCGCATGGGGACAACCTACAGTACCAGGGTGCTCGCCTACACCTGTTGCTATCAAAACCCAGGGGGGGGTTTCTTTTCCGGAAGCCTAATAGGAGATGTTTCAATCTCTTCTAATTGAGTACTACTGTGAAACAAAATGGTGTTTAAAAATAAATGTTCCTCCATAGGTGGCTCTTCTCCCTCACCTCTTCCACAGTGATTGAGGCACGGAGCTGCATTACAAGCCCTGCAACAGCTGGGTAGTGACTGGCAACAGGGCACATTCGCAAGTGTCCAAAACTTGGTCTAGACCAAGGGGACAGGGAAAACCATCTCCTTTAAGGAAATCTGGCAGCTTGAACAGACCAGCACGGTTTCTCTGCCTCCATCCCGACCGTGGTTAGCCACCAGGCCGGGCCGCTGGGAGGTGGGACGCTCTCACACCCATCCTCTCTCTGCCAGGCACAGTCTGTCCGTCTGTGCCGGCCGCTGCAAATGTGCATAGGAGTTACTGAACAAAGGTCTGCCTGTGCAGCTGGTGAAGTGGGAAGCACTCACTCTCAGATGGAAAAGAAAACAGCTTTTTTTTTTTTTTTTTTAAACCCGAATAATTTATTTGAGTACATTGGACAGTAACTGTGTGCTGTCTTCAGAGTCGTTTAGAACCAAACTTATGGAGCGGGCTCGTAAGCTAAGGCATAGGGAGGCAAGTAAATTCTTCTTCGCAAGTCTCAGGGGAGTTGCTTTTGCTCTGCAGCATGTGAGAAGGACTCACGCCTGCTTAAAATGTATCAGTTACAGAGCACATGCTCCTGTTCAGATGACACCACTGGTAAGCACACAGTTTTCTTCTCTCTTGACCTAGTAGTAATGTGTGTACCCTCTCATCATCATTGTCCCCCATTTTATTTTAATAGGGACCAGGCTACACCAGCAGCGTAACAATTTGTTGCACAGGGGTTTCTCCTCATCTAAGGCTGATCTTTAGAAAAAAGCTGGGGTTGGACTAACGCATGGGCAGTCACTAGACTAAGGCTGGGGTGTGTGCAGAGTCTGACCTAGTGTGGCGGTTTGACCCCAGCTGGATGTCAGATGCCCACCAAAGCTGCTCTATCACTCACCCCATCCTCAACTGGACAAGGGAGAGAAAAATATAACAGCAGGCTTTTGGGTCGAGATAAGGACAGGGAGATCTCTCAGAATTTACTGTCACGGGAAAAAGAGACTCAACTTGGGAGGAAAAATGTGATTTATTACCAATTAACTGAGACAGGAGTAGTGAGAAATAAAACCAAATCTTAAAACACCTTCCCCGCCCCACCCCTCCCTTCTTTCCTGGGCTTAACTTTGTTCCCAATTTCTCTTCCCTCCTCCCGCCGAGTGGCACAGCGGGACAGGGAGTGGGGGTTGTGGTCAGTTCATCACGTTGTTTCTGCCACTCCTTCCTCCTCAGAGGAAGGACTCCTCACACACTTCCCCTGCTCCAGTGTGGGGTCCGTTCTCACGGGACGCAGTCCTCCGTGACTTCTCCAGCGTAAGACCTTCCCACAGGCTACAGTCCTTCATGAACTGCTCCAGCGTGGGTCTCCTCCATGGTGTGCCGTCCTTCAGGAACTGACTGCTCCAGTGTGAGCCCCCCTCACGGGGTCACTGGCAGCAAACCTGCTCCAGCATGGGCTTCTCTCTCTCCACAGGTCCTGCCAGGAACCTGCTCCGGTGCAGGCTTCCCACTGGTTCACAGCTTCCTTCAGGTATCCACCTACTCCAGCGTGGGGTCCTCCATGGGGTGAAGGCAGATATTTGCTGCACTGCCCGTGGGCTGCAGGGGGACAGCCTGCCTCACCATGGTCTTCACCACAGGCCGCAGGGGAATCGCTGCTCCGGTGCCTGGAGTATCTCCTCCCCCGCCTTCTTCACTGACCTTGGTGTCTGCAGAAACGTTTTTCTTATATATTCTCACTCCTCTCACTCGCTGCGATTCCTGCTGCACAATAACTTTTCCCTTTCTTAAACACGTTATGCCAGAGGTGCTACCACTGTCACTGATGGGCTCAGCCTTGGCCCTATTGGACATAGGGGAAGCTTCTAGCAGCTTCTCACAGAAAGCCACACCTGTACCCCCCTGCTACTGAAACCTTGCCATGCAAACCCATTACACCTAGCCCATCTGCATTCAAAGCCAATGCTGCTCTTGCTTTTCAAGATTAATGCCTGGCAGAAATTGGGGCTGAGTGCAGCAATGCAGCTGTTTGCAGCTGGAGGTGCAGAGAAAAGTTTGTTGCTCTGTTATGAATCATCGTTGGCTGTCGGGTCGCTGGAGAAGCTGGCAAGTTGCTTCAGATAACCGCCTGGGTGGGTATTTTTGAGTAACTGCTGCTGGGATTGCCTTCAACTCAAAAGCCTGTTAAAGTCAGCGGTTGTCTGCTGAGCAGTGATTTCAGCTCATTGGCATAAAGTCTAAAATGACTGGACAGAAAAAGCTATGTGTTTCCAGTCCTCCTTGAGCAGATGTTTCTGCCCAGGATAACTTCCCTCTGGGAGTGGGGATGAATGGAAATTAGTTATGAGGAGTTCCAAGGGAAGGCAAAAATAAAAGCAATTTCATTATAAAGTACGTGTTTACGTTACAGAAATAACTAATGTTTTTTGAGCAATAGTGATTTTAGGATACAAAATAGAGAAATGAAATATTTTATGCATGGAAAACACTTTTGGTAGATTCTGAATACCAGATTTTATACTGGAGTAAATTTACCATTAGCTCTGTCCGGAGAAATGAGTTTTTTGTAATGGAAAATGGGTTTTTGTAGCAGGACATTGTCTCGTAGAGAGACGTGGTGAAAGAGGGGCTTTCTCTCACCCTACATTTACACCCAGAAGATTTTGGGTTTTCCTGTTAGTATCTTGACAAAAACCCCAAAAGTTTTTAATGCATACTCTGAATGCTGCTTTACACTGTACTGCACAGAGTAGGGGCAGCTGACTGAAATAGACTGATGGGGAAAGCATAAAAATTATTGTACAAAGAGAGGTTGTTTAGATATCTTTATTTAGCAAGTGAAGTATGTTGCCAATAGGAAGGAGAAAAATGGAGACTCAGCTGTGTTTACAAAGGCAACAGAAATTTTCCTGAAGTGAGGCCAACTTTGATATGGGCTATTAAGTTTGCTTGATTTTTGCAGGGCTAATTCTGAATAGGATTTGAATGTCATGTTTTTGAGTGAGGGCATAAACAACTTACCCTCGGTTCATGTTAGCTTTGCATCCACGCTTCTAAAAACTGATGCTTGGTCTGATGCTTGCAAACCTGTAACGTAGCTGACATTGCAACGCGACCTGAAATAGGTTGTGTCATGAGCTCTTTGGATGCTGTGGGGAAGAGCTGGGATCCTTGTGGCACCAAAACAGGTTCTTGATATCTGATTGCCAAGTGCACTGTTTTGATCTTGTATTTTTTGTCCTTTTCTTCCTCCATCCCAGCAAATATTTTCCTGTGGCCTTGATCCAACAGGCCGTTTAACGGCGTGCAGGTGCAAGCGTGTGATGGGACCTACTAGCCCATCTCACGGTGTGCTAAACTATATTTTCAAAGAAAAACAAACTACAAGACAACCTCTGCACCCACCTACCCCTGCCAGCCCCAGCCTTTGTTAGTGTCGAGTACAAACATCTTTCCAGAGCACCAAGATCAGGGTGGCAAATCAGGAAATACCAAATTAAGGCACAATTCCCGATGTTGCACTTTCTGACCTCCAAAGGTGGGTGTAGCTGCTGGGAATTACCTGCGGCACTTTGGCTTTATCCACGAGAGCAGTTTTGCTGGGTGCTTGATGTGGCAGCTGGGCAGTGCAGCAGACTGTTCCTCGGTCTTGTTGCTCTGTGAACACAGTTGTCTGAGCACAGGTTGGCTGGTCATGCAAGGCCACCCACAACACTTGCACCATCAGTGATCCACGTTGTGCAAGTTGTGAGTGGCAGGCACAGGTGGTGGTGTCCTGGAGATTGCCATCCATGAAACGCTAGAGGAGGGTGAATATTTTTCCGCACGGTTTCCTGTGAATCACATTTTTTCCTTTTACCTAGGCACAGCTATTAAAGGTACCTGCAAAACTGTGTGAGATGCCAAGTTTATTTCTGCTTCCGTCCTGCCTGAGAAAAGTGCCGGGTATGAGTGCCAGTACCTGCGTGTCCTTTCTCATCCCACTAGGCCACTCACACTCCTGATGCATTGACTATTAGCTTGAGAGTCTTACTCCTTGGCCGCTTTACTGCTGCAGATGAGAAGTAGCTCTGAAGGGTCTCCTGTGTCTCACACCCACTTTAATCACTACTCTTTCCCTTTAACAGGAGCCTTTGGCCTTCTTTTTCCCCACTGATTCCTTTCTTCATAATTTCACTCTTCCTGTTATTCTCTCATTTCTCCTTAATCCAAAATTTTCTGCCAGGAAGAATTTATTTAACTCCAAGTGCTTTTTTGATTTCTTGCTGTACTTAAATTGCAGCACCTCAAGGTGAGCTCTGCTCCTTCCCATTGCCTTCATAACAGAGCCAGGTTGTAAGAGTATACCATTACGTTACCTCCTTCCACTCCCTGGTTGAAGAACACATTCAGTAGCTATTGTTCAGGTTTGGGGGCTAGTGAACCCTCCCACTGATTCTGTTGAGCAAAAGAGAAAAATTGAAAGCTTGAAACTTTCTTGACCTGCGCAGGCACTCATACTGTGACCCGTTTGGCTGAACCTCTTGCACGTATGACTGCCCACTGAAGAGCTCCATTGGGGCAATAGTATCGAATTGACAAATTGCTAGGAGGGACAGACTTGATGCTACTTAAGTGGAAATGTCAACAGGCTTGCAAGTATGAAATTATGACCGGAATCTGCTTATGAGCAAGTTCTGGTAGACCCGTATCCACCTTAAGAAAATGACGGATTTGTCTGAAGATCATATCCTCTGGTTTACACAGCCAAGGAGCATCAGTCCCATGGAGTTATTTATGGTGTCTACCTCACATCAATGTTATTTTCCTCCTTTGGAGCACTGTGAGCAATCATTGGGTAGAGCCCAGTTTGTGAGATTCGGGTGGGAGTTGTGTTTCAAAGGACGTCTACATAACATCTAAATAAGTTTTGATTTGAACCCTGAGGAGGAAAATATAACAAATGGACGTGATCCAACTCCAACTGACGTGGAGAGAAAAACATCTACTGACAACCCTTGACAAATGGACTTGACTGAGGCTTAACCAAGGACACTAAGCCATGGGCCCAGATGAAGAAGTTACCAGAGAAGCCTTTTTGCAGCCTGTCCTTTCCTTTGGCAGGCCCAAGCTGAGGGAAGCTCTAAGCTTTTTTCCTCTCCCAACCCAAATCCTAACCCTAGGCATGGGCTAAGCCCTTTTCCAAGGACCACAAGCTATAGCAGGAATCAAGAAGCTATCAGGGGAGAAATATTTTTGCAGCCTTCCTTTTCTAGACACAACCCAACTGGAGTTCAAGGATTTTCCCTCTCCTAACCCTAATCCTAAACACTGGCCTTAGCTGGACTATCAGCAAGTAGCACAAGCCACACCAATGATGAAGTTTTCAGAGACAAAATCCTAATGAAGCCAGTCTCTCCCTCTGAGGGAACTCCTTAGCAGCTCCACATCACATGAACTTCTAAGCTTTGACATTCTCCTGAACCTAACCCTAAACCCTGTGTGTGAGCAGAGCGTTAGCCAAAGAGACCAAGCGACGGCTGAGATAAAGAAGTTGTGCGGGGAGGAAGCTCTTTGCAGCCTTCCCTTTCCTTTGGCAGTGCATTAACAACCCCATGCCAGCTAGACCCATAAGTGTCCTCACTGTAACCCTGAGCTGAGGTGTGGGCTGCTATATAGATAAGACTCAGCTGTGGCTGAGATGAAAAATTTAGCAAGGGGCTACATTTTTTGCTGTTCATTCCAGCCTTTTCCAAACCCTTTGCAGACTTGTGCCAACTGGGGCTCTAGTCTTTCTTCCTCTTCCATCCCTAGCTCCAAAGCTTGAGCACACCTGATCCTTAGCCAGGGACCTAGAGCAATGGTCCAGCTGGAAAAGTAGTCAGAGGAGAAATCTTCCTGTGGTCTGCACTTTGCTTCAGAAGCCCCTCAACAATGCCATGCTAATGAGCTTTAGGCTTTGTCTCTTTCCCAATACTAAACCAAACTCTGACACTGTGCATGGGATGAACACTTTGCTGAGGACCCAAAGCCCAAAACAAGCAGTTGTCAAAGGAGTGATCTTTTAGGAGACTGCTGCTTCTTTTGGCAGCCTGTGGGAAGTGCAACATCAGCTGAAGCTTCAGGGTTTCTCTTCCTTCCTAAAGCAAAAGCGTGACCTTGAGTTAAATCTAGCTAGGGACAACTAGCCATAGTCCCGATGAAGATGACAGAGGAACAATCTTTCAGGTAGCCCATACCTTAATCTTAACGCTAAGTGTGGAATGAGCCCTGGGCCAAGACCCCCAGCCATCATTTAAATGAAAAAATTGTTGAGGAGAAATATCTTTGCTGCCTCCTCCTTAATTTGGAAGCCCTTTGGCAGCCCAGTGCCAACTGAGGCTCTTCTCCCAACTCTCTGTTCCTGTCCCAACCCTAACCCCAGCTCATCTACAGCTGTGGGCCTGCATCTGTGACTTAGAGGAAAAAGTTGTCAGGGGATACATTTTTTTTCAGCCTACGCATTGCTTTGGCAGTCCAATGCCAGCTGGCTTTGTCCTTTTCCCGACCATTAATGTTACTGTAACCTGAATTTTAACTTTAACCCTATTCCAAACTGGACTATTCAAGGGATAACTGGATTATTCCAGTGCTGGGATGTTGACAATCTCTAGCCTTCCTTCTAGTTACAGCAACTCAGTTTTACTCTCTAAGGCCTGTGTTCCTTTTGACTATTTTTTTAGTGCCACAGCTAGGCACAGCACAATTAAAGGTTATTAACAGAGCCATGTGTTGCTAGTGTGCTTGTGAACACTATTTAGGGTTCTTCCTCTCTGATTAAAAAAAAAAAAAAAAAAAATCCACTGCCAGGTAGCACTGTTGTGTCTGTGATTCCTTATGGGGAGAGTGGAAGACCAGACAACATCCTTATGAAATGGGTGCGTTTGTCTGCTGACCTGTGTGGACTGGTACAGCTGTATGATGAAGTGGTGATAGCATGGGCTCCAGACACCAAGTATCTTCCTGCTTGTTCTGGCACAGGCCACCAAGCACTTTTTCCCACCCGGCTCCCGAAGACTCTCCCCTGGCATCCAGCTGGGCAGAACAGAAGGATCAAACCAGCTCCCTGTTCTTCTGCATTTGGCTCTTGCTGTTCCTGCCAACAGAGTTGAGAGGAAGACCGTGTGTTTATTTTCACGTAGTGTCTCCCACCCATCAGCTGGAGCCAGCTATGGTTCCCCGCCATCTGAATCCTGCAAGCAATTTTCCTTTCCCCCTTTTCAACTCTGTGTGCCTGTGCTAGGAAATAGCTTAATAAAATAAAAGGCTTCCTGTATTAGGAGAGATTCTTTTCTGTAGTTCCTGGTAGAACACATTCCAGTACCCTCAAGCCACGGGAGTCCAGCTGGGGGCCTCTAGATCTCTTCTACCGTGCTTTAATGCTGGGAAGCCTGGGTTGTCCGCTCTCAGGGCATGTACAGAAAGCTGAGCACCCATCTGCCCCAGAACTATAGCCACCATGTCCACATGGGAGAGCTGATAGCACATGACACTAATGGGTCATTCTTAAATACACACCAAAATCACTTCTGTGCCCATAGGTAACTGGGCTGTGGAGGAGTTTGGGCCTTTTTGAGGTGGACCATGCTAGTAGGCAGGACCTGTCAGCCCCAGCAGGTCTGCTTAGGAGTTGTCATCCCTATCAGCTCATGAGACTGCTGCTTTCCTCCACGCTGTCCCCCGCAACTAAGCCGCTCCTCTCCTGTGCAAGCAAATAGCAAAATCTTATGCACCTCTGCAAGCAATGACATATATCCCCAGGCTCAGACTCTGGAGACAAGAGTGGATACCTGTCATTCTGAATAAAGAGACCCAGGGAGATGGTGTTGGGCAGATAGAAGGAGAAAGCAAGCAGTAAGAGAAGTATTTTCCATCAGGAAAAGGAATAAGCTATATGTCTGGAAAATGGAACAGTGAATGTTAACAGATCCTTGCCCTGTGGTGAGCCCTTTGATGATTAGTATTTCAGATGGCCCCGAAGGAGAGTTATCTCCTGTAGCTTCTCAGATCCTTACTATAACAAGGAAACCTGTTTCTTGAGATCAGCCCAGCTGAATCTAAGGCTGTGACTCCCTAATCCGAACCACAGCTCAAAGCTTTAGGATCCAGTTTAGACTAGTGCAATGGAAATCAAGGTAAACCTGCAGCACGTGCAACTGCTTTTTCAGAAAGCTTGAGGGTGTGAGGCCAGGAAGGGAGGATGACTCTGAAACTGGAGGGAAAATGGAAGGAGTCACAGATATGAAAGAAAATTGCTGTATCAAGGATTTCCGTAGGTGAATACCGGGTCAAGTGTTGACAAATGGTAACCACCCAAGCCTCACTCATGGGTTATTGCAGTGTGGAAAGTAATAGACTACGTTAAGCAGCCTCATTCAGCAGGGAGAGCCCTGCTGTACTTTCATTTAATGCACAAGGGCTCACCAAAACTGTTTGGGTAGTGCTTTAACTCCATCTGTAACAACTAAATCAAGACAACCCTCTGCCATGGATGCAGTTACACTGATGGGACCTGATTCCCACACATCTAGCAGAAAAATCTACATGGATGTGAACAACTCCAGGCTAATACAGCTATGATCTGCACAAATGTTTGTATTGCTGCCGCTGTGATGGCACTGTCAGTAAACCACAACTCTCTACCCAAAGGTAAATGGCTAAAAAAGCCAAAACCAATCCATGCATTGTAATTTTAAAAAGAAAAGACAAGCTTTGTTTTGTTGCATGTTTGACCTTCCAGTTCCTTGAAGCCAAGAACCAGAGAGACACATGGATCCACAGAAGAGGAGAAAGGCAGGGTGAGCGAAGGGTGGAAGATCTGCCCTTGGCGCAGCACAGCAAAGCCGTGCCATGCCCACTGCAGGGCTGGTGTCGTGCAGTTTAACAGGCAGCACAAAAGGAGCAGGGTCTAAGGGAGGGTTTGACGAGGCTGGAGTTGCTGAAGGACTCTCCAGCTGTAGGAGACAGTGATGGGGAAGGTGCCAAGGGGAGGAATGAACGGTGGAGCGGGTGCACAGGTAAAGCAGTTGGCAGGGTATTGGAAAGCCATAGATCTTCAGCCCTGGCACACAACTGACCATTTCATTTGCTTGCTAGGTCAATGACGGAAGGCTTATTCATCAAACCGTTGTATCCTGAAATGTGCTGCATTTTAGTAGAAACAACACTTTGGAGCAAGGTATATTATTTATTCCAGATCCTTTTGCCACAACCAGAACACTTTTTCAGGTGATTTAAGTGAATTAACAAGTAGGTTGTGACCTGATGAAGCCGTGGGTTCTGCAGCGGAGCTACAGGACAGAGTTCCTCTGTCCCTGGGGCATGGGGCTGTGCCACCAGATCAGAGCTTGAAAGAAGCAGCTATGGGAAATAATAAAAAATAAAAAGACCTAAAAAGAGCAATTATTTTTAATGGGTGTTGAGGTGGTATGAATGGGCAGGCTAGGGTGAGGGCTTCATCTGGTCTTGCCACAGTGTCATCAAACCTGAGTCAGCAGTCATGCAGAGCAGAGAGAAGTAGATGAAGCAGCAGAAATAGCAGTTTGCCAATAGTTGTTGTGACGTAATTTGGTTAACAGTGTTCACAAAAGCTAACAAAAGATCATAACCTCCTCATAGGACCAAATTAAGATGAAGAACAGTTTTTCTAGAGCAGAAAAGAGGCTGATTTTATTGGATTGTGTATCCATAATGAGCAATATGTCCATTCTCAGTACAGAAATCAGGTGTATGTCCAGAGGTCCGGTTGTCCTGCTGCATTACATTCAATTGTTAGGAAGCTTCTGAATATTTTCATCATGAAGGACTTGTATGACCACCACTCACTCAACAAGCTGAAAAAATGCTTTTAAATGATGGTCCTGTCTGGTTACAAAGTTTGGGGTGACACTCAGAAAGCCCAAGAAAATCTCATGAGCTTGGGAAACGGCTAGCTCAAAGGAGGTAGGCTTTATTCTTCCAGGAGTAAGTGACCGTTGCTTCCCACAGTTTCTCTGAGTGGGGTTTGCATTCAGTGTCAGGGCAGCGCCTTGCTGCATGCCCTGTTCCCCAGCTCGGAGTCACTTTGCAGTGCCTAAGGTGGATGCATTGGATGAAATGCATTTACTAAACATTTCTCAAAAATACAGCAGGAGGAAGAAGAGGGCTCCCTCCTCTCGGAAAGCGCCAATATTAATGCAGGACATGGTAGATACGGGTTAGCTTCTTCCTCTCTCCCTCAAGCTCACTGGGCACGTCTCTCACGCCTTCCTGTTGAAGCTGCTCCACTTCAGTAGTCACTTGGCTAGAGAAAAACAGAGTAAGCAAATGGCAACTGCAATATAATAATAATAATAATAATAATAATAATAATAATAATAATAATAATAATAATAATAATAATAATAATAACAATAACAACAACAATAATGATGATGATGATGATTTACTGTGGACATCTGTATGGATCACATTGAGATCTGACCACTTTTCTGATGAGTTTTTCTTCTTGCACCTCTGAGAAGGCAGGAGATTTTCTCGCCCTGCTTTCTACAGGTGAGGCAGAAGATCACTGAGGAAGCAAATCTGGATCACTGGAGTCACAACATGCTGTCCCTGCAAGACCCTTCTTCTTCCTCTCTATCAGAATCAGGAATAAGGGGTTACAGCCTGTTCAGCTCTGCCTGGGAGAGAACACAGCTGGTGCTCAGAAATCAGGGTGAATAACTCCTTTTGCACAAAATAAATCTAAAATATAGGGAAATGACCGGAAAGAAAGAATATGCAAAGGTGCTGAAAATGGTTAGTATTTGCTGATGCAGAATTTGCCTAATCAGGAAGGTAAATGGCTGGAGCAAGGTGGAGGCTGAGCTGGGAAAGTGAATGTTTTTCCAGCTTTGCACATCGCTACTCTGGATTTAAGGAGGCAGCAGACGGGGAAGAACTGGCAGTAGTGACTGTCATGTCCAAAAGCAAAACCAAAAGACACCCCTTACAGAAGCTAAATGTTGATGCCCATCTCCCCTTCGCTCCCCGCCCCCTTGGATCACTAACAAGTGAACGCAGCTACTCCAGGCTCAAAGGGGAAAATGCTGAACTAGGGCAGTTCTCCCTCCTCCCAGAAACTTATTAAACTAATGCTTTTATTATTCAAAATATTTGAACAAGCGGTAGTGTGGTTACCTCCCTCTTTCAGAGTTCTGCTGACGCTGGCCGTAATGCAGAAGAACAAAGCAGAGACTTTTGCTCAGCACACCATCTCTCCTCTCTCCTGCTCCCCCCGTGTGAAATGACCCCTGATGAAGGGCAGGCAGAGGCCTAAGACTTAGACCAGATTATTTTGTTCACCCTTGGAATTGAAAGCAGACACTCCTGAGCCTCCTTTGATGCCAGCTGACCTGAATCAAAGCTCGCAGACCCCTAGCTGATAATGTTTACCAGCTGCGGCAGTGAAGAAGGGTTTCCAATCTAGTTTCTTGCTTGCTAGGCATCCATACCAAAAAATAAGTGCATGGATAGGATTTTGGCATCTGACTGCTGTGACAGAAAGCTTGCAGAAGAGAAAAAGCCAAGAGAAAACAAAGCAATAATTCTTCTGCATAGCCAAATACATTCAGGTACTTGACTAATAGCTTGTAATAATCCGGGTAAGTGCAAAAGGCCCTGTTACAGGTTCTGCAGCACTGGGGTTTACTTGCAGCTGGATCTGTATTAACATAGTTTGCCATTTGGGGGTGCGGGGGGAGTCTTGTGCAGCAAATACACATTGGCAGAAAGGCAGAGCCGAGTGAAGGGCAGGAGCAGCAAAAGCAACATTATTTTTTTTTGCTGATAGAAGCAGAAGAAAATGGAAAGTGTCACCTGAGGGACTCTCAGTGGCAGATACAGGCACTGGCTGGGCCTGCCAGTGCTGGGGACACAGATACCTCTGTCATCTGCCACAGGGAGAGCAAGAGAGATGGTGACAGCTACCTGATCGCCATGTGTCGAGCAAAACAATGATGTGATGCAGATATTACTTCATAGCCTGCAATCATTTTCTCAGAGAGTCCAGTTCCTCCTGCAGCTCTGTGACGACAACACAGAGGCACCTTGGTACAGGGAGGAGAAATGAAGTTGTCTTAGGAGAAAAGCAGAGAAAGTCGCACAAACACCCGACGTCTAGAAGTTCGATGTGTTACATGAGCAATTCAGCTGAGCCTGTTGAGAAGGGGAGAAGGAGAAGGAAGGAGGGGAAATATGTGCATTCATATTTGAGGCCCAGCTGCCCAAAGCAAACCTAGACAAAAGGCACTGTTGTCCCGTTGCTGGAAATAGCAGCAAGATCAGCCTTTTGGGTCAGCAGGAGGGAGCTAAGCATTGCATGACAGGACATGCTCATTCTTGCGAGGGCCATAGTGCTGTATGTACAGCTTTGTGTAAGCTACGGAAAAATACTAAACAAAAGAAAAATACCCAGGCCCCACAACTCGCTGCGTGTCCTTGTGCCGTGGGGTCATGCCCGTAGCCCCAGGACACGGCAGCTCTCCAGCCAAGCAGTCACATCAGTTCTGCCGGGCTCCTGGGAATGTGCCGGCCATCCTGAGGGGACAGACCCTCTTTTCAGAAACTGCCTTAAAAAGCAGCAGTGGGCTGGGGGCAGGGAAAGCAGCCAAAAGATGTAATGCTGCAGCAAAATCCTTCGGGCTCCTGCAGCGAGCAGGGGAGCAGGGGGAAACTGCTCCTGCGAAACAAAGGCTGGCGAGTGCGGCCATAGCGGGGGAGCGCAGCCCCCAGCTTGACTGAGGTTCAGGGCAGCGGCGGCAGATCTGGCACGGCTGCAAGTCCTGCTTTCAGGGAGTGGGAACATAAACCAGGGCTAGAGCTGAGTCCACAGGGATGCTCTCCCATCCCCCTCCTCCTCAGGCCTTTTCTGTACGTGTGTATGTGCCAATTACTGATTAATTGCCATCCTCGAGAGACCACGTTAGGCTAGTTTGACCTGGGCTAAGACCTCTCATCTATCTTTGCTTTTTAAAGAATTGGGGCATAACCACATCGTGGGGCCAGAGGGCTTCATAGTGCCCCTCCTTCACCCCAGGCTTCGCTGCCTTTGAAAAATCATTAGCTTGCTCTCAGCTCCACGAGCCTCTCTCGCCTGAAGGCCAAAGAGCACTGCATGGCATGTGTACAGTCCCTCCAGAGGTAGAAGCAGCTACTGCATGGCAGCTGGTCTCTCCATCAACAGCCAGACCTACACCAGCTGTGTTGAGGCTGCTGGGATGCTCCTGTGCCCCTACCCCATGTATCACTGACATACAGGGGCCACAGCCTCTTCCCTGGCACTGGTCCCAGGTGAGTCCTACAGCCTTCTCCCAAAGATGATTTTCCCTCTGTTATTTTGCAGTCACTTTGCCTGAGGAGGACCCTAACATGTTGGGATTCAAGCAATAGAGACATGTAATTAAAAAGCACATGTGACCTTGTCTTTTGCTTGCTGTTACCACATTCTTTGCAAGGACTGAATAGCAGAACCCATCTCTCCTCAGCAGGTCTCACCCCTTGTCCCCTGGGAGCCTGCCTTCTCCACTCTCCACCTCATCGTGGAGCTGATAAAACATCAATGTGATGTCTGAGCCAAAACCCTATACAGGTCTGAGTTTTTGTTCCTACCACCTCCCTTGGTGTGTCCTGCTGCAGCCCTCCACGTCCAAGATGCAAGCCAAAGGATGGAGTAAAAGGCATTGCTCTGCAGTCAATCTACTGCCTGATCCACAACGTGCAGGTGACACAGAAGGCCGAGGCTTTCCCTGTCTGATCCAGAATCCTGGGATGCAGCCTGCCTGACCTGCCTGTTAGTTTACTGTAAGAATTTCAGTCTCAAGCTCACTATAAGCCTGGCCCAAATCCCCCCTCAGACCCCTTCCCAGTCTGCCCAGTGACTTTGGTTCAGTCTCAGTCCAAAGTGAGGCAACAGCTCTCCCAGCCAGGAAACTCCAGCTTGGAGCTGGCACAGGTTTTAGGTTTGGGCAGCGCAGGTACACATGGCTGCACCCAGCTGGCCCTCCCACCATGACCTAGTGGTGCTGGTGGTGCAGTGCCTTCAGCCTTTCTTGCCCTCTTTCCTCCCAAAGCACCTCGAGGAGGTCACCCCGGCATGAAGTTGCCTTCCATCAACAGGGCTGCTAAAGAAGACGTGCATTTAACTATTATTTAGCACGCGTTTTGCACACTGTCTAGTCTTTGCTTGCAAGGGCAGTGTCTAGGAAGAGAATCAACAAGTCACTTTTTTTTTTAAAGTCCTTGAAGAGCTATAAACCCGACCGCTCCAAAGTAAACCAAATCACTGATGAAAGGAAGAGCCATGTGTCGTTGCCACAGGTAAGCAGCCAGGCATCTGCTTTAACAAGGAGTGTTTAAAGGCCCCCAGTGAGCACACCCTTGCTCAAGTTCCTATCAAAAGGAAATTCAGTCTCGGGAGCATTTTTTTTTTTTTTTTTTTTTGAGAAGTTTTCAAGCCATATGGTGTCAGTCTCAAAAATTCATGTCTGAATAATTTATTTTTAATAGGTAAATATCTTCCTTCTGTCTCTCCCTTATTCAGGCTTCCTTAGTGGGACCAGAAAAAAATTATAATTTTTCTTTTTTTTTTACAAAAAAAAAAAAGAGAATGGGCCTCCCTGTCTTGCTCCTTTGGATTTGTGGAAGATTTTCCTTGAGAAGTCTCCCCGGAAGGGGAAGGTGGTTGTGCTTGTCCCATCCTGCGAGGCGGCTTGAGGAAGCACTGCTCTTCACCGCCTCATATGCAGCACAGGGCTACTGGCAAACTTCCCTGCTGAAGCAGGGGAATTTCCCTCAGAAATTGCATTTATGCAATAATATACTTATGTTACAATATACGTGTCCAGCTCCTTTTCCAAAGTTCAGCGCGGTTTTCTTTCCGCTGGCTGTATTGCAGCGCCTTTGGAAAATACGCTTCATCACTTCAGTGGACCTGTTGTTCTCCAAGTTATCTGCAATCATCTTTTGCAAGCTGGAAATTAAACTGTACTTTCTATCTCTCCTTTTATCTCATGGAAGCCAATAATACAGCTGTGTGTGTGCCTGGATGGGTGTGGTGGTTTTAAATGTGTCACCCGCTTGGTTGCTATAGACTCAGCAGCTGAGCAAGAAAACCAGCACAGCGGCTGTCCCTTTCCTTGCTCCTCTAACTGGGCTCTGCCTTTTTGGTGCTAAGATATCCTCCCAACAGGGGACTGAAAGCAGTGGTGGGAAAGTGCTCCGCGTTCAACCTGATGTACTCAAATCTGGGCTGCAAAAGTGTCTGAATTACATATTGCAACTGGGTTGTTATCTGCAGCAATTAGATGTGCGCTAGCACGTGTGAGCAAGTGGATGCATCCAACTTTGGGAAAGATTTTGAATTGGCATCTTAGCCAGTCCTCTTGATTTTGCTCGACGTAAGGATTTTCTGCTTTACTGATTTATTTTTGGACATGCCGACTGCAGAAAAAGGAATTTTTTTAATAGAGGCATGTAGTCTCATTTGTGAAAGTAACTTTTCAGAAGTACAAGAGAACATTGTGCTGTTATACTTAAATCCATACATGTTTTGCTGACTTGGAAGTTGGTACCGCATTTCAAAGAGTAACTCACTAAGCCTGATTGATGCCCTTTATCTTTTGATGTTTAAGAAGCTTTTCTTTCCAAAGTCTCCTTTTCTTTCAAGACACTTCAATGAAAGTCTTCTCTTGCCCACCTTCAGAACTGCACATAGCAACCTTCTATTGTCCCTGATACATCTCATGTATTCTCTTGACTAGAGACAGATCATAAATTTGCCCTAATTTATGATTTGGTGTTTTTCTTTTTTCCTTTCTTTCAATTCTGCTGTTTTCTGAGACATTTATTTCACCCTAATGTATCTACTGAGGTATACTCATCCCTCTGAAAGTAAACCATGGTGGTCTACCACTGCAGTAAGGACATCAAATGTGTCATCTGGAAACAGAATCAGCTGATCGCTTTCTGACACTTCATCAAGTATCTGGATCTTTTTTTTTCCCCTTAAACTACTACTACTACACTGTTCAAATGAAAAAAAAAAAAAAAAAAAAAAAAAAGTGTGTTTAAAAATAAAGTGAAGGGTCAAACGCTGACCTTGTCTTCTGTGGGAACCACAATGATCTGGTCAGAATTCCACAGCAGAAAGAAGAGCATTTTTATTTTGTTTTGGCTTTTTTTGGGGGCATCAATAGCTACAGGGTAAAAGACCCACTTATGTCTTGTTTGGAGGCTCTAAAACAAACCATAGCCTTCAGTGACAGTTCTGGGACTTCTACATCACTTCATTTTTTGTATTTCTCTTCTTCTAGCTTTTTGTCACCAAAGGTGTTTGCAGGAAAGAGGATTATTATTATTAATTTTAAAGAGGTCATCTGCTCCTGCTTCATCTCTCTCTCCTGGAATCATTATTTCCCATTTGTGACGTCAAAACTGTTGCTATGGAAGTGTTTATTATCTCAAAAATAGAAGAACATGACATCATGCAGGAAAATAGCAGCAGGAGCTGAGGAACTTCTAAAGGTGCCCTGATTTTTATTTTTTATTTTCTTAAACTCTGATTTGAACTGTGTTTGCCTGAATAATTTTGCAGGCAATAGCCCTCCTACCTGCTCTGTCCTTTGCTAGCATGTATGACTTCCCAGAGCTTTCATGTTTCAATATGAGATGATCAGCCACAGCTCACAATTTGAACTTCCAAATCAGGGTTAATCACAAAAATGCAACCAGATCCTCAGCCACAGATTCCCTGGCAAAATGTTCCGTTGATTGTGACTCCTGCCAAGTTGGGATAAAGATTAATTAATTCCATGCTCCTGATGGCCCTTTGTAGGACCCAGGGCACATTGTGTCTTCCCTTGATGCTCAGTTTAGCTGTGGGGAATAGGGAAAGTTTGGACAAGACTCCATGCTTGGTGTTTCTCCTCCTCGAGGCAGAGACTAGCAACAGCAGGTGGGGAGAAGGTGGACAAGAAGCAAAGCTTCTCTGTGTAGGACTGAGCAACCTTGTGAGAGTCAGGGTCATCTTGCTGGTCCTTAGACTCAGAACTGAGATGATCACCAGGTCTGATATAAGAATCAAATCAAGAACCAACAGGGATTTTGATTCCTGAGGTAACATAGGGTTCAGTCTGCCCTGGAAGATCATCTGGGCTTTTTGCCCTGACAGACTTCTTACTTTGGCATGGTCCTGGGACGTTAGGACCCTTTCTGCTACCTTTCTGTGGTCCCTTGAGGTGGCTGTTGTGTGCTTTATTTCCACACCAAAGTTCTTAAGTCTGTCATGGATTAATGAAATGTTTTGTGGCAAAGCAAAGGGGTGTGGATCCTTCCATTATATGGTTGCCTGTGACTGCCGAAGACTGAATTTAATGACTCAACAGGTTTCTTCCAGTTGCATTACTGATACTAGTTGTTCAGGCTGAGCTTGTAGGAGAGTCTGGACTATTGCCCTGACAATGGTTTACCTGCATTCAGGCCCGGGTTGGACAGAGGACTCTTGTAATGAGCCCTGAAAGTCACGAGTTACCCAGAGGAAGGAGCTGAGAGGAGCAGTCTACTGCCTGAAGTCCACAGCCTTCATTGATTTGAAGCTTTTTTACGTCAACTCTCATACTCTTCTTCTGAATTTGCCTTTTTTGAGAAAGGCTTTCTCATACTCCATGCAGCAATGGAGTCTTTTTGCATATCACAGTCCTAAACTTGCCTGAGGCCTCTGGATGTTTTAATCATGAAACAATAGTTCAAGAACCAACAGGAAAGACTTTCGGCAGACACTGCAATCCTGCAGCCCTAGTCGCCTCCTTATCCAGTGTACCGGTTTGCTGCAGAATTTGGCTGATCTTGTTATGGGATGACTCCTTCACACCTGTTTTTCTTGTGGGGTTTTGGAGGCCTCTGCACAGTTCTTATCTCCACCTCCTTGCTCCTGCTTATCCATTTGACACATCTCTTTCCTCAGATGGGATTGTGCAGTCTCTCGGGCTGTGGACATGTAGAGGCTACAAGAGTAGCATCCTCACCCCACAAATATTTAACAAATCCACATGGCTGCATTACCATCCTGGCCAGGAGGCATTAACCCAGTACGGGAACTGGAGAACAAACGATCAGGGTGTATACAGGGGCTGAGGGAGAGGTACCCAAGTGGCTCTTCAAGGCTTCATCATGAATTCACATGGCCAAAGGGTCTGAATGGAGCACTAAATATGACAGACCAGATGAACCTCTGGCACTGCATCCCCAGTGCCTCTGAACATCTCTGTGGCTTTTCTGAAATGGAGAGCACAGGGGACTGTGGTGCAGGCTTGGCTTCAGGAATGAGTTGTAAGCAAGGAAGCCACCCCAGCTACCAAACAAAAGAAGAAAATATGAGGCCAAATGTTGCCACAGCGATTTGAGAGGCCTGCCTTACAGAAATCTTGATAGAAAAAGCAGCAACTAAATGCACAAAAGATAATGGGAAATAAAAGATTTAGAAAATAACAATTGTTATGTGGAGATAAGGAGATGGCTGGTAGACATGATTTAAAAATGGGAACTTTATCCTCATCTTTTTATTTAATAGAAAAGCCGATTACATTCTCTTTCATATGAAAAATAAAACAAGCAACTGAGAAGAAGAGAACGGTAAATAGTTAGCTGCCTATTTAAAAACACAGGAACTGCAAAGAGTTATTCCAAAGGCATTTTCTTCATCTTGCTCACTAGCTCATAACTCAAGTGGAATAGCTAATGAATCTGAGACATTCTGAAACGTGCAAGCGCGTTTCCCAGCATCTCCTGTAATCCATCACTTTACAGGGAGATGATTAATTTATCAAAATTAGAAAATCTTGATAGGACTGTTTCAGAGTTCCTCCACCTTTAGAGAGGAAAACAAAACAGTGAATTAAACAAAATGGAGAATTTCTCCAAAATTACGAGTCCCCAGCCAAATAAGGTTGAACCTGTTGTGACAATAAATTTAGTCTGGGCTTGGTGAGGAAGTTGGTGAGCTCAGAACGTAAGCAGCATATGTAGACACCAGCACCCAGAGACTGTATGGGCTCTCAATCATCTGGAGCATTGCTGAATTATTGGTGCCAGGTCTCAGCTCTTCCTCCTAAGCTGTTCAGCAACACTTTGAAGCACCAGCTTAGTTTTAAACTTGTTGGCTCACTGGTTGGTTAACTGTTTCACCAAACACGTGGCTGCAGGTATGGGGCATCTGGCCAGCTTCCCCCTCTGCAGGTGGGTGTCACCTTCAGGAGGTGCTGGTGGTCATGCTCCCCATGTGACTTTTCTTCTCTGCTCTGGCAGAGTGGAAGCCATTAGGCCTGAGGCTACTGAAGATGGCTGCAGGGCTCTGCCATTTCACAAGATCCAGCAACTATTAGGTGCACATTTATTTATAAAACCTGATGTCTTCATGGATGCTTATCTGGAATTCCGCACTATGGGACCCTGGGTTCGGGGTTTTTGAGTGCTCCTACAGTGCAAATATGAGATAATCATTCAGAAAAGTAAAAATAGGAAAATAAACTAAACAGAAGCATAGTTCAAATCCTGCTGAAATCAGTGAGGCTTTTCTTTTGAGCCCATTAGGACTTGGATTTGACTCAAGAAAAATTATTCTTTCCCATGAAAGAAAGACTAAAAGTATATTTATTGTTTCTGTGTTCAAGTATGGGACTCTTCCACGTTTCCTCTGCATAATGAAGAATTATAGACTTATTCCTAATCAGTTAACAGCAAGGAGTGAAGAACAGATCCTACACACTAGGCATTATCAGAGAGATAATGAAACCCAGATGACATTTCAGGAAGGAGTTTGAAATCCTTTTTCCTTAGATAAGCTATCATCTGCTCTGTAAGCAAAATTGTCGTGACTATGTTTTTTTTTTTCCCCTTGGTTTTCATTAACACAACCATTTGCATAAAACCCAAGATTTTGTTTCTGAAAAGTTCATATTCTCCTGCTGCTTCTTCTCCCCCCTGAAGTTTTCGTTCTCTGTTAGCAACCTGATAAATCAGTTCCACTAAGCTCAATCATGGTATCACCAACACGGCTTTATTGCTTTGGGTGATAAGAAATAAGCAGCAAGCACAGCCACAAAACCTGCAGGAATACAGATTATGTTTCCATGTCATTTGCTCCATTAACAGCTTGTATGGCATGTTTGAAAAAAGGGAACAAAAAGAAGACAAGATAGAAAGAGATTATATTCTTTACGTACCTCAGATGCTTACAGCCAAGGTAATGCATAGATTATGAGCCTCAGGTAGGGCCTTCTGAGACCAGTGGAAGGACTTTTATCAGCTCCAGTGAGTTTCAGATAGAACTATGCATTTGGAGTGAAGCAGAGTGCCACTGTGTAATCAACACCGACAAAAATTGGAAAGAAAAAAAAAAAGCAAGTGAGAAGAGAAAAAAGGCTGCAGGCGTTTTTGCTGACTTGGGTATGAAGGTTCACAGCAGACTCCATTGAAGCTGAAACAGATCCATATCTAAATGGAAATAAGGAAACCACTACATCTGAATGAGATTTTGCTGATCCTATCTGATTAACCTGGTAAATGTTCAGGTACTTTAGTAATTAAACCTTAACTGTAGAAGTTACATTGCTTCTAAGTAAGATGCTGGGGTTTGCCTTTGGCATGCAGATCAACAGCCTTCTTGTCTTCTAGACTACAAGAGCCTGGAGCATCATTATGACAACCAGCATTATAGTCCAAGCCATCACCAGAAACAGATTTGAAGAGGAAGAGACCTATATTTAACTATAGTCAAGAAGACCTGTGGAAAAAAAAAAAAAAGATATTCAAGAATTTTAACCAGCAGAATTTCATCTAATATTTAAATCATTAAGTGTTACAATTAACATTGCTGTAAAACAAAACGCACTGTGGGAAAGTTAGTGGACGAAACTAAGGTGATAATGACATGTTACTGAGAAAGGATAATGTCTGGTTAATAATCACCATCCAAAACATGTTTAAATATTTCTAAAATAGAGGCAAATTGCAGCTTGAAAAATATAAGGAGTACCTGTAAGACAGGAGAGTCTGTCTCAGGAAGGCTGTTAGAGTGGTTATGAATAACCTCCTTGACAGGACTTCCCAGGGCAATGCTGCACAACAAGCAGGGCATCAGAACAGAAGCAGGCATGTTGCCGTGCCTTTATGCAGCATGTGTGAGACCACTGCTGGAGTGAGATGCCCAGTTAAGGAGTCCATGCTGCATGGAGGATGAGGACATACTGGGGAGCGTCCACAAGAGGACAGCCAGGGTGACCCTCAGCCTGGAGACCAAGGTGTGACCTCAGGTAGACCGTCTGGCTTTCTTTTCGAGAAGAAAGCTGAGCGGTGACATGTTCTTACACAAAGAAAGATCTACCTGATAAGGGAATAGTGGGGTAGTATAAAGTTGCAGACAAGGGGATAACAAGACCTGGTGGGCAGAAATTGAAGTCAAACGAATTCAACCTTGACACAAGATGTAATTTCCCACTGCTAAAGTTAATGGGATGTCGGAGTGCCTGAGCAGGGGAGGGCTCCATTCATGACTACACTAGGCACCTCTGTCAGTTTATGATAACACATGCCCTTTAAAAAACGTTGCTCTCTTAAAATCAACTGCACATAATCTGTACAAAGTCATGGGGGGGCGAGTAGGCAAAAGGGAGTAAGCTACAGGGGATCAGGTGCAGAGGGGAAATTGGGGCAGAGCAGATTCTGTCACAGACTCATGCATATTATTTGCACTGCTGCGGATGGCTGTACAGATGAAAATACGATGATTCCCCCGTTCGCTGTCTCCTTGCTCCACAAAGAAGCTGCGAAGCGCTCCGTCGCTGGGTAGTGAGAGCGTGTGCTGCTAAGGTCATTAGTGCAACAAACCTCCCTGCATCCAGGCTTCGTGCAGTTGCCCAAGAGGCTCTGCTGGGATATTTTTGTCCTGTCGATGTATGACTACTAGAAATGTATTTCAGATGAAGGCAGAAAGAAGAAATTTAATTCCAACTCTGCACAATAAATCTGAACAGGACAGATCACAGCACACCAAGGCAATCAGTCGGTGCTGGGAGATGGTATCGAGAACTCTTTTATGTTTTATTTAGCCCATTACCAGTTATGGAATTAGACCAGAAGAAACCTTTGGGTAACATCTGGTGTCTACCATGCCAAGCACAGACCTCTAGCATGGTGTCCTGCAGGCCCTGGGACATGCTGCCTCCCGCTGCCCACCCTTGCCTGGCAGCAGCACAGCCTCCTTGGCTGCTGGAGCTCAGGCTTCGCTCGTGTCTCCAAACAGGAGATGGCCAACTTGATACAATGCCGCAGAGGGCATCCGAGTGGGCTTCCTGGCCTTCGGCTGCCTGAACACTGAGCAGAAATTAAAAGCTGTTGGTTGAGGACTAAGCTCCTCTGGCTTCCTGCTGAGCCTGGCTGCAACCCTTTAATTAGGGGAAGCTAATTACATTTGACAGAGGAAAAGAGGCTGTCAAGTAGTATGGGAGAAATTCTTTTTGATTCAGCAGAAAACATTTTAACCTGAGGTGTCCTGTAGGCAGTAGGCGCAGATAGGAAGCCAGCGTGTCTGAGACCTGGGTGCGTTGTCTTTTCAGCAGCATTCCCCCTTCACTGGGGACATGTCCTATTTGGACAGTGGCCGAAAGACAGGAGATGAAAGGCTGCTGAGGCTGAGGTTTCAAACCAGCCAGCAGCACTCCACCTTCCTGCGGCATCAGAGGGGCGGCAGCAGCCAGTGGGGTGGGCTCTGCCAGGGCATGTTTAGGCTGGCTTTGGATCTGAAGAAGGCTTATGACGTGCAAAACCTCTTGACTTATTTGCCTATCAAAGGATTTAAGCTGAGCTTTCTAGAAGAAGCTGACGTGGGCTGAGCCAGCCCAGCTCCACCGACATTCAGGAGGAACTGGGCTCCTTAGTTCCCAGACCTCTTTGAAAATCCCAAACTTCCATTCCCCTCCTGCCCCTGGCTCAGAGTACTTGCTTGTGGCCTGTTTCATGATGTATATTAAATAATCACGATATCGCAGAACTTAAACTCGCCAAACTCCCAAGACTAGCACAATGTGGTGTTTGGAGAGCTGGCGATTGCAAATGGTTAACTAACAAGTGTTTACAGTGCTTCGTGATAGTTGCTGGCACTAAGACAAGGGCAGTAAAAAGTGGATTAGATGAAGATAAATGTGAGACACAGGCAGAAACAAGTACTCCAGCAGATGTGTGTGGAAATTAATGGGGTGGTGATAATAACAAATTCTGATTCGCCACACAGTAAATGTGTCTCTTGATAATCAGTTTCCAGTAGGGTACCAACCGGGCATGCAGGAGACAGAAACCTAATGGGGTGACATCTCTGCATCGCCAATGTGTTGGACAGACACTGAATAGCTCAAAAAAGATAGCAGGAAAAGTTGAGTTTCTTCTGTCCCCTGCAGTCTCCTGCGCTTAAAATTTTATTTGCTGGATCTGTGACCCAGTCTCTTGACAAATAAATCCACAGGGCTACCAGGGAAAGATATCTCCCAACTCAGGCATAAGGCTAGCGGTCATGTTCTAACTGCTGCCACAGATATTCTGTCTGACGCGGGGCGTGGGGGTCACTGCTGACCCCACATGTCTGCTCATCTACCAAACTGGAACGTGAAAGCTCCCACACAGCACAACACTTTGCCAGATGTGTTGTTGAACTTCATGTGTTTATGTTTGTGAAGAGAACACAGGATGAAAGGCATTACAGAAATGCAAGATATGATTTGTTATGATTTAAAAGCCATTCTGGTTTAGCCGTGCTACTTTCAAGTATTTGCACACTACAGGCGTTTCCAGATAAGGACTCCAGCCCAACTTTCCTTTTCCGGTCCCATTTTTTAAAGAAGCAGAATGGTTTTCAAATCCTTTGGAAACGGGTCTTTGAGCTTGCCTGCTGCAGCCTGTGTGACCCCAGGGACCAGGCTGTGGCTCCACAGACAGGAAGGCATGAAGAGCAGCCCCTGCACTCACCTCTCTCCCCCATACCTATGGACATACTTTCTCCCCTGCCTTCATCTCGCACATCCATCCTTGTGGAGGTGTGCAATGAAGGTGGTGAAAATCCAGCCAGGGCTTCTGCTTCATCCATTCCCTGGTGCCTGGGAGGAACGAGGAGAGAAGGGAAGAGAGGCAGGGGAAGTCAAGGGGAGGAGGCTGTTTCGTGGTTCCCCTGCTGGAAGCATAAGCTGCGTGGCTGGAGTGCAGTGCCAGGGTGTAGGTCTGCAATGCAATTTTCCTGGCAGGGAAATCATTCAGAGAGTCCCATTTCTCCATCCTCTGCATCACAGTTTACAGTTTGCTACTGCCTGAATTGGATGGAGAAAACTGGGCGGCAGCTCTGTCCACCGAGGCCTTGTGAAGCTCCAGCTTAACAATAGCAAATGGAGGGTTTTCTTTGCCTCCTTTGCTTTGCTTTGCGGAAGGGTTGTGGGTTTTTTTTCAGTTGGGGTCATTTTGGTGAAGCTGTTCACAGAGCAGTGCTCTAAACATGTCTCCCAGCACAGTGGAGGTTGGGGAGGTGAAATTCAGCTTGCAAAGGACCTGACGAGCCAAGCCAGGACTGCCTCGATACCAATTTTGCCAACGTGCGTGGAGCTCAGGCTGTAGCAAGGGAGGGAGGGGAGGAGGACAGGAAGCCCTGGAGCTGGCATCACCATGGGGGTAACTGTAAGAAGGACTCACCTCATCACTGGTACTTGGTATTTCTGCCCAGGTGCCTGGAGTGAGATTGAGTGAGGGTGAGAATAAATCCTGTGGGACCTCTCTGAGCACCTGCTACAATTTAGCAATTTGAAAAAAAAAAAAACCCAGGGGGTACTAAAGACAAAGAAAATGGAATTTATATATTTCTGTCTTGCATTCTAAAATACGTGTGACATTTTCCACTCCCAGAGAAGGCAGCAAGTGTCTTCCTGCTCGAAGTTTCCCTGCTGAACGCTCTGGCCTCATGTGATGGCGCTGCTTATATACTCTGTCCCCTGACCCATCTTTCCCAGCCTCACTATGTTCAGCCACATCATTCCTGGGCTCCCTTGCCTCGGGCTTGGGCAGTGAGGGGTCGGCAGCTGAGCGTGGTGGTGAAAGCCCCCAAAAGCAGCAAGCAGGGACCTGCCAGCTCCAGACTACGGACGATGTAACCCAACGGAACGCATTGAATTTCCCAGTCACAGCTTCTTGCGCACATGACCGGTTAAAAGGATTAAATTAAAAGAATTCCCAGAGCTAATCTAGTGATGATATGATGAGAGACAGGAGCTCAAGCATATCCCAGAGGTGGCTGATCGGGTTTCCGAGAATGTATTATTTATGGGGCCATCTGCTTTAGACAAGTATTGAAGTCTGAAGGGAAGGAGAATTTTGATGGAATTCACTTATTTAACTGGGACAGAGGGTGCTGTGGGTTCCCCCCCTGCCCCCAGAAAACCTGCTACTGTAGTTATTTATGTAATAAAGCTGGCAGCAGGGCACCTCTGTGCTGACGCCTTCAACAAAATGCTGCTCACCTCTGAGAGCTCACGCGTGTCCTCACAGAAGGGGCCATTCATAGCGTGGTCCATTAGCGTAAGGGAAAGAGGTATAAATGCGTTCCAGTCTGAGTTACTGGTACTGTGAAATACAGGCGTGTAAACAAAGCCGTGACTGGAATGTGAGGAGGCAGAGGCAGCAGCCAAAAGAGGCAGAGTCCACAGGAGAACAGGAAGAATTTCCCCAAAATAGCTGATTCAGTTACTGTACAGCTCAGTAATGGCAGGATTTGTTTACTGCCATTATAAGCAACACGAAGCAAAATCACAAATGTAAAAAAAGAAACTGTCTCTTTTTCTGATTTGGGCTGACGTGCTATTTAAATAATATGGGTCAAGAAATCTGAAATAAAATATCTTCATGAACAGGATTTGTGTTCCCTTTTTGTCCATCTCCTGTGGTGCTAAAAGCAGCCACCTTCTGCTGACATTTCCCCATCACAGTGGCATCATCAGATTTCTAAATATTGAAGCTTCCTCGGGCTAATGTCTAAGCCTTTCTTAGTGATCAGGAAAGAAATTCCTCTCCAAGCTTTGGTTGGGAAGGTTCTACTAACCCTTTATGCAGAAATTTGCTGGAAGCTACCTGTCAGTTTGCTGCCTATTTTCCAGTAATTCAGACTAATGACTCGTCAACCTCCCTTTTTTTTTTCTTCCTTTTGCATCTGTCTAGAAGTAGCTTTCTGCTCCAGTTACGCGCTTAATAACACAAGGCTATCTACTGAGGCAAAATTCTCACCCAGTCTTAGTTGATTTCTCTCATGACTCTTTTTATAATCCTTTTGTTAGTTATTAAAAAAAAATCTGAGCAACTGGTTGTAGTGTTCAAAGAGTTGTACCTCTGAATTGGGGCATTGCTTAAGAGCTGTTCCTATGCAGGAAAGTTTTGATCACAAAAAATGCAGTCTTATAGTCACAGACTGTAAGAAAGGTGGCTGTGTACAAAATCAGAAATCCATTTATGCAGTTTCTGTGTTATGGAAGGTTTCTCTCAGAGTTGCCACCTATCAGTGTTGTATCCAGACAGGCAGGGAATTAGGTTTCTGTCTGACAGGTGGCTTCTTGTAGCATCCATGTGCCAAATGCTCAGACTGGGAAACGCAGCCTGCAGAAGGAGCCTGGATCAGGCCATACGCCGGGATTGTTCTCGCTCATGAGATTTGCGGCAGTGTCTTTCCAGTGTAGCTGCCCTCTGCAAACCATCCGGCTGACCCCTGCAATCCATCCCACTGCCCTCCTGGCCACGGCACGCCGAGACACCGTTGGGCTCTTCTGGCTGGGGGACAGTGCCAGAGGCACTGGGGAGGAGGGAGCAGTGAATCTCCCCAACAAAGGGCCTTCAGCCACATCGGCATAGCCGGTTGTCCGTGAGGGCCTATGGCAAAAGGCTGGGTGCCCTCAGCATCCCCTGCTCTGTGGCACCTGGACAATAAGGGTCAGGGCACTGCGAGCTGGGTGCATACAGCAGAGGAGAGTCCCATGAAGCCGCAGCTGTGGGGCCACACAGGCGGGTGTCCCTGGCATGCTGCCATAAGGTACCATGAGGGCAAGCCCTTGGCACATGCTTCAGTCTCTAAATCCCCAGCAAGGTGTGCGTGGACAGAAACCTGCATGAACATTCGCGCCTGGGGACACGCAGGGACATGCGCTAGCTTCTTGCTGCAAAAGTTGGAGTTAGCAAGATGATAAAAAGCAACAAAGCCACTGGAGTCCATTTTTGTTCCCATTGCTGTGAGACTGATACCAGGGGCTGATTTGTCTCTCTTCCTCCCAGCCCCAAAGCCTGTCAAAGACTGGATTTCTCTCCCAAAACTGTTCTGGTTGGCAGCCTTTCATCTACTGGAGGGAAATGACTCACAAGGGATGAGACCTTTGGGCAGCGCCAAGGGCTAGGGATTTTAAAGGCCTCACAGGACAAAATACTGGCGGGGTTGGCATCAAGCGGCTTTTGTTCAGGTATCTCTGCAGAAGCTTCTTCATTTTCCAGCAAACCAGGCAGAAGAGTCATGACAGCTTCTTAAGGAATACTTAAAAGCAAGAGGCATCGTGCCTCTCTATGTGTTTGCACAGCCCTTATCACAAGGCATCTGACTGCTGCCACCACACAATTAAATCAGGGATGAACCCAGTCTGCCTGATTTCGTTAGCTGCCACCATGGCTACACTGCCACGCTGGGTGGCAATGCTTCCTAAGTCACTTCTTATGCTCGGGATAATACTCTGCCAGGAGCTGGAACAATCTCACTTCTCACTGCTGTTCGAAGGAGAGTCCCGACACTCGAGTTCAGCTGCCCGTTTCCGTGTCCTCCCTGGTCCCATGTCATAGTCTTATTGGGCACGTCACTGTGTTCGGCTTACAAAGCCAGCTAGGAGAGCAGCCTGCCTCCGTTGCTGCTGGGTTAGTCTTCTGCTGGATTATCTTTCTGCCGGATTATTCTTCTGCCGGATCATTCTTCGGCTCGCTTAGTGAGTTAAACTGCCTGGGTGAAGAGATGTGCTGTTGGACCCAAGGTGGTATAAACAGTGAGAGCAGCTCCTGGAAGGGATGAGGGGAGAAGAGAGGGTGTTTGTGGTGGAGAGACATCAAGGTGGCTCAGTCTTATCTAACTCGGTCCTCATCCCTGACTGATGCCCTTCTGTCCACTGTGCCATAGCTCATTCAGTCAGTGACAGGGTGGATCAGGAGATCAGGTGAAGTGATGGAGAAGTTGTTTCTCCTTTTTCTCTTACGGTACTTGCAACCAAAGCCACTTCCCTGACCTGGATTGCTGCATGGCTGTATGAAGAGCTGTGTGGGCAGACACAACAGCGTGGGGAAAGGTAGGGCAGGGTTTCCGTAACCCATTGTCACGATTTGAGGCTGGGCCGGCCACTAACGAGTGACAGACGCTCTCTACTAACCCCTCTCCCCTCCCAAAAGGGAAAAGGAAAGAGAACAAGAGAGAGAGACTGTACTGTTTGGAAAAAAAAAAGTTAAAACATCTTTAATGAAAGAGTAACAATAAAAGATAATAATAAGAATAAGGAAATAATGAAATATATACAATATGTACAAATATATACCAAACCAATACCGAACCCAACTCCCCTCACCCTGATGAAAATACGTCACCACCACACTGCAGAGCTGGCACTGGGGCAGTCCCAGGCTGGACTCTGCAGCAGACAGGGACGGGATGCAGGAGCTGGATTCAGGCACTGGATTCAGGGATGCACGGATCGGGATCGACGACAGAAGAACAGACAGAGTCCTCCTCAGATGTCGGCCATCGAAGAAGAGAGGAAGAAAGCGAGACCCTCGTGATCTCTCAGCTTTATACGGAATATGACGTATATGGGATGGAATGCTCTGTTGGTCAGGTTTGGGTCACCTGTCCAGTTCGCTCCTCCCTGCAGGTGCAACCCTTTTCACTCCCAGCACCCCAACACACAGCACAAGATTTAGCAGTTACTTTGGTCGCTATAAGAACAAGTATAAGCAAGGGCCTCTCTGCACACCATTCCTTGGTACGAACTATAACCATCAGGACTTATCACTGCTAGGAGCAGTCACTGTCTGGAAAAACACGCTGCTGTTTCAGAAAATGCCGTTAGTTAGAGGAGACTTAACTGAAAAGTTAAAGCACTAAAACAGAACTAGTTCTGGTTTAGCCCAAACCAGGACACCTGTCTATGCTGTTCACTGCATCGGACGCTCAGGGACTAGACCTGAACCTAAATTTTAGTTTTCTAAGGGGGCATCTCTTCAAGTAAGCACTTTCCTGTGGAGTCAGTGAAGAAAGAAAAAAACTGACAACTTTTGGAGGCTTCCACGTCCTGTTCCTTTAGGTTTAAATGCCTACAGTAGGTGGACTGGGGTTTGCACAGTAAACAGCAGGGCACAGTAGTGGTATTTCTGAGGTCTGCATGATCATGTTACTTCCAAGTAGCGGCAGAAAATACAGCCTCGCTTCTCAGTACTCCTGCATGAATGTGGATGTGTGGCTGGTTGCCTGTAGGCGAGTACCTGGGCCCTTACGGACTGCATATAGCTGCTTCAGCACTGGATGTCCAGATACATGCTATGGCTGTGAATATTTACCCTCATGTGGCCAGATATCCTGAGGTGTGATCCAATCTGTACATCCATTTCTACTGAAGGCCTGGATATGTATTTTTGTCTCAGCTGGTCTGGTGCTAAAAAATACATAATGTGCCTCCAAAATACAGCTGTAACTTTCTTCAAACTGATTGTGAATTTTGTTCGCAACATTACTTGGAAGTCTGACTGAAAACCAGAGCTTTTTAATATACAGATTCCACACTCATCGTCTGGCCCTGACTAGTTACAGGTTCAGAGAAATTGTATATATACAATGCCCATTCTGTTTATTCCTCCTGGATTATCCATAGCAAGACGTAAAAACCACTACACCTGGAGTAAAACATAGTTTTGCTGCTGCAGCCTTGTGAGGTATTGAGCATGGCTGGCATTTACCAGGTGCATGGGTCTTTACGAAACGGAGCCTTGTTTCCTGCAGTCAGGTGAGCCTGCTGGTCGTGGCTCTTCTGCTGACCCTAGGTGTGCCATCCCTCCATGCACCTCCTGGATGCTGGGTCTCAGCTGTGCAGCACCAGCACATACTGGCTCCCAGCACCTGCAAGAAATTAAAGAGCACTGAAATACTCCCTGGAGCCGGTCGCTCATTGTGGAGCCGACACAAAAGCCCAAATTCCTTTCACATGAGAACACGGGTACATCTGCTTGCAATCATCTTTCTCCAGGCAGCCAGCCTGATTAAGCAGAAACGTGATTCTCCACACTTGGTCCAAGGAGCTCTCTGCAGACGCCTGCAGCTGAGGGGCTGGGATTCGGGAGAGGCAGAATAAATGCACCCTTCACGCCCGGCATCCCCGTGGCTCCTGCGCTCGCAGCCTTGGTCGTTTCTTGTCCTTTTTGCAGGAGGCAAGACAGGCTGAAATATAGGGAAACCTGTTCTGTGGCAGGAAAGGTCATTTCTTCTGGCCAGGCATTTGGGAAGGAGACAGGAAGCATATTATTTTAAAGGTAAACTGGTAAAATATTTGTTTGCTGGAGGAAGGGGAGGAATGTCAAAAACATGCCGGTGTTCTTTAGAAAAAGTTATTGTGGAGTCTTACTCCTGCCCTGACAACAACTGTGGGTATTGCAAAGAAATGTTTTAACCTTCAGCAGTCTGTAGGCTCATGCACAGTATTTTCCTTGCTGGAAGGATGCTCTTTGTCCATCTGAGCATGGGGGTGTGAATGCAGACTCCGTAGTGAAGGAAATGGCTGAAAATATTAGGAGTGGACATAGACGGATATTAACAGAGTCTCTGGTAATGCTATTGGTTGTTTGTTTAATATTTTCTTTATTGCAGCTGACCAAAGAGGAAATGACTAACAATTATTACTTTAATGGAAGCTGCATTTTGTAGCACAGATGCGTTATTGTTTATGTACTTTTGTAGATTTGTCAGATTCCATTTAAAAACTTGCTTTTCATGCTCTTACACAAGAAGACTGAAGAAGTAATTTATAGGTGCAATTAAGAATGCCATGTTTGGGGAATAAAGGGAAAGTAGTTTTAACAAAAGCAAGCTTGACAATTGACTAGCTCAGCTTCACTGTGATTCCTGAAAGCAAGCAGAAGGCAGCAGCCACAGTATATTTTTAATCCTCAAATCTGATCATCAGTTACATGTTTGTAAAGGCTAGGTTGCCACCCTCTCCCGAGACTGGTTTTTACCAGCTCGTAGTCCAGATAACCTGAGGACTTAAGCCAGGTCTTCAGAGGGTGTACTTTGCTGGCACAGTGATGCAGTTGTAGCTGCAGTGACCCCAGGGCATGCGTGTCCCAGCCCGGCAGTAGCATTCCTCCAGTTGGACTGATTAAAATGGTCAGAAGTGACAGTTCAGAACATTCTAACGCAGCCTTACAGGAAAATGCTGTGTTGGCAGGCTGGGCAGGGGGTCCTGGGGCAAGGCGACCTGCTTTGTGATTGCTATTTGGAGACATGCAGTTAAATCCAGGCACATGTTCCTCCTAAACTCTTTGAGCTGAACCCTTGCCAGGACCTGCCAAGGTCTTGTTTTAGGCCAAGCTCTAATCTTGGCCTCGAACAGATGCCTAATAAAGAGGAGAACTCTCCTGAATAAGTCTGACTCCAGGCATTTTTAAGAATCTAGCTGGTTTAGGAAAGTTCTTAATGTAAGGGTAGGATGGAAGAACATTGCCCCTTACAAGTGCAGGGAACAGTGATGGACAGACACTGTTTTAAAAGAAATTTGGCGTGCAGGGATCTGTTCACTTGTTTGCACGCTTGACCATTGCAGTTTGTTCACCTGCATTCATGTACACATGCAGAATTTTAAGGTGACAGTAGAAAGACCTATGCTAGTGCATGAAGATTCAAAGGGAAACATCTGTCATATTAAAAAACAACAGGAAAAATCATTTATTTAGCACAGTCTGAAATACAGAAATGTTTGCATGCTGTTTTTGGCTCGACTTACTATAGGCCAGACTTAATGATGTACAGAAGGGTTGTTTGAAAGAAACTGTGAGGGGTCTGATATTTTATGGGGCTTCTCTCCTGAATATTTATTTGGATCTTGCAACACAATGACACTGTAATAAACCCATCCGGGTATTATTTAGAGGTCTCATACTCAATTTCTTTTTTTAATACAGCTTCATTCCCTGTGAATGCTAAAGCAGCTATACGGAGATGAGAAGCAGTCTGATGATAGACACAGATGGGATGCCTTTAAGGCTGTGTCAACAGCCTCTGAAAATATTGATTGCCAAGTGTGGTTACTGATAAAAGATGCTGAAGCCTTTGGAATTGAACAGTTAACAGACCGTGGATCAAACCTGGATTTTCAGTTATAGGAAAGATAAACCCTTATATCAGTCCATCTCTGTGGCAGTCAGCCAGTCTGATGGTTGGGTCTCAATGTAGTGATGGGAAAATACACATCTTTGTTACTCTGCTTTGCGAAGGCTGTGCTTGCAGAGAATATGCTTACCACTCGCCACGCAGCTTCCATCCTCAGCCGGAGGCACAGGCGCAAGTCAGCTTCTGGGGGTAAACGTAATTTGTCAAGGCCTTGCAGAATCAGGTCCCGATCTTGCCCCTTGGTCTTTCTGATCTGTTATGCTACCACCCTTTGTCTGCTCTGCTGCTTACCTGCAGACCCTCTGCTCCTCGTAGCACCATCATTAGCCATTGTCCTTTTTTCAGATATTGCCTGAAGCCACTGCTGTGCAGTCGATGGGGAAAATGGTCACGGTTAGGTTGAAGGAAAGTTGGCTTCAGCTGGCAATTTGGTATAAATATGGAGCATTCAATTTCATAGGTTATTTGAAAGTGTCCAAACTCTACGCCACCACTTGTCTTTTCCTTTCACGTCCAAGAGAGATGCATTGATTTTAAGGCTAGAAGACTGGGCTGACCGCCTGCATAATTCAGATCCTCTGACATCCCTGTATAAACTCCTGTTTCAGGATCAAGAATACTTGTGATAGATACTGTCTTTTAGCAAGAAAAAAAAAAAATCCCCTTGATTAAGAAACATCCACATAGTGCAAGACAATCCTTTTGAAGTTCTTCCAGTGTTGTCCAAGAAAAATATCTTATACCTTCCACGTGCTTGTTAACACCCATCTGATATTTTTCCCTCAGAAGTTAGAATCTGAGCCCATTACACATCCAATTATGTTCTAAGCACCCCAGAAGGGAAGCTGCTCCTCTACCTGTGCACGCATCGCTCCTGCACAGAATTCAAATATTAGTGAACAAAATATACGTCTTTCATAATTGTAATTGTTTTTGTCACAAATGCAGCCTCAGATCATTTTGGATAAATTATTCCTGAACTTGCTCACATAGTCTGGGAAGGGAAAAGGCAGATACATTTTCCAATATATTGCTATGCAGAGAATGTGCTTAGATCTTTGAATAATATTCCTAGTTTGTATTGTTTATTTACACATAAGAGTTTCGTTCTGTGTGTGTGAAAGCTTATTTTTGAATGAAAATATGTGGTGTTTAATTGGAAGTCAGAGATGAATATGACAGAGAAAGCTCTGATGAAATAAGAACAGGTGGAATTTGTCCATAATGAAACCAAAGTGAAGGTATTCTGTTGGCTTTTGTTTTACTTTGTTCCTTTTTTTAGCCTAGCCTGTGTGCTCGCAGGGAAATAAATCTGTGCCTTGGGCAGCGGGATCTCACCATGGCTAGGCGAGACTGATTGATTGTTTCACATATTGAGACTGCAAGTTTGATGGGAACTGTATAGGAAACATGACGGTAGTAGAGATTTGAGGGGTTTGGCCTCTTTACTAAAACATATACCTTACAACTTATGCCTCTTTTTTTCAGATTAAAAGTCCTTTCCGCTATGTATTTCTCTCTCCTTTCTGCTCTGTTTCTCTTCTCTTTCTTCTATGTGTCTTTCTCCTTCCTCTCTAAACATTTCAGTATGCCTTGTTTTAAGTACGAAATAAATTAATAAGTCATATAAGATTAGTACCATGGAAAAGCTTTTCCATAGGCATATCTAGTAATGATTTACTGATTTGGTTATATTGTGTGTGTGTGTAATACTATTTCCCATGAAATGGCCAAGCCAAACCCCATGACAAGAATTTATATGGAATGATCAAGGGTAAAATGTTGGTTTTACTAAACCCAAGGACAAGTGCTGCATTTGAATCAACAGTACCGGAATTCTGCTTGTCCAGGTGCCTAAAATTTGCTCAGCAACAAGCCAGGCTAGGTCTATGAAAAATGTGCTCCTACATTGGGTACTGCATGCTTCAAAGTATGACAGATCTGTGCTCCTTCTTTTCTCTTCGTTTTTAAAAAAAAAAAAAAAAAAAAAAAAAGGCAGCTAACCTCCTATCTGCTCCTGTCTCCTCCCTGCCGCCCAAGGAAGTGGTGGAGTCACCATTCCTGGAGGTATTTAAAAGGTGTGTAGATGTAGCACTCAGGGACATGGTTTGGTGGTGGACTTGGCAGTGTTAGGTTTGCGGCTGGACTCAACCTTAAAGGTCTTTTTCCAGCCTAAATGATTCTACAATTCTATGATCTTGCTGTCTCTGATAAACAGGTGGTTACCAATCACAAAGTTATATTGCACGCTGCATGCTGTCCCTGCGCCTGCAGTAATCAACATGCAAAATAAAAGTTTAAATTACCATCTTTAAGAAGATGTCCCTAACCCAGTTATTACTTGAGTGAAAATAAACGATCTAATACCACTGTGCGTCCTCTCCTGATCTACCATCTAGTCATTACTGTGCTCGTGCCATTTGGGTAAGGTACAAGTCCTCAGAGGTTTGGCTGTGTGTTTGCTCACTGCTGTATGGCTAAACACTGACCTGGGCACAAGTGGAAGAGAGAGAGATCAGTGTCGCCAGAGCATCACTGTGCAATTACCCTGCTCAGGTCCTCCCCAGCTCCAAATAATGCTCAGCTAATATATATTAGACTTACAGCCACTGTATCGTTACTAATAATTACCAGGTGAAAGTGCCTTTCCATTGTGGCCATTAGGTGGTAACATCACCTAATAGAAAGACAGTCACTGTCATTTGCTTAGGAAAAGTAATACAGATCTGCAGCAGGGTGTGAAGAGATGTTAAACCAGGAAAATATTCTTCAAAGCAAAATTCATTGCAGTCTTCTTTAAAAAAAACAGGAGTTGGACACAAAGGTTTATAATGACAGATCTTGAGAACGGAGGAGGCAGAAGAATTTTGTGTTGGTTTTGGTAGAAGCAAGCGATTCAATTACTCACCCCACCTTGAAGAATTACAGCCTTAGAATTCATGTTTCTGAAGCAGATTAGCTTTCTGGTTAAAGTGTATATCTGGTCTGGCCCAAAGGTGAGTGATCTGCCCCAAAATGGTGTTGTCTCTCCCACTAGGATATTTTTGATGGAGAGGAAACAACATGATGCAGATGGATGGCAGTGTATTAGTTCCTCTGTGCCACAACCATCTCGCATGCCAAGAGCTCCAGGGTGTAAAAGCAATTATGCCAATGCCTAGAGGAGCTAGCAGGGACTTCAGAAACCTGTCTACATCCGCAAATGTGGGCAGGTTCTTCTGCTTGGGTAGACAGCCAGCTTGATTTCTAAAGTTATGCAGCCCTGTTAGCACTGACAGAGCCGACGGGCCCTGCTGTAAGCCGGGTCAGGCCCCGTGCTGAGCTCTGGGATCAGAGCCCAGCAGCAATGCCCTCTGCCATCCACTGAGCACAACCCCAGGAGAGCAAAAAGCCTGGGATGAAATGCCTGCCTTTCCAGGGGAGTCACATTTCTGTATGATGTTGTTTTGCAAGATACTAGGCATAGCAGCAGCAGACTGGGATTTAATCTTTCTGAGATAAATGGGATTCTGTAGGGCTCTTATGATTAAAAATACATGTGTGCATGAACACTTGCAGGACAGATGCCTAAATGATCACAACGGGCAAAACATCTCCCCTCAAATTTCCATACCCTGCAGCCGTGGTACTGCCAGGTTGGCACACATGCTCTTTGAAGTCTCTGGCATCCCAGCACGGCCGGGTGCAGTAGGGCTTCATGTGGGAAGATAAAAGATGTCACGATCTCTTACTCAGCAGCAGCAAGGAAAGACTACAGAAAGTGCATTCTCCTGGAAACAAACTGAACCATAAATCAGAAAGGTAATCCAACGTGAGACGAACCGAGGGACAGGCTTGTTCACAGGCAGGGCTTAGGCAAGGCATTGGTGAAACTGGAAAGCACAGATACAAAGCAGAGCCAGCGAGAGCGACCACAAAGGAGATCAAAGAGAGGTGTAAGGTCTTGTATGATAACGTCAGGAAGACAAGTGAGGTTTCTGCTCCCATCACCTGAGAATCATGCTCCGAGCTGGGACATGCTGCCTGTTATTAAGGTTCCCAAGGGCTCGTGTTCAACCCGAGGAGAGAGCAATCACCTGCCCTCCACCGCAGTTGACTGCTGTATTTTGACCGTTTGGGCAGACATTTTGCGTGCCGGGGGCCTGCCTCAAGGAGGCTGGTGGTGCTGTTGAAAATTTCAGCCCATGTGATTCCTACCTGTCTGAGACGGCAGGCAGGGGAAAGCAGGTTATTTTGTTTATGCCAGGAACGCCTGGCAGGCTTCAGGCAATGTTCCAGCTCCTGTGCTTTGAAGCAGGGCCTTCAAACAGAGCAAGGGGTGGCAGCAGCTGTCTAGGAGGCACCTCTTTTCCTTCCCCATGAAAATGCACTCACTCTGTCCCATTTCAAATTAAAACTCCATAGTTTTAAAACACATGCTCTGTAGGCATGCGCTGTGTCCCTGCAGGTCTCTGAGGCTTACGCCCACGCTGGTGAGGGTGCAGTGGAGATGCGCAGGGCTTGCCCTGCCACTCAGGCTGTCGTGCGTTGCTGGAGGCTGCTGGGGCTGAGGGGACTGAGGCACGGGGAAGGAAGCTTTGAGTAGAGCTAACCTGTCACTGTCTCAAGGCCTTTGCTCCTCAGCAAGCTCACTTGTTGTGCTAGTAAACTTCCCTATGCAGGCAGAAATCCACTCTGGAGTATGTCTGAATTTAACAGACGTCCAAGTCATTGCTAAGGGGTCATGAAGACACCGATTTGGCCTGCAGAGACCAGTTTTAAACATTGCTAAAGCCTAGAACACAAGACAGGGGAGGATGCGATCTGACCGCGGCACTCGGGCGGGATGGGATCAGGTGGATTGAGATCGCACCTCTCTCTGCAGTGACCTGCTCTGGGGACAGTGCTTACCGAACATCGAGTGAGCCTGACCCCCGGCTGTTCCTCAGGGTGCAGTAGACATAATGCCCTCCTCCGGCAAAAAGGAGAAGTTCTGTTTCATCGTTTTCACCCCGTTCCTAATTCTAGCCATACTCTCCCACCGACTTCTTACTTGGCCTCAGGTCCTGCAAACCACCTGCCTGAGCTCACTAGTCCTGAAGATAACCAACCCAGCAGAAGTAAACTCGGTCTTTCGTAGCAAACTGAACTGGCTTCAAAAAGAACTAGAGCCAGTGCTGGTAAGAGAGGGGAGGATGAGGTAACAATGGGCAGAGACACTTCCCCATCTTGGTGGCAGCAAGCCACCACATTGACTTAAGCTCTTAAGGGTGAGGCGGCTGCCTCGGGAAGCACAACCTGGTATCCAGCTGTCCTCCAGTTTGTGCTGGATTCATCATAAGGTACTGAACTCTGCATTGGAAGGGCTCACTATTCCGGTGGTGCTCTTTACAAAGGAAAAAACTCATGTGCGCTGTTCTGTGAAGGGGTTTAGGGCTGCAGGTGGCGAGGGGAGGCATATTCCTCCAGCTGTGATGAAGGTGCCCAAGTCTTCGAAGGTGGCTGGGCTCCTCTTCCTGCAGCTTCCCCTGGTCTTGCATCTGCTGATATGATGGGGCTGTTCCTCCCAAACTAGCTTTCTGGTGAAGCACGAGGGAGGACATAACGTTCTCATGATGAGGGTTTGGTTGGGGGCTTGGGAAGATGGGGAAACTGTGGCAGCCAGGACAGGGCAGCTGGTGGTGATATGGGACACTCTTCAAGGAAGGGCTTGATCACCATGAATAATGTGTAGTCACTGATGACACAATATAGCACAAGGTCAGACAGCTTTTTTTTATTATAGGAATTACACCCGCTCCATGAGTAAGCCCAGAGTTTCAGGGAAAGAACAGCAATGTGCACAAACTATTAAGACAGTAACAATGTGTAGGAAGAGGGGTGCTAAAGCAAATTTGCTAAATTTAAGATTTTAAAGAATTTGCATTTACCAGTCTTTGAGTAGTTGTAGCCTCTTTGCTGGGCGGGTGGATTTTTTTGGTTTTTTTTTTTTTTGGTGTGTTTCTTTAAAGTGTGTGCGTGCATTCTGGATGTGAATAATAGAATAAGGGAATGAAAACAAGTCAAAAATAGCTCAGAAATAAGAGTTCAGAAAAAAATGTTTTGAAGCATAAAAAGAAGAGTCCCAAGAGGCAGCAGTAAAAGAAAGGATTATTCGAATGAAATCAGGCTGTGGTAAAAAGACACATTGTAATGTACTACAGTCCCTCTCCATCTCCCTTCCTGTTAGATCTGACTTGCAGACTTGCTATATGCTTCCAGGTTTATCCTAAAAATACACTGGAGGCAGTAGAAGGGGAAAAGGAGAAGGATTTCTTAGAGAGAGAATTTTTTGTATCCCTCTGTAGAAAGGAAGCAGCCATGATCAGATAGCGCTGCCGAACTAATCTGCTTCTTGCTGTGCTTATCAGGAAAGCAATAAGGTTAATTCTGTAGCGAGGGCAGCAAAGTACTGTCAGTTAGTGAAGGGAGGAGGATGGACAGACCAAGAGACACCATTTCTTATCTGACGTGGTCAGCCAGCAGCTGCGAAAAATATCAGCACTAGCCAAGCACAGGGACAACAGAAGAAATACAGTATTTAAAGCTATTTTCTGTTGAAAATATAGACACTAATGTTTATTAATAATATGGACCCAAGTAATGGTGCAACGAGGTGAAAAGCAATGGGTGAAATGTGTCCCAAACCATGTGTCGAGGCCAATGAGACTCATAGCCAGCAACAAACAATCTTTCCCTGAAGCAAAGGTGTTTGTCCTGGGACTTGGGGCTGGTCCTGTCACTATCAGGAGGACTCTGGAGCAGTGGAAGAAATAGCATGACTCTGAAAATGTTTTGGAAAGAACTGCCTGATGACTTAAATGTTCTTCCTTCTGTTTGGAACTAAAACACAACTCCTGTGGTTTTCTTGGAACAGGCTGCAGAAAACAATCTGGAGTGCCAAGTGCCTCTGTCCTAAGACTGGCGACCAGGCCAACATGGCTGGGAGAATTTGTAAAAACCTCATTAACAGAAAATAATAATTTTATGGGTGTTGGGAACGCGGTTCAAAGCTGTCGTGTTTTTCATCAAATTGGTTGTTTTAGTGGATTGTTAAAATCTTCATGGTGCTTCTCTGCAAAAGATGAGTGTCATCTCCTGCAATCCCTGGCCAGTTTCCAACTTAACTCTTTGCCTACTATGTTAGTAAGCTGATGCCAGGTCTCAGTATTTTGTCATAAGTTTTGTTCTATCTGGTGTTTCTTTCTCTTGAAAATCCAGCTTTGGGGGTCCTGTGATTATATAAGCATTTAATCTACACTATATTTAAAAACACTGTTGTGTTGAAATGCTTGAAAATTTAAAGATTAAAAAAGGAAGAAGGAAAGAAAGCAAGATCAGTCTTTTTAACATGATTTTTTGTGCTTTGAATTTCTGAATATCCTTGAATGTGCATTACTGATGCTGTCTCTCACATTTTAATGAATACAACACAGTTCTCTCAACAGCTACTGTGATGAGATGCAAAAGCAGAGGTGTCTCTGCTATTCAGGGTTCTTTATACTTAATTTTAGGCAAAATGCACAATAATAATAAAGGAATTCAGTGGTACTTCAAGGCCAAGATTTTTCCCCCAGTTAGGTTCAGATCAGCTAAACAGCCACACATACCCACACCACTTTAGGTAGTTTTAGAAGGCACTGGGCTTAAAACCACTACCTGTAAACTCGAAGATCACACAGGGGAAAGGGTTGCCCGAGCAATCGCCAAACATGCAGCGAGTTTGTTTAAAAAAATCAGCTAGAATCTCATCTGCTTACCCCCCCCAACACACGCAGAGTCCTGCAGGCTCTGAAGACAGCGCTGGCCGGCAGTAGGCTCAGCGATCGGGATTTCTCTGGCTCCAGCAAGCTCCTTGCCGGGCTCCCACCCGTTGTTCTTCAAGATCGGGCTCAGAGTGGTTTTATGTTGGATTGCTCCCAAATTTCTGCTTCAACACGCAGGCTTGCAAGACCATAGCCCAATCCCATGCTGGGGAAGCAGCGAGACCCGCCAGCTCCATCCTGCTGTGCTGCTGTGGGCTTCCCTCCCATTAGTGGTCCCCAGTACTCTAAGGGGTTTGATGGAGTTCTGCATGGTGCATGAAAGGGGCCCTGCTCACCCCTCCTCAGCCCGCAGATGTCTGGGGAATAGTCCTGCTGACGACATTAATTACGTCTTTCAACAAAGTTTCAGCACCAAGGTCACCAGTGGTGACGAAAGACATTTAAGCGAATGACATCATTAGTGCAGACTTGCTTACCTAGCACACTTGGGGATGCTTGTGCAGTCAAGCCAGCAGAGAGCTCCCGGCACTGTCGTGACAGCGGAGGCAAGCCAAGCCCTAAGACAAGCCTTAAACTCCTTCGTGATGAAGAAAGAGATGCTTTAAAGAGAGTGATGTCACTGCTGATGGAGAGATCCCAGGAAAATACTGCAGTATCAGGTGCACACACATTGGCTATGTTTTTACAGGGCAAATAGCAGAAAGGGGTACTGCAGGAGCATCAATAAACATGGGTACTCGCTTGAAGGTAAATACTTGTAATAATGATGCAGTAGTCACAAGCTCGGCAGAAAAAAATGTGTCTTACTATAACATCAGGGCTTAGTCCTTAAAACGACCTGGAACAGAAATAAAAGATTGCTACTGGAAAGCACCAGTCACCTTTCACCACTGCCTTTGAAAAGAAGTGGTGTTATATTTTTACACTACTTTTTTACTTTATGTCAAAAACTTCTGTCCCCTGAACTGAGAAAGTGACCTCTTCTGGAAAGATACTGCACTCAGTTTAACCCTGAGCATTATATTCTGTCAATCACGTCCTCCACCACTAGAGCGATAATTTTCTACAATAACCTTGCACTTGAGTCAATCCATTCTCTGGGTTTCAGCAGATAGAATTTTATCTCGGCGGTTTCTGAAGTCATCATGATATGTTTGGTATCCAGGGGAGGTTTGTGCTTTGTATTCCCTTGGCCAAGTACCTGCAGTTCTGCAGAGCCCCAGCTCCCACACAAGGCTTGTTACAACCTGACCAGCTGAACAGAACACCCTTTGCCATTACCAGTATAGCAGTAGACCATAAATACTTATGAGTTTTCACTCTGGTTTTATAAATTGTCTATATCATGGCTGTCTCATGTAGACTTATATATGTGCTCTTCACTTCTGTCCCTTCTAGCTATGTTCTGCAACTAGCTGTCCAAAAACCTCAGGTGGTTTTAGTAAAAAGGCTGTCATCATTAAGCTGATGAAAGAGTGCATTGACTCAGAAGAAGGAGCGCTTGCTCCAACACATGGTGTTAAGTCTGCTGGCACTTGAAACGTGGGGCTATAGGGAAAACCCGCTCAGAAGCAGTGACAGAAAGGACAAACTGATTTTTCTTCCAAGTTGCACGGGAGTTGTTATGCTGAGACACCGGCCTCCTGTGAGAGTGCTTCCATCACAGGGGCCTGGAAGGTGCTGCTCCCTCCCGCTCTGCCTCTGCGAAGCCATGGCTGCTGCAGAAAGCAAGGGGTGCTTTGGCTGGAGCGACCACTTCGCATTTTCAGGCTGTTGCTGCTTCAACTGAGATGAGCAGAGCAGCCTGAGCATTAGCTGGAGGGTGCTGGGGGATGGAAGGAGGCAGGGGACAGGCTGTGGGTGCAGTTCCAAGTACATTTTTTTTCACAAGGGGAGAGATGCCTGGGGCAATCAGGAGCGGTCACCTGAAGCAACAATTGAGGCTGGGGCACCACTGAGGACCGAGCCCGTGCTGGTGCTGCTTCTGCATTTTACAGCAAGTGGTAAAACCAGCCATAGGGTCTTGTCCCACCCCTACAATCAGCTGTGCCTGAAATAGCGCTGAAGGGCTCCACATCTCGTCACAGGGAGTTGCTGCAGCACTGCACGGCTCCCTCGCCATACACACGTGTGTATATATATATATGTATACACGTATGTATTCAATATACATATTTATATACAGCTACAATATATACACTGTGTGTCTATAGATTCATCTGCAACCAATCTGGAAGCAATCCTCGATCAGGGAGCCAAGGCCCCAGCGCTTGCCAGATTTCTAACAAGTAGGTTACAGAGAGAGCCCGGCTCCCCCTTGCTCACCCTCACCTCCCCCCTAAATCCCTCCCGTGCTCCTTGGTGTACCCTGGCACAGCTTCAGCAGGAAGACCGTAACGGTCTCCTGAGTGTTGTGGGTCTCTGCTGCGAGGGAAGAGAGAGGTTTGTGTCCGAGGATGGGCAAAGATTTCACTAGGCTTCATCTGGGGTGTTTCTGGCATTTGCAGGGGAAGGAGCTGAGAGAAGCTGCATTCACTGAGGGAAGCTTAAATCTGAATTAGGAAAAGGCAGCGTCAGATCAGGCACCATTACAGTTATGATCCTGCTGAGAGAGGACTTTCAGTTTGTGAGTTTGGCTTTTGGTCCCTGAGTTCTTAGTGTAAGCTAAACCTGTCTGTATGTAGAAAAATAAATTTGAATTATTTTTCACGGCTGATCAGTTGTTTTCTGTAGACTTGGAGGGGTGGGAGGGAGAGGGAGGAAAAAGCACTGAACTAAGTTACCTTTAGTTGATTCTGATTTTGTTTTCCCACCAAGACAAGCTCTCATGTCCATCTGCTATTACAGGCAACCGACAATCCGGCTTTGTATGTAAAGAAGCATTAAATGACAGGCTACAGCTATTTATTCTTGTTAATTTCCCTGTAAGAAAAGCCTGCGTGAGTTGCTACAAGTTGCACTGGATTATGCGTAACCGAAAAAAAGAAAAAAAAAAAAAAAAAAGTCAAAAGCGCTGCTGGGGACTGCCGAGCCGAGCCAAGCCGTGCCGTCCCGTGCCAAACCAAAGCCTGGGTGCCTTGTCCTGCCGAAACGCACCTCGCTCCACTTTCCAGCGCAGAGGGCACAAGCCCACGGAAGCCCGGGGAGGGGAGGGGGGCACAGGGGCTGCCGGGGCCGGGCGCGCTCCCCTCGCCCCTCCCCGTGGCGTCGGGCCGGGGCGCGGCGTGGGGCGGGCGGGCGCGCCCCTTCCCTCCGTCCCCGTCCCCATCCTCTCCGTCTCCTCCCGCCCAGGTGGGTCCCCCCGCCGCCATGCCGCCGCCGTGCCCCCGCGGGACCCTGCCCAGGGCCGCCCTCCTCTTCCTCCTCCTCCTCCTCCTCCCGCTGCTCTGCGCGGCCCCCGGTGAGTGAGCGCCCGCGTCGGGCCGGGGTGCGGGGTGCGGGAGGGAAAACCTCACCGGGGAGCGGGGAGAAGCCTTCCCCTGGCGTCACGGGTGGGCGAACGCTTTCGGTCACTCCAAAACTTGGGCAAGTTGAGAATCTTTTTTTTTTTTTCTTTTTCTTTTTCTTTTTCTTTTTTAAGAGCTTGTTTTCGAGCGAATAAAGCATTTCTGAGGAGCCGAGCGCTCGCAGGTCTCCTGTGGCGTTCCCCGGCCGTGGGAGAAAGGCTGGGATCCCTTCTGGGAAAGGGCTTCAGCAGGACTGACAGCTTGGATGTGCTTTGGGATAGGCTGCAAGGCAACATTTTTTAAGCACCCTGGTTTTTCGCATGCCCCTAGCTCAGCGACCAGGGTTTTCCAGGGTTATTGTGTCGCCCTGGACGCTGGGTCACGGCACTGGCACTGGCTGTGGTCTTCTGCTGCAAAATTATTACCTGTTAATTGGTAAAGGAGGCCAGTTTGGGGGTTTCCTTGCCGAGAAGAGCTGGGTAGAGGCTGCTGGAATGTGAGAATCTTCCCTGTAGCATATGTTGTGCTTGAGCGTGGAAACGGGAGCAAAGGGAGGCACTGGCAGAAACTTGCTGCTGAGTTTTGCCTGGTGGTCTGGAGCTATGACAAAAATACTTCCAGTGTTTTTCAAGAGATGAGATTTTGTTTATTGTTGTGATTTCTTCCCAGTGAATGTGTGCGTTTTATTTTTTACTTGTCTAGATGTTTCAAGGGGAAATAAGCTTAAACTGCTGCTTCAGAAACGCGAAGGTAAGTAAAGAGACAGGAAAGTGCTTCCCTTTATTTTTCGAGTCCATTACTATCGGTCAAAGCTGCCAATGTGCTGTCACTCCAGTGCTGAGAGGGCAGCCAGAGGAGCAGGGTACAAGCACCCACTTCAACACTAGTAGCTCACAGCTGCTCTCGATATATACCATACCAAAACCTCCTGCGTGTACAGAGCCTGTGCCTGCATATCCATTTGGGACTTGGTACTGGCAAGGCTGGAGGCTCTGCTTATCACAACCCCCTCTGAGAACCAGGGTTCCCAGCTTCAGGCTGCATTTTGCTCTGCGCAGTGCGTAGCACCCACCTTTTCCAGTGCATGCGTGGCAGATGTGACATTTATCTCGTTTATTCTGGGAAGTCACAAGCTTTTCCAAGGAATTATAACACATGGAAATACTGCTGGCTCAGGTGCAGAGAAGAAAATGTGCAAACCGGGCTTGCTCGCGATGCCTTGACTTGTTCTCTTTGTCCTTTTGGCCCCACGTGTGCTTCCTTCTTGGAAGACTGTGCTCTCTACAGGAGAGATGATGGCCAAGGGCCCAGTGGGCAGATGCACCAAATGGCTTGCTGGTTGAAGAAGGGGATGGAAATGGAGCTGGCCAGGGACAAGCAGCACTGCAGCAGATGGGGGGCAGGCTGAAGCACCCCAGAAGTTTTTGTTGCCTCCCTTCAGCCTGCTCTATGGCTGAGGCATACAACTCCCACAGAGGGGACTCCCACTTTCTACAAGTCTGCCTAACTTCTTACTGGGTACTTCCTGGTATCACCCACTACCTGTGGGTCAACGGAACTGTGTGCGGTTTTGGGCCCCTCACTACAAAAGAAAGACATTGATGTGCTGGAGCGTGTCCAGAGAAGGGCAACGAAGCTGGTGAAGGGTCTGGAGAACAGGTCTTGTGAGGAGCGGCTGAGGGAGCTGGGGTTGTTTAGTCTGGAGAAGAGGAGGCTGAGGGGAGACCTTATCGCTCTCTACAGCGACCTGAAAGGAGGTTGTAGTGAGGTGGGGGTCGGTCCCTTCTCCCAAGTAACAAGTGATAGGACGAGAGGAAATGGCCTTAAGTTGCATCGGGGTGGTTTAGATTGGACATTAGGAAGAATTTCTTCACAGAAAGGATTGTCAAACATTGGAACAGGCTGCCCAGAGAAGTGGTGGAGTCACCGTCCCTGGAGGTGCTCAGGAAACATGTAGATGTGGCACTTCAGCACATGGTATAGTGGGCATGGTGGTGTTGGGTTGATGGTTGGACTTGACAATCTTAAAGGTCTTTTCCAACCTAATGATTCTACCTCTTGCCAGCCCTAAAATGTGTGCCTCATCCACGGCTGTTTTCCCTGCATGTGGGTTTCCTACCTCGCTGTTCTGCAGTGCCTGAATGCAGACAGGAGTGACCACTTGTACCAGCCGCCCTCCCTGCGCCCCAGCAGCAGGCCACTTGTTTTTTCAGGTCCCCTGATGAGAGGGACCACCCAAGGGAAGGCTTTTGGAGCATGCGGACAACATGGCCTAGGCCAGGAAGAACTGCAAAGCCTTGAATTGATGATAGAGGGAATATGCAGCCCCTCAATTCCAGCCTGACGCCCCCTTTCCAGTTGCGCGCTAAAGCGAGCAGGCTAAGTACACAGTACTTGTTCCCTGGCTGGCAGTGTCCCTTCTGTGAGGCTCATTCACAGGACGTGTGTTCAGCTGTCTCACTTCCCAGTAATAACACCCAGCTCGGGCGCACGGTGAGTTATCAGTTTCCAGCTCGTCACTGCAGGGCAGCCTGCTGTTTCCCATTCCCACTCTTGCCACGACAACTCATCTATCACTTTTACCTCTTGCATCTCCTGCTGCAGTCCTTTGCCTCCCCCTGTGAGTCTGCTCGGCTCCTACTTCAATGGTTTTCACATCTCTGCCCAACTTCCCTGTCTGCCCCAGCCTCTTCCCTCGCATACTCTGAAAATCCCCATCCACACCCATGTTCCTAATCTCTCCCTCATCGCAATGAACCCTCTGAAGCCAAGACGTTCCTCCTAGTCCTCCGCATCCTTCTTGTCTCACGGGGAAAGCCAAACATCATACCACGTTTTATCATTTACAGGCGTGGCAGGGGGCTAGCCAGTCCTCACATCCATACCTTTCGGAGGTACATTAATTCCTCTAGCAGCCACATGCCTCTTAGGCGTGGGGCGAGTCAGATGGCATGTCTGGGTCTGGCAGGTTGAGGGCATTCCCATGCATCCATCAAGCAGTGCGCTATGAAAGCCTGACGGGCTTTTATTTTCAGACATATAGGACGTTTAGTAGCACTCATTATTTAAAAGTTACAGTTTTACAAAACAGATTAAAACCCCCTATCTTTTCATGTGTGCCTCCCTTCACGCTAGTAAGTTAGTAGTGTTTCTCCAGCTGCTTCAGGCTTTTTAACTTCCCCTCTCATCTTCACTCCCATTTCTGCAACAGCAGCACACAGAGGCCGGTCTCCTGTTCTTTCTCAAAGCACAAACACATTGTGTATATGCTCTTTGAGTTTGGGTTTATTTATTTAAATTCCTCACTTAGCTTCTGTCCTTGAGCTCAGAATATCTTTTCAAAAATCCAGGAGAATGAGGGTAGCTGAGAGATCCTATTACATCGATGATTCCTGGGTTTATTACTGTTGCTGCTGCTACACGCGCCAAGCTGCCAAGCACAAAGGTGATGGTGTGATGCGAGAAGCATTTTCGTACTTGCTGCAAGCAGTACGCTTCAGGCTGACTAAAAGTTTCCTGGCATGACTTTTGGGGGGGGGGGGTTTGTGTGTGAATTAATTTCAGCCCCTGTTGCCACGAAGCCCGAGGTGTCAGTGAAAGAAACGGCGGCCAAGGAGTTCCTAAGCAGCCTGAGACGCCAGAGGCGGCAGCTGTGGGACAGAAGCCAGCCCGACGTGCAGCAGTGGTACCAGCAGTTCCTCTACCTGGGCTTCGACGAGGCGGTGAGCGCAAGGCTTTCGAGGGCTGGTGGGGCTTCAGAGCGGGCGGCTGTGAGCGCGGATGCGCAGCCTGGGGGTGGGGGGCATCCAGGGCGAAGCTGCCCTGCTTCTGCTTACAGATGCCATGATTTCTTTTTTTTTTTTTTTTAAGTAGCAAATATTGCACAGAAATATAAGCTCCGTATCTGTTAAAGAGATTTCTGCGTTATTTTGTTAACAGAGAAAAACGACATTAAAATCTGGCGTGGAGCTCTTGCCTGCTACTGAACTTAAGCCTAATAAATTGCAACCAGGCAAAGTTTGCTTTGAGAAATAAGCAGCCAGACCCGAAGCAATCAATCGTATTTCAGGAAATTAATTTGGCAGCCTCAACCTAATCAATTGTCTTTCAAACATGCTGAGAAACCCACAACCAAGCTGGCCGTGACTGGCATTCCGCAATGAAATTGCACCAACGCTACGTACCTAATGCGCGCGCCTGCCTCCGTGGTGCGGGCAGCTCCTGACCATCGCGAGCATCGGCAGCTGTGCCTCGACTCCCAGCTGTGAAAGGAAAACCATTTGGTAGCGTGCAGCCAACCTCCCTTCAAATGAGAAGGATACATTTATTTATTTTTTTTTTTTAAGACGGTTAATTTGTAAAAACACTGGAGTGGAATCAAGAGTTCCCAGCTCTGCGCAGAGCTCTACTAAATAGATGCTGAAATAGGGCGAAAAATGTGCATTTTAGTTGCGGTCCCACATGTAGAATAATCTCTACATTAATAAGAGGTAAAAATAACTGTGGATGTTGAATTCTTGGCTTGTGTCAGCTGCATGAATACATTTAATGAGATTGCATTGGCACAGGCAAGCTGGAGTACATTTTGGACCTTCACGCTGTGTGGATTGCTTGGAAGATGAATGCACTCATTTTCAAAGCTGGAACAATTAAAAAAATAATCCTTTGCTTGGCCTGAAAGGATGAGGGATACGTTTCTTTGTTGCTCCTGGACATTATGCAGACAAAAATGACTTTTTAACAGCATGGCTATATCCCCCTCCCTCCCCCTAGCAGCAACAGGAAAAACTGGAAAAGTAGTTTCATGCATCAGAAACTGATGACTGGGGGCAAATACGAGGAGGTAACAAGGACAAACCATGCAGATAAGATGAATTCTTCTCTGAGTTCCTGTGTGCTTTTCAAAAATTGAAATGATGCCTGTTGTGGGATACAATGAATCCACTTAGTAGGTTTTCTTGAGTATTAAGACACAGTTTTAACAATGAAATAACTGTTTGTTCCAGCAAAGGACTTGGGCCATACATACCCATTGTGCATTTTGCAAAACTTTTTTTTCAAATCTCAGCCAAAAATATTTCCAAAGAGTCATTCAGATGGAAAGGCTTTGACTTGGCAAGTATTTGATATCCTTGCACACTGTTTTTCCTCTGCTGTTGTGAGCAGAATTGAACTGCTTATTACTGCATTTCCATAGCTAGAAGGCTGTGCTGTACATTCATTTTTACCCATGCAAAATGGGGGTGAAAGACCACAGGCGTAAAGCAAAAGCCCGTTGCACCCACTTTGCAGTCAGGGACATCGTGACTAAAGGCATGGGGCAACAGAGAACCAAACCTTTAAAGTGCAAAACATTGAAATGTTTTTATAGCCCACCACTGAAAAGGTAACAGAAGTATTCAGGGCGCTCAGTGCGCGTCCCATTTGCAGGCGCTCTCAGTTTAAGCACTTTACAGCAGGCAGAGGGTGTAGGGGTGGGTCCCAGGTGAGGCTGGGTAGGGCGATTCCTGCACTCGGGACCCTGATAATCCCATCGAGAAGGTAGGTACGAGTCACAAAACCCCTTAGATCTAGATTTTGTTTTGACAAATATGCAACCGATCTGAATTTCTGAGAGAGACAACAGGAACCTCTTGCACCACTTCTGTTTCACTCTCTTCGTTGTAAAGTTTCAGGCTTGGAAAGCAAGTATTTTCTTTTTCTTTTTTGGCAGAAATTTGAAGATGACATCTCCTACTGGACAAGCTTAGGGCGTGCTCGTAATGAATACTATGGTGGATACTACCAACACCACTATGATGAAGATTCACCAATCGGCCCACGAAACCCACATACCTTCAGGCACGGAGCAGGTGTCAACTATGATGATTACTAATGCCATTTATCCTACTATAGCTGGTGCCTATACTGCTGCGTTGGGCAAGGCTGAGTCCTCCTTCAGTCAGAATGACCCTGCTTTCCTTCTATCCATGTAAAACAGCAAGAGTAAAGGAACTGCCAGACTGCGAAGAAAGCAGCATGACTTTTTTAAGTATCATTACTTAGTAGTACGCTATATATAACGTGTTATAGAAATAAAGCTTTTTTGATAAAATAAACAGGTTGCCATTATTTAGCAGAGTTTGTAACACCAAATTTCATTCCAACTGTATTATTACAGATGCTTTTTTAAAGGGCTTTTTCATTTGCTTTTCTACAATCAATTGCAAAATTACATTACATCATCTAGTTTGGCATATAGAATACATAATATAAGCCAATACATTTTAGATGTGCCTGCTCATTCAGATTCATGTCAACAAATAAATCCAATTATTCTTGGGGGAAAAGAACAAAACCATTCCTCTCAACTGAAGTGCTGCCTTGTTGCCTCCTCTGCTGTCTCGATACCTACTGCCCACAGCCCTCCGAACTGGTGTGACATGGCGCTTCTGCAGTTCCTATTGGGGCAAGGACACAGACGTTCACAAAAACTAAATCTGGTGCAGAGGAGCTCACTTACCTGCAAAGCCTGGGAAAGGAAAGGGCTCAGTGCAGGTACCTGACTTCAGAAGGAACTGCTGAGACGCAGATGTAATGGGTCTGCATGGCAAGGTTTTGGTAGCGGGGGGGTTACAGGGGTGGCTTCTGTACGAAGCTGCTAGAAGTTTCCCCTATGTCAGATGCAGCCAATGCCAGCCGGCTTTAAGACGGACCCGCTGCTGGCCAAGGCCGAGCCCATCAGCGACAGCGTTTTTTGCCTCTGTGATAACGTATTTAAGAGAGTGAAAAAGTTGTTGTGCAGCAGGAATCGCAGCGAGTGAGAAGAGTGAGAATATGTGAGAGAAACATTTCTGCAGGCACCAAGGTCAGTGCAGAAGTGGGGGGAGGAGATGCTCCAGGTGCCGGAGCAGCGATTCCCCTGCAGCCTGTGGTGAAGACCATGGTGAGGCAGGCTGCGCCCCTGCAGCCCATGGGCGGTGGAGCAGATATCTGCCTACACCCCATGGAGGGCCCCCACGCCGGAGTAGGTGGATGCCTGAAGGAAGCTGTGACCCCGTGGGAAGCCTGCACCGGAGCAGGTTCCTGGCAGGACCTGTGGCCCGTGGAGAGAGAGAAGCCCACGCTGGAGCAGGTTTGCTGCTGGTGACCCCGTGAGGGGGGCTCACGCTGGAGCAGTCGGTTCCTGAAGGATTGCACACCATGGAGGAGACCCACGCTGGAGCAGTTCATGAAGGACTGAACCCGTGGGAAGACTCACGTTGGAGAAGTCATGGAGGACTTTCTCCCGTGAGGGGGACCCCACATCGGAGCAGGGGAAACGTGTGAGGAGTCCTCCCCTGAGAAGGAAGGAGCGGCAGAAAACAACAGTGTGATGAACTGACCCCAATCCCCATTCCCTGTTTTCCCCCTGTGCCACTGGGGGGGAGGAGGGAGGAAAATCGGGATCAAAGTTACACCCGGGAAAGGAGGGAGGGGTGGGGGGAAGATGTTTTAAGATTTGGTTTTATTTCTCATTACTCCTCTCTGAGTTAATTGGTAATAAATCACATTTCCTTTCAGTTGAGTCTGTTTTGCCCGGGACGGCAAATGCTGAGTGATTTCCCTGTCCTTATCTCAACCCCACAAGCCTGTTGTTATTTTTTTTTCTCTCCTCTCTCCTGTCCAGTTAAGGAGGGGGAGTGATAGAGCAGCTTTGGTGGGCACCTGGCATTTTGGCCAGGGTCAACCCACCACAGCAGAGCATCTAACCTGAGTGGCCCCAACCCCCCCCCCCCCCCCCCCCCAGCCACAATAACCCAAAGGTTATCTTTGATGAAAGCTCCCCTTTGTGTCCTTCCCACTTAGCTGCAAGCTTTCAGTCTTGCTCGAAACAGAGAATAAGACAACAACCTAAGCAAGTTAGTATCGGTTAGCATCCAACACAAACCTCAGACACAATTTTCTGCCACGAAGTTTGATTTATCCCAAATTCAAACTGGAATCTATACACATTAGGCTGAGCATCAAAATATATCAGAGACTGGGCAGCTGTTAATGAAGTATATAGTGGATTGAAGGGGAGTTGTTTGGTGGTGGTGTGTGTGTTAAGAACCCTGAAATACAATCAACTTTTCTACCACAGAAACATCAGCCACATTCCTGCTTCTTTCTCGTTACTGTAGAGAAAGTCTTCACGCACACCTAGGCCTAGGAGGGAGATTTCAGCTGTCAGGGGCTTCAGGAGGAGCTTGGTGGAGGAAAGCACTGCTGGAGCTTGACAAGCGTAGAGGACTGGGAAGGGGCAGGTGAGGGACGCTGGCTGCTCCATGACTTCTGGAGCTGAAGAATCGGGATAAAGAGAGATGAAACGTGTACTGCGAACTAGCAGTCAGAGAAGACAGCATGGATGCTTTAGCTGTCTGTCATCTAAAGCTTACATGAAATTTCCAAAGCACGGATCACGGTAGCACCATTCTTTACACTTCACTTTCTTTCTTAACTCTGACTGTATTTCCCAATCTTTCACTTAAAGCCCCTGTTGCGTGATGGACTGGTGTCCAGGAGAGGCAGCCCAGCACTATCCTGCTCCCTGCAGGAACACTTCCAGGGAGACAGCTTTTTGCCGAGGGAGCCAAATTGAACAAACGTGTTAGTCGCTTCTCCTCTGCACGCACAGACACGCGCCAGCCTAACAGGCTCCAAGAACTCAGCTTTCCCCTAGGTTTTGGAGCACTTGCTCTTAGCAGAATCCTTGCCAGTTTAATCGGTTTAAACTGGTGTATTTCCTTGGTAGAAGACCCTTTATTCCAAATACGGAATAATCATATTATTATTATTGCTTGACTCAATCAAGAATGCACTCTTTTGCAGCTGGAAAACACTTATTCCTAGAAGAATACTTCCATTTTGTGTCCTATCAAAAAATTCTGCCGAATTTGGCAATGTTTGAACCATGCTGCTAATTTCCATCATTTCCCAGAATTTAAAACAACTGGGAATTCAGACCTGCTGAATAAGGAAGAATTAAAAAAAAAAAAAGTGCCGTAAATAAATACCATCCCTCCCTAGGCCTTTGTAAGCTGTGTCCATTCCTACACGCTGACTCAGTCGAGCAGCTTTCTGTGCCTTGCAGGCTCACAATGAAGTCTACGATCTCTCCCTTCTGGATTCTCTAAGAAAACAAAAAAATAAATCCTTTCCATTATGTTGTGTTGTGTGCTGAAGTTTCCCACCACATACTAGGGTCTGGCTGGGATAGAGTTAACTTTCTTCAGAACAACACGTATGATGCCATGTTTTAGATTTGTGACCAAACCAATGTTGATAACACACCCATGTTTTTGCTATGGTTGAACAGTGCTTGCAGAGCATCGAGACCGCCTGTTTCCCCCGCTGTCCCCCGGCGGGCAGGCTAGGCGTGGGTGAGAGGTTGGGAGGGGACACTGGTAGGACAGTTGACGCAAACTGACCAATTCCACACCATGTAACGACTTGCCCAACACTAAAAGCTGGGAAGAGGAACAAGAGGGTGGGAGTTTGGCCTTCCAGGGTAGCCACTGCTCAGAGACTGGCTGGGCATCAGTCTTGCTTAGGGGAGATGGTGAGTGGCCTTTGCACCGCCTGGGGTTTTTTTCCTTCTTTCCCTCAATTATTAAAGTGCTCTTACCTCAGCCCTCAAGTTTGCTCACTTTTGCTTTTCTTATTCTGTCCCTTGTCTTGCTGGGACAGGGGGAATGAATAGCTGTGAGGGTACTTGGCTGCTGGCTGGGGTCAGCCCACCACAAGGCAACAGCTCTGAGGAGAGGGGCACCCTCCTTCTTGCAGAGGGGTGCACCTGCCTTGAAGTGCAGCAGTTGCAAGGATGCAAAACTACCTGCAATAAGGTACAACGAAAACGAGTATGCGCCGTCACAGGTTTGGGCAAAAGGAGGAAGCCTATTAAAAAAAAAAAAAAAAAAAAGTTTGTCAGATATGCGTGGAGCGCTTTGAGGTTAACTACATTAACAAAGTTCATTTCCTTTGACTATTTCTGTCCCAACGCACAGACAAAAACTGTGCCTCCCCCCTCTCAGCCTCTCCATGCTGCTTGGCCAAGCACAGAGCGCTTCACATCATCACCATCCCGGCACTGACATCACGTAACCTCTCCACCAAGACAGAAGAGCGGCCATTGTTCATTGTGGCTCCCTACAGAGCAGGAACAGCTTGGCCATGCTCCAGCGCTTCATGTTTCAAGACCCGATGCTGCCACATCCCCCAGTTTGCGGGTGTCAGCCCAGCAAGTCTGTCAGTCAGGCTGACAGGGCAGTCCCGCCTCCTTTGCTGATATCTCTAAGGTAACCATTCCACGTCGAAGCATGAAAGTATTACTGCTGTGCCCCCACAGCCACTCTCATATCCTCCCCCAAGTCTAGACAGAGATGACTTTCTCCAGATCCAGTGTCTTCACCCCCAGTCTTAAATATGTATTTATTTTCCTCTTTACTTTTGGGCCTTCACTCCCTTTAAGTTCCTACCTGTAACACAAACACGTTGGGGATGGGGGATTGAGCACTTTTACCCCAGGACTGTTTCCCAGGTGGAAGACGTAGGCTTCCTTGCTCAAACCAGCTTTCCCTGCAGTGGGGTGGACAGAGAACTTAAGGTCACCCCATAGTTCCCTTTGGCTTCGTGCTTTGGACCTTCCAGCTGCTTCAGCCATGGCATGGATCAAGGCACTCAGAAGATCCCCCTCCTTGTCGAAGAACATGTCAGAAACACTAGGGAAAATACAGCAAGAATGAATGAGCTGTTGCTTGTTCCACGCTGTAAATGGCTCACAACAGGGTGGACAAAAAGTTGTTGCCATGTTTGTTATTTACGGAATAGGCAAGTGAGAGAAGGAAAAGGACTGGGGAAAGGAATAGAGAACCAGAGCCTGTCTTTTGCAATAAATATGAATTATCATTTCACCAAAACCTCCCTGTTGATATGGAATGGCATTCAGGAACTTCCTGCCATACAAAAGGAGCCCTGTTTTCCTCCAGAGCTATTGCTGCTGTTCCTGGTAGCTCTAAGAAGTCCGAGCCACAAATACGGCATTCCCTTCTTCTGCCACTTGTGATCCAAGCGCAGGTAAGTGTTCACAACAGAGCAACTACGAGTTTGTGGTGGCTACACTTCCCTTGCTATTAACAAAGCATCTTCTTCCCGTGGACAGGTCTTCTCTGATCAGCCTCTAACAACCTTCAAGGACTTCTTGGCCTCAAGTAGCATTAAACTCAATACTAATAAAAGCCTGCGGACGAGCTCAATCCATCACACTAATCAAAGCTCTGTTTTGCCCTCTGCAGCCTGTTCTCTATGGCTAATGAATTTATGCAATTGTGTTCGTGTCTTCCCTCCTCTCTTGCCTCTTCCTCTCAACTTTGAAAATCAATTCCAACCCTATCTGACAGAAGTGAAAGTTTTTTCAAATATATTAAATTTCTAATTTTTTTTTAAAAAATAGATGACCGAGAGACATTCATAAACGCCCAGAGGGCAGTGAGCTCACTGGCTACTAAACCCATCAGTCTAGTCAGGTTAAGAGAAGCTGCAAACACCCTAGACACAGAAAGACTGTCAGATCATGATTTCCTCACATAGCAAAAAATCTAACCAAAAGACAGACATGAGGCTTCTCTAGACTATACATTCATGCAACTACCTAAAACAAAATAGGTCTGCCAAGCCCCACTGTAGGTTTTCTGTAGACCAGCAATATGGTTTACAATGCTTCTGAGCAGCCTACATACAGAAATAAAGCCAAATATTTAAAAAATAATTATAAAATTCAACTGCGGACCCCACACTGTGCGAACTTCCAGCAGCAAGAGTGGTGCTCCTTGTGAGGTTCAAGGAATCCACAGCACTGGATACCTTGCACACCTCTCCTTCTAGAAGTCTTATCTTGCTTGCCAGCACCAAGCCGGCCAGTTCACCACAGACCTCTGCTACATTGCGTAGTCCCTCCTGAGAGAGGAGGACTTGCACCTAACACTGACTGAGCTGCCCGTTTGTGCAGACCACTGTGACTGAACAGGCACCTCAAGCCTGGTCATGTTAGTTTTACCTTGCCTGCCTGACCAGGTGACAGCAGAAAATCCCAATTCTCAAATTTCCCGGAAAAAAAAAAAAATTAAAAAAATTACATCCATTGTGTTCAGGCTTGGAAGTAAGAATGTGTCTTGGCCTCATTTACTCCCAAGTTCCATGTTTCCAAGCTTTTAGTGCTGTACTCCACTGCTCTCCATCAAAAGTGGCTCTTCTGGAGGGGCAGCAGCTACATCTCACCTGTGGTTCCCTGCAAACTTGATACCTTTCTCCTACTGAGATATGTAACCCCAGATGGGAGCAGACAGCACCAACATGCAAGCCCTCAACAGCCTTCTTGGAGACAGTTCAGACCAGACAATGCTTGAATTACCCCAGATTTCCAGTCTTAAGCACCAGTAGACTCTGTTTCAACACCCGCAATTCATGCCCTTCCAATCAGCTAGAAGGCCAGTCACCAGCTTCAAACACAAAGGCAACAGCTGCCTCGGCTCCTGTTTCTGGAAGGCACTATTTAGAAAGAATACGTGAACTGAACCAGGAAACTGAAACAAAAGCTAGAAACAGTACAAGGAAAGCAGCAAATCAATACAGGCTGCCATTCAGGCCCGGTGGGAGGCATGCCACATACTCACAGATGGGTTGTATTGGTACTAGCCTTTTGCCCTCTCTCCAATTTGCTCCTTTTATGAAGGAAGTCAGGCTGTGAAGTAACCTAAAAAGCTTTCAAATTCATATCTGTAGTATCCAAACGTTCAGACTTCCCTAGGGATTTCTTTTTTTTCTTTTTGAAAAGGCACATTTTGTGCCAGTTTCCAGAAACATGCTTGTTCTAGTGCAGTTTACGTGTTTTGCACCGAAGCCATTGGATTAAATGAAAAACAGCCCTGGAAGTAACAGCTGGTACCCACAGGTCCCACTTATTACAGAATCACAGAATGTTAGGGCTTGGAAGGGACCTTGAAAGGTCATCTAGTCCAATCCCCTTGACAGAGCAGGACCACCTACAGCAGGTCACACAGGAACAAGTCCAGGCAGGTTTTGAATGTCTCCAGAGAAGGAGACTCCACAACCTCTCTGGGCAGCCTGTCCCAGTGCTCTGCCACCCTCAGAGTGAAGAAGTTTTTCCTTATGTTAACGTGGAACCTCCTATGCTCCAGCTTGCACCCATTGCCCCTTGTCCTGTCATTGGCCATCACCGAGAAGAGCCCGGCTCCGTCCTCCTGATGCTCGCCTTTCACGTGTTTATAAACATTGATGAGGTCACCCCTCAGTCTCCTCTTCTCCAAGCTAAAGAGACCGAGCTCCCGCAGCCTTTCATCATAAGGGAGATGTTCCACCCCCTTCACCATCTCTGTGGCTCTGTGCTGGACTCTTTCAAGCAGTTCCCTGTCCTTCTTGAACTGAGGGGCCCAGAACTGGACACACTATTCCAGATGCGGTCTCACCAGGGCAGAGCAGAGGGACAGGAGAACCTCTCTCGACCTACTGACCACACCCCTTCTAATACACTCCAGGACGCCATCGGCCTTCTTGGCCATGAGGGCACATTGCTGGCTCATGGTCATCCTGCTGTCCACCAGGACCCCCCAGGTCCCCTTCCCCTGCGCTGCTCTCTAACAGCTCAGTCCCCAGCCTGTACTGGTACATGGGGTTGTTCTTTCCCAGATGCAAGACTCTACACTTGCCCTTGTTGTCTTTCACTAAATTTCTCCCTCCGTCCCCAGCTTTCCAGCGTGTCCAGGCCTCGAACGGCGCTCTCAATGGCTGCTCTAAACGCTGGACTAGGGTTGCACCCTCGTGCACCACCTCTTCACAGGTGCTTTGGCATCCAGTGGCATAATTTGCATGGGGAGTAAAATACCAGGAGAAAGAGCCCCTTCCCCCAAATACAGTCTAGAACTCAAGGGTTTAAAAACACCATGCTGGGAGCTGATTAGCAGCTCTTGCCGCAGACCTATTAAAGAAGGGGACTCTACTTTTGCGTACATCCAGCTGTGGTTTTGAGTACAGGGAGAGGCCGCGCTTTGTGAGCGTGTCACTAATGACAGGTTACAGGCACATTTGGAGCATGCACACCACGGTGTACTTTTCAGGCAATTTAATATGGACTAAATGCCCAGATCAAGTACCTAGAAAAAGGCTTCAGACAAAAAGCAGACCTCAAGCTGGCTCAGCTGTGAAAAGATGGAGGCAATGTGCAATACCCAAATTCTGCATCTGAATCCAGACAGGAAAATGCTCCCTGGCTCCCCATCTTGGTTGCATGGCAGATTTCCACTGGAAGATTTCCTGAGCAGCGAAGAAACCATTTTGTCTTACACAGATCACTGCAGACCTGGCCCAGGCAGGGTACACAAACGCACGCAGCAGCCCCAGCACTGCTGAAGCCCCAGGGAACTTTACCAGACAGACTGGATGGGACTCAGAGCCTTGCGAGCACCGGGAGACTCTGGCGTGCTCAGATGAGGGGGCCTAAATACTACACTGCTCCCAGAGTCTTCCCTGGGTCCAGGCATCAAGTCATCGCTACAGGTAACTCCCACTTTGGCCACCAACCTAAAGACACTCGAAAGCTGATAAAACATCAAGCTTTAATGGGATAAAGTCAAGTCACTTGGCTTGATGAGACTTAGGATTTTCAATTTTGAGTTGCACTGAGACAAAATGCCTTTTAAAAACTCTGCCAATCTCCCCTCCTAGGTGTCCAGTCTTAGGCGCTAAAAATAAAGTGGAACTATTAAAAATAAGGGGAATTGGATTTTTCTGTTTGCTTGTTGGTGAAGATGATAGGCATAGTTATCAAAGCTGAAAGCATTTACTGCTAATTCAGTAATTGCTTAAAATAGAAACATTTCCTCTGTTAGGGAAGCTGAAGTCAGACTCCATGGTTTAAAGAAAATTCTATACTCCCGCATCACTATCAACTACCTGAACCGGAATAAATCATGATGTTTTTGTCCGATCGATTTCAACAGACATCCTGCAGCCCTTCCTATTTATCTGTTAAGAGACAAGCAACGAAAGACCAATGTTATTGCCTTTGAGCCAATTATTTACAGACTGTTACTTTCTAATTAGTATACAATAAATGCACAGATGTGTAATGCCCGAGAAGTGCCCACAGTGAAACCCTGAAACTAGTAAATAGAAGTTTCAATATTTTATTAAAATAGCATATTCAACCACTGTAACCAATAATACATTAACTTTATTCCCAGAGTACACACAACACAGTAGTGATTCAAAATATCCTTATCCATGGTAATTAATGAAAATATCTCAAATTCAAGTGTACAACTAAAACTAAACCTTTGAAAAAATCTCTCCTTTAAAGAATACATAAAGCTCTCATACAGAATTCTTTTAAACTCCTCTATAGTTAGATGTCAGTGTGTCTCACCTGACAATACCACTAGCTTTATTCTTATGCATAGTAGAACATCTCATATTTTATAGTACCCATTTTATAAATAAATTGGCATTTTCCATCCCGTTTGTGTTTATCTTCAGCTTCACAAAGAAACCAGTAAATAAAACTGTCAAGGACAGTCACAACAAAATGATCTCACAGCAAGATATAAAACTTGAAGATACTAAAAGATGCTTCTACTCTATTTTACATAAAAAGACAGATTTAAAAAGTGCAAGGCAAGATCTGCAGGGGAAGGGGAATATTTGTTATTTTTAGGCACATCCACTTCTTTAAAGCAAGCTTCAGAATGAAATTCCAGTTTTTTCTTCATGATACCTGTTTCAAAGTCTCTCCCAAAAAAAAACAAGAAGAAAAAAAAAATTACATCCGTCAAATGTCAAGCAGGGAACTTCCTGTCCAACCAAGAGTCTTCAGTTATGTCTTGTTCTTCCTTTTTTCATCCTTGCGGGTTTTGGTTTGGGAATATACTGATTGTTCGCCTGATACTCAAGTTCTTTACGGAAGTAATGAATTGCTTTATTCAAACCTTCTTCCAACGGGACCTGTTCCCAAAAGCGAGGAGAGAATCATATCACTTTAAGTTCACACCAGCTCTTTTACCAACGGTATCTTTTTTAATACAGCTATCAACAGACTGATACCAAGTCTCATTCTTGGCCAATGTAAGTATTAACAGCACCACATGCTGGCTACACGTCTGCACTGCTAATGCCTGTTAACTTTTAAACATCAGATACATTTTCTGACGTAGTCAGTCAAAAAACCCAACAAACTTAAATCTCATCAGATGGTTATGACTGGTCTGTTTGCTGGCAAAACAGATGTACGTAATTCTGCTCTCAATTCATAATACATTGAAAGACACAAGCACACAGAAATTTAAGATCCTTCTGTTTTCAATGATTCAAGATCCTCTTTCTCAGAATCTCACAGAATGGTATATACCACTGAAAGGTACAAAGGTGGTGGATTTTTTTTTTTAGTTTTTATTTCTTCAGTGCTCCATTAACATACAGACAAAGGGATACAAATCACCACTCAGTTTCTCATTTGATATTCTTAAATCTGATACAAATAATTGTAAATCTTCATATTCTATGCCTGTATTTAAACACGATTTGTAGACAGGAACAACAGAAATACTACGCACTTTTCTCAGGAGCTATATGCTCCGACATGCTTGCTGATACAGAAGGATAAAATAGCAGCACAAAACCTACTTGCCTTGATGTACCGACACTGCACTGCTACTTCAGAGGAAGTTTTGATACTAACTGTGACAAACACAGAAGGTCAGCGGTATCAAAGTCGACTGTTTTAAACCTTTTGTGATTGTAACACCTGCCCATCATCCTTGTTCTGGTGCAGTCTGTTAATATCTGATGTCGCTGTGAATCCTTTCAGAAGGGTTTGGAGCTATCTTTTTCTATTAATAGGCTGACATTTACTAGATAGGTTCACATGTTCCCTGGAAAGATTTTTCTCTGCACATCTAAAACACCCTACAAACCATGGTGCTAGCTAGAATGGGGAGCTGGCCAAGAAAGTCACACCCTTTCTGGGGATGAAGTAGGCCTACCTCCCCAAACCACAGGTACGTACCACAGGTTCCCAGCCAAGCAGTAACTTGGCTTTTCTGATGTCAGGTTTTCGTTTCTGGGGGTCATCCTGTGCTTCTGAGAGAAACTGGATTTCACTCCCGCTGCCTGTTAAACAAGACACTGTGCATTATCATCCGCAATTCACTATACTTTGCATTTACATCTTTCCTACCTACTGGAGCATGAAGTCTTTCTGCAGATTTCTGCTTCATAATTTACCACTGAAATGTGAAATTCCCACAGACACAGCTACACTGCACGCAACAGCTGGGTAAACCAGCTGTCCCACAGCAACATGGATTCACAAAGCATTTCATAAAGCTTTCAGCATGGATTCACAGAAAGGAAGTTATGCCTGACCAGTCTCATGACCCTCTACAATGAAATGACTGCTTCAGTAGACAAGGGCAGAGCAGTGGATATCATCTACCTCGACTTTAGTGGGCCTTTTGACACTGTCTCCTGTAACATTCTTACTGAGGGCTGGATGTGGTGGATTGAAAACTGACGGCATGGCCAGGCCCAGAGGGTGCTGAACAGTAATGTGAAGTCTAGTTGGAGGCTGGTAACTAGTGGTGTACCCCAGGAGTCAATACTGGGTCAATATGGAGTTGCTGATACACCAGGGGGCTCTGCTGCCATCCAGAGGGACCTTGAGAAAGGAGGCTGGAGAAAAGGAACCTCATGAAGTTCAACAAGGACAAGTGCAAAGTCCTGCACCTGGGGAGGAACAACCCCAAGGCACCAGCACATGCTGGGGGCCAACCAGCTGGAAAGCAGCTTGGCAGGAAAGGACCAGGTGGTCCTGGTGGATGCCAAGTTGAACATAAGCCAGCCATGTGCCCTTGCCACAGAGAAGGCAAGTGGTATCTTGGGCTGCATTAGGAGAAGCGCTGCCAGCAGGTCGAGGGAGGTGATTCTTCCCCCTCTACTCAACACTGGTGAAGCCACACCTGGAGTGCTGGGTCCAGCTCTTGGCTCCCCAGTACAAGAGAGACATGGATGCACTGGAGAGAGTACAGTGAACAGCCGCTGAGATGATGAAGGGACTGGAGCATCTCTTCTATGAGGACAGGCTGAGAGAGCTGGGAATGTTCAGCCTGGAGAAGAGAAGGCTCAGGAGGGGTTTCGTCCATGTGTATAAATATGTGATGGGGTGAGTAAGGAGGAGCCAGGCTCTTTTCAGTGGTGTCCAGTGACAGGACAGAGACAGTGGGCACAATCTGAAACACAGGAGGTTCCTTCTGAACATCAGAAAACACTATTTTACTGGGAGGGTGATGCAGCACTGGCACAGGTTGCCCAGTATAAGGCTGTGGAGTCTTCATCCTTGAAGATACTCAAAACCTGTCTAAGCACGGTCCTGGGCCACTGCTGGCTGTAGGTGACCCTGCCTGAGCAGAAGGGTTGGACTAAATGACCTCCAGAGGTCCTGTCCAACCTCCAACATTCTGTGATAGCACTTTTGCACTGTAAAAGGACTTCACTTCTCTTTGCCTATACTCTCCAGTCTGATTTACAACATAGTACTTGCCTTTCCTTATGACAATACACAGAAACAGGACAATTTCTCTAACCAAATCTAGCAAATAGCTTCCACACCATGTTGCTACAGGATTTTATGGTTGTAGAACTAAACCGCCTCCCTGTGCTGACTGAAACAGATCAAGTTGTTTGTGAACATAGAGACAAATGGAAGTAATAATTATTTTATGTGCCTGATGGTTTTGGTGCTGTGATTTTCAATTTCCTTCCCTGCTCTGTGGATTCACAGAAGTTTTCCAGAGGGGATAGTCCTCTATTAGAATCATCACATGAATCAGCTTCTGTACTGTATGTTTGAACTTGTCTTTTTCAGATCTCTCAGAAGCACTTCTGGAATCTACAGACTAAAAACCCTTGGCTAATGGCATCAGTACGTTTCATCTCATTAGGAAGCCACACTAGAAGACTAAGCACAGCCATCCACTTCCATTCTTGAGAGCTCTGATTTGCTACAGGTATCAGAGCAAGAATGAAGAGAAAGCCACAGTGTTTTCTTCCCAGCCACATAAAAGGGAGGTGCTGACAGCCATTCCAAGAGTCACTGGCAGGTGAAAAACTAGAGACAGACTGTCACCACAGCACGAGGTTTTTAATGGAAGGATTGAAGGAGAACAGCCTGCATAATTGTGAAGAACCATCTTGCTGAAGTATATTTCAGCTAAGATGTTATGCAAGACGTTTTCATTCATGTGTTTTACATTCATTTATGTATTGTCCTTGTGCCAAAACAAATCTAAAAAATGCACAAACGTTATACAAAATAATGGGTATCGATTGCACAGATACACGGAAAGACGGTTCATGCAATATTTTACATACAATTGAGAGGATTTGGATTATCTTATTAATATTTAATTACATGATCAGGATACAATTAAATGCCTTTTATGAAGCTATTAAGAAATCCAAAGACCAATTAAATTATCCATATATTACACACACTAATCAAGTAATAATAATCTAATGACAATAAGTACTTCATAAGCTTTTCAAAGAATTACTTGTCATACTCACCAACAAGCTTTTTAATTAACTGGGCAAATTCTAAGATAGTGTGCTCTTCTGGGTTTCCCTAGAAATAGAAGGGATATTCATTACAATAACAAATACCTTTCGACATGTTAGCTTTCTGACATGAGATGATTCTAACAGGGTCCTCAAACTCTGAAAAAGCTAAACATTATGCCTTGTTCCCACTTTGATGAAAAAAACCATAACTTTGACAAGCTCCATACTCATTAGAAAAGCTGCCCTCCATTACATTTGCCTTGGTAATTCAATGTATGTAGGGGGGCGCCCACAAAAATCAGTCTGTAAGAATGGGAAAATGCACCTCAATCACAGTAAAGGCATATGCCACTCAGCGGCCCACACAACTGCATTATCAGTTTGAAATCTGGATTCAAAGACTTTGCTGAGTTGAGGACAGATAACATAATGAAGTAGTGTGCTAAATTCTCAGTTCATCCAAAGTTAGGAAACCAAACTAATTTAGCCGCAAACAATTGCTTCCGCATTTACTACAGTCTAGATATCAACACGTAAAAAGGCTGCTGGCTTTCCTATACAATATTCCTTTTCTTAACTTTTTTTTAACCAACTTGCACATGAACTTCTGATCAGCATTTCAGAATAAAATGCTGAAAGCTTCCTGTTAGCATTAGCTCACCTTCAGACTCAATTCCCTCTACCCCTAGCTTTCCTTGTTGTCAAACTCTTCTTTGTTACATCTTGTTTGACCTAAAGCTGAACATCTAGGTACATATAGATTTAAATATTGAGTTTTCTGGAGACAAAACATGGTGGGGGTTTAAAAGTATCAGCATTTGGATAGAAACATAGAAAGAATTCATGGCCACAGTAAAAAAGGAAAATCTAGTGAACAACTGCTCTGCAGGCTTGAATATCTGATTTGGCAAAAGTTGGGATACACAGAAATGACCTGGCATATGCATCCTTTTTCTGTTCTTATATCCACCGCTGATAATAAGGTGACAAACGGGACAGAACCAAAAATCTTATTAGAAAAGTTAAGTTCTAATCAGCCTTCATCGATATTAGAAAATTATACCATCAAATACTATCCTGTTTTTCCCCTAATCAAGGCTAGTGTGAAGTGATTTCTAATTATTTAGAGCCAAGTAGTCCTTCAGTGCTTTTTTTCACTAAAACCAGACTTCAGTCACTTCCTTGGTGTATTTTCCATGTGTGTGTCCCCTCATATTCCCTTTGTTTTTTTTTCCATACTCTAATTACATAAGTCTTTTTGCTAAAACAAATGAAAAACTCTAGAAAATTTATCCTGTTCTTGGACCTACAAGATCTCAACATCTAGGGGCTTAATCTTCTTCTTTATAAAGAAGATACATGGAAGAATACATTATCCATAATGGAAAGAGCTTTTTTGCTCCTTTTATTTATTCTACAAATCAGGATCAGTGATGAGAAGGAAAACAAAGGTGATGTTGGCCACTGTGCAGTAAACACAGTAGAGCAGAGCTCTCATACTCACCAAGTTGACAGGACTGCTGACATTGCTGTTCATCAACGCCACCAACCCATTCACAAGATCACTATAAAAAGGGAAGAACAGATTGAGGCAATTTCCACTTCCCTATAAATAATATTCTTGTCTAAAAAGAGAGCTGCCTCCTCAGAGCTCCAGTAAAGCAGACCAGGCAGTTGAGGAATGCTGAAATCAGATTTATAGTGTATACTTCAATGGGTGCATGTTTTCTTGTCTGTTTGTTCCACAGTCCCTATTATAAGACATACCGAGTTGGAGGTTAGTTTGAAAGGGTCATTATCTTTGGGATACACTGGCTATAGTTCATCTGAACATACGAAAGAATATAAAAAAAATACCAAGTGACTAGAAGCCAATAACTCCTCTTCATTCCAGTACCCAAGCATATTTAGAGGCCCATTTCCAACACATTGCAAACAGAACAGAGTCAGTTGTAATACAGAGGCACATGACACCACCACATGCTCTACAGTTTGTTGCTTGAAATGTCTTGCTTTCAGAAATTCATAAACCAAGCTTGATACAAGCCATTTTTCTGGTGTTCCCTCAGCCAGCAAAATAACCCAAAGTTATTTTGGACTATCAGCCACAAATTTAGCAGCTTGCTCCTGGACATAGAAATCCAGACCCCTTTTATTCCTGACTTATAATCAGGAAAGGAGTGGCTACTTTGAACTGATGAGGTTTCCATAGCGTCTATCCCCGCTGTTACTACTTTCAGCAGAGGGAAAGAACATTTCCAAGCAGAGAATGATTAAAATAACCCAGAAACCTGGCACGGAAGTTGACCTAGCACGACAGAACAAAAGATTCTGAGGAACAGGCTCACTTTTTCATAGTGAAGTACCTTCTGGCACTGCTTAGACTGCAAATATTAGCTACAGGAGCACTCCCTCAACCGGTTCCTTCCCCCAGGCGGGTAGAGCACACACACTGACCGCAGCACGCCAGAAGACACCAGGTGGCACTATTGCATTAAAATACAAGGAGTGACAAACTGCTCAGCATTAAAAACCTACCTACCCCTTGCTGTCCCTCGAAGAGAAGAACACATTAATATCTCAGTTCAAAGTTCTAAACCAACTAACATTTTGTTTCTTGGTACTTTTTAAAACTTCACTGTCTCCCTTCTGAAAGTAAAGCTGGCCTAAGAACGAACATAATCTCTTTGACTAAAATGCACATGCATACAAAGTTGGCCAAGCTCAAAGAACCATCAAGTGAAATAAATACCAGACAGTACAAACAAGGCTTACCTGACATACTGGAAAGCTCTCGTCTGAGTTCCAGGTCCATAGACCTAAAACCAGATGAAAATTAGAAAAGTTACGTAAATATAAAAGTCCTCTCTAGCCCAACTATCTTTTCCTCACCTAGAAAAACATTCCAAGGAGAAACACGCGAGACACCAGCTCAATGTTACAGGAATGGAAAAAGATGTACTTGCAGAGCCTTTGGCAACGTATCAGTTCTTTGAAGGTCTTCTTCCTCTTGGATGTGTCTCCAGTAAACATATCCTTAGGCATTTTGTTAACCAGAACTCTGCACGTAGGAAACATTCTCAGGGATGTAGGACAGAGTGATGCTTTGTCCTCCCCTGGAACTCTGAAAGAGGCTGCAGCATGCACTCAGCCAGAAAAGAGTGCCAAATATTTAAAGCAAGCCTCAGACTACTAAGATGTGGTTACGATGAGCAATTTTTATTTGCTCATTAACAACAGCCAACTTCAAAGAGACCACCAAATATTAGTGGTCTCTAAAAGAAAACTGTCAAGAAAAATAGAAGTCTAAGCATTTAAAGCAATCAGGACAAAAAACCCCAAACGTGTGGCTCTGAAGATTACTATGTAGGGAAATGGGAGGTTGAATGATTTCTAGAGGATATGACTGCCAAAGTCACCTGTACGGATGTACCAAAATCTAAGAGGGGAAAAAATAAAGTTTTCTCAGGTTATGCGCTGGCACCCTGGAGCAACCCAGTTATTTAAGTTCAAACAGACACTAAAGTACACTTAAAGCGTATGTAACTGTATCAAGTAACATTTTTTTCACTGTTTAATTGCATGTAGCACTGAAGTTCCTAGAACACGAATACTTAAATTCTGAAAGCTACCAGTAGGCACACTGAAGTGGCGAAAACACTGAAGTTTAACTGAAGATGCACACATCTGACCATCAACCTGCTACAACAGAAAGCTTTTTGGAAGGACAGAATAGAAAGCATGTTTGTTTTCCTAGGGGGCAGGAAAGACAATACAATCGTTCCACATGCCATCATCTGTCACTTGGTAAGCCTGCTGCTCTCTGAGGCTGATTCAGAACCAAAAGAGATCCCATTTCAGTAGGCACTGGGTAAGATCAGGCATTTGTTTGTTTTAATTTATTTTAATTTGGTTTATTATTATCCAATAGCTGATTCTGAGAGAAATGCACCAGGAGAGCACACTGACAGCCTGACGGACTCCCAAAGCAAACAGGAAGCACATTTTATGTATGTATATAGAGCTCTGCTTGTTTTCTTTCAGCTTGTGCGTCAAGTTTTCCAGAACTAAGGCATTTGTGCATAGTTTCTGCAAAGTCATCCGTGTGGCTACGTGCAGGCAGTGGCTGGAAAATACCATGTAGTTTCTTCCTCCCGATTTCTCTCAATACCTCATAGTTTCTCTTAATAAACCCTTCCTTTACAATATTACAAAGCAACAATGGTCATGCATAGGCTATAATTTCTTCAAATTAAAGAAAATTTTCTCAAGATATTATTTACCCCATTGGAACGACTACTTTGAAAGAAGAGATTGAATACATTAAGTTTCTAAAAAGGTCAGCACTCGATATTCCTGTCAGCCAAATTCTGTGATGACACAAGGGTGAGGTTTTTTTTTTTTTCGTTCTCAACTACTGCTTATTGCTGATAATTAATTTTATTTGACTTGGTCAGCTAAACAACTCCCCCCTTCGTTCTTTTCTCATACTCGGTAATTTTCAATGTCAGGCAGTTACTCCCTGCAGAACAGTGATGCTGGGCAAAATGTTCCATTTTATTCTCTACTACATTCTTGATAAAGTCTAGACAGCACAGCAGTTACAAAAATAAAAAAAAAAAAATTCAATATTCCCTCCCACATCACAGTACTGACTCCAAACTCCTCTTACTGATGCTCTGAAACATCCCACGGATTGCATGCTTTAAAAGAAGGTAACTTCTAATTCCCAGAGGAATTTCTGGCTGAACTCTGGATTTTACAGTCTCCAAACAGAAGGAATGCTGTCTCAATATCAAGGGAGCTGCCCCGCGGAGGTACTTAAACTACCATTTTTAGTTATTTAGCAGAAGCCATTGAGTGATTCCCTGGCACTTCACACTCATAATCGAGGCAACATTAACAAATATTTACATGAAATTTCTATTGTATGTCACATAAACTGTAAATGCTTCCATGAGCTCACAACTGATCTCAGATTCCAAACTACTCCCTGTTTCAAGATGTCTCCTCATTTATTTTACATATCCTCATTATTTTGTAACAGTAAACTAAACAGGATCCCGGCATAGGTCAGGCACTGTCTGTATGGCTAAATTACCAGCAGCATCTTTGACAGAGTATTGGCCTGGGCCAGCCCTTGCTCTCCCAGACAATACTGTGACATTGCTTAAGCATTATCAAGAGCCAAGGATCATTCACAGCAGTTTAGATGGGGCAACTTGTTTCGGCAGGAAAATTTAGCTGTATAGATGTGGGCCATGTCACACCAGTTTGTCAATGGTAACAAAACCCAGTCCTGGCTGGCTTTATTTACTAAAACACAATGTACCCCGAAGGCCTTTAATGTTATGTTACACATGGAAAATTTAGGCTGATCTCCAAGCTTGCAAAACGACATTTAGATGCCTAACTTCCAAAAAGGGTTCAGAGAAAGTTCCTCAACAGCAGTAAGCACCAAAACATGATTCTGTAAGCCTCGTCACGCCGTATCCCCACAGAAGAGTTGTGACAGACAGAGATTCAAGTTCAGGATGACTAAAATACTTTCTCAGATCACAACTGGTAGCCTTTCTCTCTGGGAAAGGAAGACCAATACCATCAATAGATCTTTGGATATATAATTCTGTATATATGAGCTTGATATACTGAAAGACTGGATTTTTCAAGCAGTGGGAGAAACCTCAGTGTTTTCTAAACCCCATCCTCTTTCACAGCACATAAGGATAGGATATAAAGATGAACGGTTCTTCACATGACAGAGAGGTCATTACTTACTGTTAGCGGTTCTCCCTGCAGAGCTTGTAGGATAAAGTTACTGACAACTCTACCATCATTCATATGCATTCGAGGACCAAAGGTATTGAATATTCTGGCAACCCTCACTTCAACTCCTTCCTGTAGGCAAAGAAAAAGAATTGTTACTACCTTAGTAAGAGCGTCTTCCTTCATAAAGGTGCAAATTAACCCGCCCGTGTCCAAAAGGTTTCTTAAGAATCCCTCTTACAGCTTTAACGGGCATTGTTTTCTCACCATGAACTCTCCTCAATGCTGCTGGAAACTGTAGTGCATACAGCAAGGTAATTTATATAGTTCTCAGTATTTGTAATGCAAATTCTAAATCAGTGCTAGAACAGCTGATGATTTCAGCACGTACATTTTCTTCCAACAACAACTTTAAGATTCTTCAATAGTACCCTTCTAACAATGACTTATTTCACGTGGGACTTATCTACATTTTTTGCACGTAAGTGAAGTCTGACTGTCACCAGATACAGTACCAAGGTAGCGTTTCCAAAGATTAGAAAAGCTGAACACTTCAGGTAAGTATCTTTACGAATGCTATAAAGTAAGTGGCTTTGTAACCACAGCCACAATGTTTCTTGGCTCCCTGCTACTTATTAGGCTGTGTAAACACATGTATTACAACCCAGGTCTCTTCAACGGCTTTGTTTTTTCCAAGAAACATTTCTATTATTCTAGAAGTCCTTTCTGCAGGATATTTTGCAAATCATCAAAGCAAAATGCAACAAATATGTGAAACGGAAACGGTCTGGACAAAACATTTTAACATTGGGAGACTGGAGACTGAAGTAATGTCTCTCTAGGCATTTTCTGTTTATTGACAATCATTTGGACAAGCCACAGCTCACGATAAAGCCTACAAGAAGGATGTTTGGCCTTTGTGAGCCAAAGCATGCACTTGGCTCCTGATGAGTTCAAAGCCCCATAGTATGCTGTAAACAGAGAGACGCTACCATGTGAGAGTAATAGCCACAAGGCAGGGAAGAAGGTGCCATTTTCAACCCAGGCCTATCACCATCCTCATACTCCCTGGACCTCTCCACCCCCAGAAAAAAACATCCTTGTATCAGCCACAGGAAGCACTTTCTTTCTGAAGTAAACTTTGTGCTGCTGATTCAACTGAAGGAACTGAAGCCACAAGCACAATGTTCTGGCATTGCAAACATTCAGTCATCCCTTCAGAGGATACACAGAACATCTGGTATTTTCAGTGCCTTTTACTAAGGCTTACACCAGTGCTTTCCATTTTCATGGAAGACAACAGGGCGTGTGGCAGACGTGTATTGTTGGTACCGCTGTGGCTGAGGGCTGCAGCTCACATACACTTCGCTCAGGAGAGACCTGGATACACGTTTTTCTTGGAAATAAATGTAGCTTCATGTACAAGAGAAACTTGCAGGAAAATCTGATTTTCTCTCTTGGTTCTCCAAGTGAGTCAAACAAATGAATCCTCAAAGAAGTTTTGTGAAAGCAATAGCATTAGCTTTTTACAGATGAGAGAGTGAGAGGGGCAAAAGACATTTAATACTTCAGCTATTACTTGGTGTTGAGAAATGAGAAACACCAAGCAGTATTGGTAAAGCCCAATGCTTCCTAGTATGGAGAATGCCAAACAACATCCACTTCTGTTTAACTGCAGGTAAGGTTTCAGTCGCCAGAGAATCATAGAACAGTTTTGGTTGGAAGAGACCTTCAAGATCAAACATTTGTATTTGCAACTAAATTGTAAGCGAGCAGTAAGCAGCGAGGTAACTATTGTGCCATAGGAAAAGCTACAGTCTTGGGTCTTTGTCACACAACAAACTTGCACCCACAACAGAGCCAAAAAAGTAACAACATCCACTTGGCCCTGCTGAGACAGCCTGGAAAGAGAATTCCCTTCCCATGAAAAACACATCAGTTGCAAACATATTCTTTACTTCCTGCTCGCTAAAAAAGCCACAGCAGTGTAACATGTCAAGCATACTTCCAGCAGCGTATTACAGAGCCATTCCCAACGCCTTCACAGTATCTGGAAATACGTAGTCTGATAGAGTTGCTGGTTCTTTCATCTTGCCCAGCACTCAGTCTTAAAAAGGACACTGGCTCCTTCAGGGAGGGACTGTATTTCACGTGGGCTTTCCAGATATTGCCATTAATAACAAGTACAGAAAATGAGGCACTTGGAAGCTACAAGTCAAGATAAAAATAACTCATTAAACAATGCTGACCAAAAAGCCTCTCTTGTACTGCACAAGCTACAGCAGCAGCCTTGTTTTCCAGTATTGGCTGGAAACTGGCAAGAGATCTAGAAAAGAAAAACAACACATTCTCTATAGGCACTTACTCACAGCCACAGTGAATCCAGTATTTCTTCTCCCTTCTATTTATTCTCCTCCCCTCGCTGTAATGTTGTCTTTTAAAATGAGTAACTTTTTTATTTATAGTGTCATCTAGCAGAGCTTTTCTCTGCAGCTTACTGCTTTGAAAAATCTATTTTCTATGCAGCTGAATTTTCATTTGTGCCTGTAAAACTGGGATCTATCTTCTCAAAAGAAACTCTTCCAAAGACAAATACTTACGGTATACTCTTACCTATGTTCTGTTACTTTGAATATCAACAACACGTTAATTATGATTACCTCCACCATATTCCCACTACCAAAGCCAATTACTTCCCCAGATTTGTGGCTGTAAGTCACGTACAATATTTTATTATATCCTAGAGAAAGGAGAAAAACTTTTTTGGCCCATATTTATACATACCTATAAACAAAAGAGAGCTTGAGACTAATTCCTGATATTGAGATCAAATGTGATCAACTAATTTCTGTCCTCACTCTTTAAGACTATGCCTTTCTATAGCTTAACCTATAGATTAACCAGAGAGAAAGTTCCTTGAGCAATCCAAAAGACAGCCCACAAGCAAGCTAACAAAATGCAGCATCGTGGGCTAACAAAATACTTCAGCTCGCTCTATTATTTATCAGTAAGGACACGTTCACAGAGACTGTGCCTGTACAGATGAAGAGGGAGGACAGAAAAGATGCAAAGAAGACTGTCAAGGCTTAGAAATACCTCCTCTGAATAAATACTCAGTCTATTCTACAGCTGTCAGTCAAAAAAGTAGCATTAGTTATCCAGTCTCCCCTGCAAAGCAAACTTGTCCATTGTCTTCAGCATGAGTTTTTGCCACTTAGTTTTAGAGATCCCTGCTCCAGAAAGCATCAGGGATGCTGTAACAACATCTTAATTTAAAAAGATGTATTTTAATTTTATAAGCCTTTTAAGAAAAGGCATCTCCCTGTGTTGACCGTGACAGAAAATAGATCAATACAGAATACAACTCAAATGTGAAGAGGCTCTTTTAAAACACATGCTATGGCTGTAATTCATGAGCATATTCAAGCTTCTCTTACTAATTAACAGTGCTCCCTTCTTCATAAAGTCTGTGGATCTATCTGAACAGCAAGTGTGAATTAGATCTTCCTGCATACAAATTAGGAAAGGGAAAGCTGCAAGTGTCTGCACTCCAGCAGACAACTGGATTCAGAAAAGTCTGCCACGGAAAGCCCAGACAGTTGCATGGATATCATTGTGACCTGACACAACTCTTTATCAATGTTTCAGCTAAAATTACTAAAGATTGCTGCCTGCATCCCTTGCCTTATCAGTCAACTCTTATTATTTCATATTCTTTCCTATGTGTTTCAGAGATCGTTAACTAACTCCCAAAAGTGTTCCCAAAACCCTGCACGGTAATCACAGCAGAATTACTAGCACAGTGTTCAGGATCCATCTGTGATGTGTTTACGCTACAATATTGTACACTGAGGCCTGGTCCAAGGTATTTTATAAATATGTAGTGCCCACTGTATAAGCAAAATGAAATTAATTCGTGGTTGCTAACAGCTTTTTAAAACTGTTTTGCAAAAACAGTGATGCTGAGATCTGAATTTCATACACAGTAAAGCTCCTAAACAAGCTAGGAAGGACAATCACAATCATCTGACTCCACTTTCGGCATAGTGCAGGTCCCTGAACACGACCAAGGCAGACCTCTAGTACTCTCACCTTACCATTGAAATATTACCATGCTTATAGTTCAACACTTCCCAGACTAGAAAAGCCACAACTTCTCTTTCAGGTCTCTTCAGACCATTACCTACTTCTCCCTGCTATTGTCCTATTTCTAGCACTTGGCTCAGCTTGCATACCTCTTGTACACATACTGTATGTGGCCAGCACAAACAGCCACAGGGCTGTTCTACCAATGCTCTGACAGGAGACATTGCCATTGGGAAGGGATGTGTACCCACCTAAGTGCATGTATGCCTGAATCACTGTTCCCTTCAGACAGGGCTTTTAACTTCAACACTTTACTGCACAACGTGGCTTCTGAACGTGAGGTGGCAGATAACACAACCAGTGCACTAACACCCAGTGAATGAGAGCTCTGTCACAGCTTCCAGTAAGGCTCAGGAATACAGACAAACCATCTCATTTTAGCCATCTGTATAATGGAGAGTTCTGCAGTTATACTCATGAATTACTGTAACAATGTGAAAACAATGTGTACAGGTGAAAGAAAATGCCTTACCAATGCTTTCAGAGCTGTATGAGGAGAATGCATCTTATAGCTGGAATTAAGAGGTGTACCAAATTGAAAAGAGCATCAGAAACAACACACACTTTGCATCAAAAGATGAATGATGCTATGGATATATCCTTATTCAAACACTGAACTTAAAGTGAATCAGTCTCAAAAAAAAAGTTTAAAGTCTTCATAACTTCAAAATTCAACTTGCACAACAGTGCAGCAACATCAAAACCAAAGAACTAAATTCTCCAATTACCTGAGGTAAATGAGAAGATGGGATTTCTTACAGTACCGCAAGGAAAGAAAAAACCCACCACAATACACTAGAGCACAGAGACTATGGAAAATATTCAGACTTTTCTTGGGAAACTGCCTGTGTTTGTTTAGTCCACAGCTTTAATAGTCATTGCAATACAGTCTTCTAACCTTGTCTATAGTACAAGGTTGTTTTGCAATTGTTAACAGCGCAGAGCATGTAGAAACAGTGAGGATACTAGAGCACTAGCAACACCATTGTGTCTGAATACGGGCCAGAAGACCTGACAGTTTTTTCCTGGTTTATTTTCATATAATTTGGAGAAAACGTTGCTCCACTGATAGAAAAAAAAGCCTCCTATTATATCCACACTATGTTTGTTCTAGGAAGTTCTGACAACTCAGATAAAACAACACAATTTAGAAACAGATACTTAAATAATGAAACTCTCCACTTACAGAAGGGCTCCTACTACTAATGACCCAGTGAAACAACAGGTTGGATTTTTGTAACACTGCCTCAGTTACTGCAGTGTTCTCCTCCCCTTTTCACCTCACTCACTCCAACTGAATGTTAGCAGCAGATAGCCTTGCAAGGCTGTATGCCACTTTGGCATTTGCACAGGACCAAACACAATGTTTTGGTTCATGTGCAGAGCTCCTACGCAGCAAAAAAAAAAAAAAAAATTATTACAGCCAGCTCTAACACTCATTAGAAAATGTGCAGATCCATGTAGAAGGACTGTATAAGGGTAACTAAAACAAGCCAGTTTCAAAAGCTTAGCATTATTTATAGTTTGCAGGACTTAACTTTATTGAACTACGGGGAAGGCTTTTTATCTGTGGTTTCTCTTTTCCAAAGTACAAAAGCCTATTTGTGAACCATGCAGTTACAAAGATTGAAAGCAGCACTGTTTCTTCTTTCAAAGTGGAGCCAGTTAATCAGGAAGATAAAAGCGACTAACAACAAACAGTACTTGGAATTTTCAATGGAACTGCCACATTTATTGAGAATGTCAATATAACTGTGAGTGTGTGACATCTCAGACTTTGCAGAGGAAAGGAATTGTGGATGACTTTTTCCTTTTCTTTCTGAATTTCACTGACTTGGTATATAAAAACTCAGATGGGACACCAGTTGCAGTGCTGACACCCGCACTTCAGAGCTGTCAATGCCCTCTCAGTCAGCAGTAAAAGTCAACTCTACCTTACAGGCAGTGCCCAAGGTGGTGGACTGCCTGTAGCATCTTACAGACTCCCCTCTCCAACCTTTGCCTGACTAATATTCCTGGATATGAAACTCCTCTGCAAGGCTTCTAAAAAACTAAAGGGATCCATGATACCTCATATCACTACAATTTAGCTTTGGCCTTGTATATATGTATATATCCAACAGTAACCACCATCTGTGTCACTAAAGGGCTGTTGTCTGGGATTTTGACTACTGCCCTGAGGAGATGCAATGCTTCCTCTTCTCGCCCTGTGCTGTCAGAACCACAAACAATTCAATTCCATTCTTCCACAAACAACACCAATTTTGCATCTTTTCTTAAGCAAACTGCTGGCAAACTTCATATGACAACATCAAAAAAAAAAAAAAAAAGAACGCTGCATGCTTAAAAATAATCTAGATTGAATATCAAGGAAAGAAAACAATGAGCAATAATTAGAGAATACAGGATAAGCTCCCAGAAGACATTAAAGCAAACTGCTTTAATTCAACATAGCTATTTGTTTTCTACCTAATTACTTGATAACTACCTGGTTATTCACTATTCAATGACTTTTCCGTTGCAATTCAATCAACAGTTTTCATTACCCCTACACTTTACATCAAGGCTTTTTATGATTACTGAAACCAACTCAATTTGTGAATTAAAGATTAGGGGGAAGTACAACTCAACATAAAACAGAAAACCGCCCTCATTTTGCAACTGCAATGCACTTCTATATTTAACGAATTCCAGCATCCGTTTGCATGTGTTATTTTCTCTCGTTAATATAATAAACTTCATCTCTAACATGTCTGTCTTTTGTTCCTATTAAGATTTTTTGGCACCTTGAGTCTTCAGTCCTCGTTATAGAATATTCTATAATGCAGACCATAACACTTGTCCACTTAAAGAAGGTTATACTTAATATTTGATTACGATAACTCAATTCACTCCTACATGCTCAGAAAGGCATCCAGTGGAATTCTTAATTGAAGATCTAAGCTATTCTAAGGCAATTTGAAAACCATCACATCACATCATGTACAGCTAAGCCCATTTGTTACCACTGAAGCTTGCAGAGTCACACAGCCGGCATGAGAGAAAGGATGAAGAAAAGTGGTAGGAGAATAAAAATTTCCCTGCAACATCCCATGGTGACCTGAAGTGTTGCTTCAGCTCTGGAGAATTTCCTTACAGATAACTGTATAAAAGGATATCTAGTTCACAAAACACCCTTAATATGCTAAGCATTTAAAATGTCATATATACGTATTTATGACATGCCTCTGCAAACACAAACACACCAGATCCGTGCCATGAAGGTAGTGTCATATTCTGACTAGTATTTACATTAAGCCGGAGTTGGAGAATACACAAATACTTGGATTTCCGGGTACCTCCATAATTCCAACTGCAATTTTTTCAAAAGTTAAATGCATACTGAACCGAAACTCCTGAACAAAGCACAAAATTCACACTGCAGTACCATACTCCCCTCCCACCTCTTTATGCCCCCTGCACCTGTATGTTTTCCTCATCTATATTATGTCCAGTAACACCTTACCTGTATTTGGAAAACGCTGTTCATTTTGGAAAATGGTGGTATTACCTTACCTAGTACAACAGAAGTTCTGTGGAGGAGAGAAATTACTAGCTGTGCAATCGTATCACCTCTATAGCAAGTCACACACATACGAAATTTATGCAGAAAAGCACTTCACAAGGACAAGGAAGGATAGGCAGAATAGTATCAAAGATAAGAGTATGGACTAGAGAAAGCAAACAGATTGACAAGCTGTTATAATAAGAGAGTTTCAAAACTATGCCTTGCAAATTGTTATGGGAATTCATAGAACCACAGAATGGTTTGGGGTGGAAGAGACCTCAAAGACCATCTAGTTCCAACCCGCTGCCATGGCAGGGACACCTCCCACTAGACCAGGTTGCTCAAGGCTCCATCCAACCTGGCCGTGAACACTTCCAGGGATGCAGCATCCACAGCTTCCTTAGGCAACCTGTTCCAGTGTCTCACCACCTTCAGGGTGAAGAACCTCTTCCTTGTATCTAGTCTAAATCTGCCCTCTCCCAGTTTCCAACCACTACCCCTCACCCTGTCACTGCAGGCCCTTGTAAAAAGTCCCTCCCCAGCCTTCTTGCAGGCCCCCTTCAGATGCTGGAAGGCCACTATAAGGTCTCCTCGAAACCATCTCTTTTCCAGGCTGAACAAGCCCAACTCTCTCAGCCTGTCTTCGTGAGAAAGGGGTTCAAACCCCCTGACCATCTCTGTAGCCCTCCTCTGGACTCACTCCAACAGCTTTGTGTCTTTCTTGTGCTGGGGGCTCCAGACTTGAGTGAACTGAAAAAGGCTTTCCAGGAGGGAGTGCTAAGCAAGCACGGAAAAACAGATGAAGAGAAGGGAATTCCAAAGGAGTCTGAACCAGAGGATGCAACTTAGTTTCCAGACGAACAGGGCAATGAACTGAAGGTTTGAGTGGCTTGAGAAAAGTTCCAGAAGCAAGTACCTCCATTCACACTAAGGAGCGTGGCTGACCTCCTCTCCTACATGAATTTATGGCGGGAGGGCTGCTCCCAGAAGCCTATAGCAAATATCCTCTCAAACCAGACACTCAGGTGCCTCACATGGGATGAGATGAACTTGTACGTGCTTTGAATTTGTGAGCCCTGTATTTCTCCAGCAAATACTTCACTCCCCACCTCTCCTTTCAAGCAGATGCTTCTATATTACTGAATGCTACTACTACCCTTGGACTCTTTGATAAGGAAGCACTGCTAGGCACTAGGCTTCCTGAAAGACAGCAGTTGTAAAGAGGAGATAAAGTCAAGAAACGCTTAATTTATAGGGTCAACATAAGTGAACAAAACAACATTAGCAGCAGAAAAGAGTGCACCAACAGTCTTGGTCAGGACAGGCTACTGCGGAACTCTGACAACTGTGAATAGTGTGTCATCTTTAACTCGATTCAAGAACTGTTCTGATTCAAACAGCTTGTCTGGAAGTATAATGTAGAGGTTAATTTTTATTTTATATTTTTTGGAACCATGATTAGGTATTTAAGGTACCTAACAAATATGCATGACGATGGAAACTTTTGGGAAAAATGACAAAAAAAGGCAGAAATAAGTTTGCTTGTTTCTTCTTTTTACTGAAGCTGAGAAGATTCTGGAAATAGTTTAGCCTGAAATCCTGTAAATCCAATTGTCTAGGAGGCTAGATCACACCTATCTGAAAACCCTCTTAGAAGCACAATACCTATTTTCATAGCAGAAGTCAGACCTTTCCACTAGCAAAAGACAATGTTTCCTCCACTAGTAACAGTGTATCACCTACACTCTGAAAAAAAGCCAGCTCAACAGTTTTCAAAACATACTTGAATGTGGGACAAGCTTGGGCAGACTGCACTAGCCCGTAACAAAGTACAAGAAGTATCTCATAGAGCTGCCCCTAGGACAGATAGCTGGTTTGCATCACGAGTTTTCACTTAATGTCTGTGTCTACTGCAGTTCCACCTTACAAACCTTTACTATGCTTTGTAAATCCTCTATAAAATTTACGGGAGGGTATCATGACTCATCCTGTGGCTTTAAGATACACCCCATGGTTTTCAAAATGATCTACAGCCTTGCCCTTCTAAAAAGAATACTGCGGTGTGTACCACAAACTTGCAAAAAAAAATTCAATACCCTACAGCACAAGAATGTCATAAAACCTGCAATATTCAACTGTGAATGAATTTCCAGACCCACAAGGAATATTTTGCTACAGTGAAGTATAGAAAACATCATCCTGAACAAGAGCAGTACCACCATGTTGGATCTTAAATGATTTAAAAGAGAACAAAGGAGACACGAACCTTTGCCTTCTCTGTCTGGCAAGAGAGAAGAGAGAAAATTACTACAACCTCTGTACTAAAATATCATCCCTAAAGTCTTACCACTTAAGTTTAATTCTGTTTTCAAGGCTTTTAAAAGCACTTAGCATTTTATCATTTAAATGTTTTAAATTCTATAGAATATGCTACAATTGATTTATACCTTTGTATATTAAGGCTGCAAACACCAAGAAACAGTGGCATGATTTTCTTTATCATGCCACATTTTCTAATTGAATAGTCTCCCAGAGACTAGCTGAACAGCAATTAAATACAATTCACATACAGGTAAAAAGGTCAATGCTGGGTTAGTTAACGATGAGTTTCTACTTGTTGATTATGAAACCCAGCGAAACTGGCATGTATCATTTCACAAACATATTTTGTGTTTTTATCCTCATGTTACTACATTTGAAAAAGTACATCACACAGCTAAGTATTCTTATCTCCCATTAAGGTCTGTACTTACACCTACATAATTTAGAGATTTCTAAAGTGATTTAAAGTACATTGCTCCTATATAGGTACTGATTAAAGAACTTCCTCATTTTTACCTGTATATTGTGATTTCAGTTATGCTCATTAACATTCTGCATTTATCAGTAATGGCCCTATTCAGCAAAGCACTTCTCAGCACAGGACCAACTTAGAACAACCCTTATCTGGCTTCCAAATTAGTAAGGTCACCTCAGTTTAATCCATCTAAAAAATATTTACGATATTGAAAGACATATTCTGTCTATTAAGAAGACTAAAGCACGTTTTCTTGAAGAACACTGCTCATCTGAAAACACACAACAGATGGAATCAATAGAACTTTTGCAACAAGGAAAAGAGATTTTGCAGCTACAGTATAAGTGGTCCTAGTCAAGACATTCTCTTTTGCCCTCCCACCTGTAAAATACACATAATCCAGTTTGGCCATATATCTGGCTTTCATTAATTCGGAAAATCCATCGAATCTGATACAAGTTTAATACCTGCTTCATGTATGCATAGCACATGGTCTCTGCAACCCGCTTTCCTTCATCATAGCAGGCTCTTGGACCTATTGGATTCACATGGCCCCAGTAATCCTCATTTTGAGGGTGGACTTCAGGATCTACAGGGGAAAAAAGAAATCCACCTTAAATGATCGTCTCTCAAAAAGGTAACTATATACAATGAATCTTTCCGTAGATCACTGGTGTTATACAATCCAACAGCTTCTCTCTGAACTATCCATTTAAATAAATACTACATTTCAACACCATTCCTTAAAAGTGTATTCGCTGGAACCATGAAAATGACAGTTACAGAAGGTGTGAGACTAGTAAGATAACTGAGTACAAGCAAACAACCGCCATCATCTGCCTTCTACTAAAAGAGTGTGTGAACAGAGGATTAAATTCAACTTCTCTGCAAAGACAGACTACCTCAAGGGCAGAAATATGACTCTTATCTAATGTTATTCAGAGGAAATATTATAGATTATATAGGCAGCACTTTTTACTGTGTTTGAAAAAAGCAAAACATTTTCAAGTTTCACAAAACATGGGAAAAAATTATTTGATAAAATAAAATTAAAAAAAAGGAAAGAAAAATGGACAAAATGGAGAAGCACTGCATTTCTTAAAGAAGAAAGAGTAGAGCCATGTACCACCACATACTTGCTATGTTTCTTCTGTTTTATCCTAAGCATTTTTACTAGCTAGCACTGGGCACAGACAATCAGGTTAGACAATCCTTTGGTTTGATCCAGTACAGTTGATTACAAAGAACCCCAACCAACCAAAAGTCTCCTAGGAATCACTTCTGTGTGTGTGTGTGCGCGCTCTGCATGCTTGAAGCACAATCACTTTGTTACATTTCCCCACTTTGCTTTCTTACTGGATTTGAAGTTTGCATACATTACCACAAAACTTTCAAGTGATACAGGCGGATTTTTGAAACAACTTTGAAAGTTCTGATTAATGCTTCCAGTTTTTATGCTGCTCACAGACATGATTACAGTTGAATTCCTACCATATAAACAATGGTAAATGCAGAGAGGTTTTACATGACTATAAAGCCCATAGCATTCTAAAAAGGGCCCCAGAAGGTGCTGTGATCTGGAAGGCCGCTTCAGTTTCCGTCTCCTTTCTGGTAGAGGCAGCCCTATGAAGCACCTGGAAACTCCCTATACAACACTGCTTTGAGAACTCCTGTGGAAACAGCTAACATTTTCTGACAGAAACTCTCATAGAATCACATAATGGTTTGGGTTGGAAGGGACCTTAAACATCACCTGGTTCCAACCGCCCTGCCGTGGGCAGGGACACCTTCCACTAGACCAGGTTGCTCAAATGGAATGGCTCTTTTCTGTCCTTTATTTTTCAGCAAAATTACTTTGCCTGTTTAGTCCGAGTATACTGAGTAGACAGACTCTCCCTGCTACATTGGATTTACTAACACAACAAAGCCCGATAACGGGAGTTTCAAGTTGTCCACTTCAGCAGGCAGACTGCAGCAGAGCAATGAGGCTCCAAAACTTGGGGTCTTTTTCACCTGTTGGTGCCCTGTTGCAGAAGTGAGTTTGATCAACTACAGAAGAGTCCTGGGGGGCTATCATTTTTCCTCTTTGGAGCCTGACCATGGATAATCGAAGGCAAGGGACCCAGTAGGAATGCTGCACATGCCCAAGCTGCTTATTTAGTTGGCTGGTCATCCTGGTGATCTCTTGCTTGGGTATTTGCTTTGGATCTTCTTGATTGAAGTTATTCTACCAAAACTGTACTCCTTGAGTTATGTTCTTTGTCCTTCCTCACTTTTCACTCACAAAGCTTTGTATCTTGTTACAAAGGTATTTTTCTTTGCTTGTTTGTTCTTTAAAGCCCAGACTCTTAAAATTACTGATGTTGAGCAGATGACTGTGCCTGCCTATCTCCATTAATCTTGCAACATTGCTATTATCAATTAGGCAAGAGTTCACAACAGCAGAAAGTTTCTCTAGTAGGCACATGGTCTGTCACACACCCCAAGGAAGTCCTAAAGATTCTCACTGCATCCAGCTAGCAGTTCTATCAGTCATTCTCTCACTACTTTGCGCTTCTTAGTAACAGTAAGAGGAAGATGGAGAGATATGGCACTGTTGCTGAATATCACATTTTAAGAGACACAACAAGAGCCTGTGTGCACAATCACTATTTTCTCAGCTTGGAGGTTACGTCCTTGTCTCAGACACCAGGACGATTGCTAAATCATAACAATACAATTCATAAGCAACTAGGAAGAGAGATGCAGATTTACTACTGAAAGTATCTTTCTTCACAGGTTTTCATTACGGTATCTGGATTTTAATTAGAGTTCAACACTCAGAATTCCCCCACAAGCCCTTTGGAAAAAGAGACAAGCTAAGATATAGGAAGGTTACAGACAACAGTCTGAGCCTCCTTCCACCACTCTGACTAGAGATTTAACGCAAGCATTAACACCCACATTTTAAATTGTGAAAAGTACAGCTGATAAAGCAATCAAGCTAAGACAGTGATGAAAATCTATCATTCTATGATATGACAAAAGGTTTGTAAATACCCTTTTACACAGCCATATTTGTAATCTTAAAGGTCTTTTCCAACCTAAAGGATTCTATGATTCTATCTCATGAGCTCTAAACACTGTTTTATCCTTCTTACCTCCATATACCTCTGATGTAGAGGCCAGCAGCAGCCGTGCTCCAACACGTTTAGCTAACCCTACATTTTGGGCAACAGGGAAAGAAGACCACAGTTAGAGCAAGGGCAAGAACCTTTCAGACACATTAACTGCTTTAGTGTGATCCTGTTTTACATGTTTTTAAAGACAATTCGATATCTCTCACTAGATAAATTTAGCTGTAAATCACATCCATAGCTCCCATTCCCAAGCTAAAAACCACAACAAACAGCAGAGCAGCACCCACGTGTGATGTGTTTGCTTCTGGGACCAAAAATTACTGAACCAAGATCCAAGAACTTAATATATTACACCCTAAATAGACGCCAAGGAAGCATAAACCATTCCAGTCACAAAATCATGATCTTGAAACAACACACTGTATTATGATTACCAAAACTTAAAGCTCCATAAACTGATACAGAGTAACATGTTATAGCACAAAATCAACCATATGCCCTCTATTATGACCCTTTAAACTGCCTGTATGATCCTATCCATCACTCCAGATTATTCTGCATCCCCAGTTATTATTCAGTGACTTTCTGGCCTTCAAGTTGGCATGGCCAATCAAAGAAATCTCTCACCTATGCCATACAGCTGTCTGGAACCTCAATAGCTTCTGAATCACTTAATTCTCCTAACTGTACTCATTAGAGTATCACTGAAATTAGAAACTCAGGTGAGCTAATGGCCAGGAGGTTTTTTATACATAATAAACCTTAGGATCACTGACATCCAGTTCAAGCTGCAGCATACACCAAATAGACCAAAGATGGGAGGAAAAGGTAGCAAAGGCTTGAGGCCGCCTTTTCATAGGCCCATTCCCAGCATCAGAATCAACAGACAAAGCTGAAAGTGTTGCACAATTTGCTAGCCAAGGCACACAGGAGGGTGCAGTACTCTTGATGTTTGGGGTTTACAGAGCCAATGCAGTTCCACCTGGTTCATTTGCTGTGGTGGAAAGGAACAGTCACTCATGGCAAATGTGGGAATGTTCCAGTCACCACAGCTAGAAGTGCAGGCATGGAACAACTTTGCTGTAAAAATACCACGCCCGTAATTGTTCTGTGGCTTCTACAATTACTGCAAACTCCATAGCCAAGTTACAGGCATGAAGTTCTTGTGCTTTGACAGCCAAACTTGAATGTTGTCAAGAGTTCATCTGCAGATATGTATAAGAAAAAGTATAAAAGTCTTCAAAGAGGGAAAAGAAAATCCCCTCATTTTTCTTTAAGAAACAACTTCTTTAAATGTGTAACTCACATGCTTCATCCTCCCCTCCCCCCAATAACCCTGTCCAGTTTATATTATGTCTAACCAAGTTACTTCAGAAAAAGATGTCCACTTACCCAGCATATTTAATGTCCCAATAGTGTTGGTCTTCAATGTTTTTATAGGATTATACATGTAATTTGGAGGAGAAGCAGGAGATGCTAGATGATAGATCTGGTCCACTACAGAAAACCAGAGAAGAGGGGAAAAGAAAACATTATCATTTTCCCATGTAACATATTAAATGAGAAAGCATTATAGTTAAGAAACAAGTACTTCTTTCTGCTTTTCACAGCACTGGAACTCAGCACTTGCAATATTGCTACCTACAGATGGTATGTACGCAAACCTGTTGTAACCTAAAGAAAGACTTAATTTTTAGTAAAACAAAAACTAAAGCGTAATATATATCAACACTGTTGACACAGTTACAGAGGTCTGTGTGGGTGTTGACACCTTCCACCTGTAAAAATTTTAGTTATGAGTACTTCAGAGATGTTTAGAAGCTGCAAAAGTATATGCAACATTCTATTACCCTTGAGTTTTTAAGTGACTACTGGCTTTAGAGTATTTTTCTCAAATGGAGTACGAAGCAAAGAGGATACAAACTTTTTTTTTTTTAATACGAGGAGAAACATTTTGGGAAAAATAAATAGTTTATTTTTATTGTCACTTGTCAATAAAATATTAATGGGATTAGTATCATATTTATAATTTAAATATACATGCCAAGATAAGGGCATGCAACTTTTGTCCTTTTCCCCCTATCTATTGCCTTTGTTCTAGGCTATACTTTGGATAATACAGCTTTAAAAAAAAATCCCCAATACAGAGATTCCAGTCCCATCCCCCCCCCCCAGTTATGAAATATAATTAACCAACATACTAGATAGTACTCCACAATCAATGAAGGTATACTGATGCCTAACCTAATCTAAAATAAGGTAGCTTAGGTATTTGCAACAGATTGCCCAGGTAGTACAAGTCCCAGTCTTAACTAATTATATTTGCTGCATTTCTGTGACTGCAGTGTAAGCAAACCTAAAGATTCAAATCACCATAGGAAATACATATTCAACACAACAGCAAAACACAGACTACTACAACAAAACTAAACATTTCCACCATTTTCACGAGTGCAGATTAGATCAAAACCCAGGATTCTTAATTTAACAATTATTCCTAGCAAAAGACTACAGAGAGAGGGGATATCTAAAGCTGTAACGCATTTTAAGTTCAAAGGCCAAATGTATCATCAGGGCTTCTTTTTCTCTCCGTCTTTTTCTACTTTGGTTTATTTCTATCTTAAGCTCAATGAACTGTGGTTTGCTGTCTATTCATCCAGGAGCCAAGCTTACTTGTTACTTTTCAACTATTTACCCATTTTCATAAAATGGTCTGTTTCCAGAACAAGCGTGGCAGTCATTTCTATCAAGGTAGTTCAGAAGACACATATAGGTATGATAAATGGTATTGCATATCGTGAACACAAGCATACAAGACTTCACCCAACTGTGGTTTTGTAACAGGCGATCAGGAAAGTTGTTATCTCTCTACTTCTGAACTTCAGAGCTTATCTCAGCAAATTTAAAGAACTGAAAAAAACCCTCAGTAAGCTGTGCAGTACACTAGAATCAGTCTTAAATATGAAACCTAAAAGAATCCCAAGATATGAGTTGATTAACAGTGGTAATTATGAAAATCTTAGGCAAATCCTAATTTGAGACCAGCTTTGGCGCATCAGGGTTGTAGAATTCATTGCATGAGATAACAATGCAAAGATTGGAGACACTAAAGGGAAAAAAGATTTTTTTTTTGTTAAATTATAATAAAAACAAACCAATGAAAACTGGACTCATCTTCACAAGCAGCATCCGACATTCAACAAACCCCAACCTGCAAGCCTTTCATAACATAACTATTGTAAATACAAAAATGTCTTTATGTCTTCTATATAACATGAATCACAGTTAGCCAGACCTACTTAAAAAAACCCCGTGGATAAGCGAATGCCAAAAAAACATTGAATATAACATCAAATGATGCTTAATAGAGAAAAAGAACAAGTCCCTACACAAAGGTCATCCAAGAAAAGCAGTCAAAAGGTGACGTAAGAATAGGAATGGCAGGATGGAAGAAAGAGAAAGTAATTTCTTTTTTGTGTTACAAAAGGAAAGTTTGTTTATTTAAAAAGACTCAGCACTGAAACCTGAAAGAACCTGGAAAAGTCAAGGCGAGGCTGCTACCCTGGCAGAAGACAATACTGCACAGCACAAGGCTGTCTTGCCCTAGAAGAGAACACTACTGGTCAAATGGTATACTCAAACAAACGTTTTTAACTGTTTTCTCAGGTGTTTTATAATTAACAAGCAGTAGTAAATGACAGCAACACAAAATAAAGCTGTATTATGACAATGTATTAATTACTGTTAGCCCTCTGTTGGGTTTAACTTTCAGTCTGTGACACAATGAACTATTTTTCTCCAGTTCTATATTAATTACTCTGCCAAAACCAGGGAAGAAGCATCCCTCACTTTCAAACGAACAAACAAAAAAATATCTAAACTTATCCAAATTTTTCTTTTTCTCCATTTAAATATAACTATACTTGCTTAAACAGCACAAACTGTGTCTAAGTTACAACTAGTAGGAAAAGAATACCAAAGATTAAGTTATCACCTGCTCTCAACTATCTGAGAACACTGAAACATTAGAGGAATGCGTTTCCTGTCAAAGACTTCCCTTCTTCCCTGATTCCCAAATTTAATTTGACAAAGCAAGCACACAATCCTTTGCTTCCTGACCTCTACCTAATATAAAAAAGCAGAGTACTTAGGGTGACAGTGTATATAAGTAGTTTGATCTATCCATGTGGAATTATTATTATTACTTTCTAACAATCTTTTAAGCAATGAAAAAAATCAGAAGTAATTGAAAGCCTTCAAAACACAAGCATCTCCTTCATATTAAAACATTACATCCTCTTTAAGATAAAGCTTTATTATCAGAAAACGTGCTTAAAAACACTGTCAAAATTGGCAAGGTAAAATATTTAACCTACTTACTTTTTGAATCCTTAGTGAGGTGTGCTTGCATATATTCACGATTTTCTAGATCAACTGTTATTTTTAACTCTACCAAGCAAGCTCACAGCTCCTGTGAGTGTACACTGGCTCATCTGCAGGAGGCATGCCAAAGTTTACCCCATGTTGCATTTTTGCATTATTGCCCCAACACAAGAAATCCTGCAAAATAATTTATGATTAAATTTTATTCATTGCTTAAACTTACAACGTCAGTTGTGACCAAGTCAAACCTCATCATGCAGAACAACGAACTATCAGCATAAACAAAGTACCAGCTTCTAAGGCAATCTGCATGACTCCATCACCCCAAGTTTTACTGTTTTGACAGAGTAATGATATTTGAAAGTTAGTACGCTCAAGCAGATGCCACAAAATATATCTATTTCTTATATCTTGCCATGCTCTCTTTGGTCTACAGCTGTTTATCTCTGGAGCACAGATGACCAGCTGCCTACAAGATACCAAAACAGCCCAGAAAGCTAGAGAGATACACACCTGCCAAGACTGTAACATTGGTGAAGATTTATTCTCATATTAAAAAAGAGCAGAGAAATACAATTTCATGTAGCAGATTCTCTGCTATTTGTTCTTGAATCAACAGAAATTGGTATTTCCATTCACTGTCAACTCTGGTGCAGTATCAAAATAAAGCTTTTCACAGAAGGCAACCTATAGTAGCAACGCAAACAGTGTTGAAAGACAGCCTGACAGCGAGTGCTGGAGGAAGCAAGCTCCCAGCTCAGGCTCCATTCAAAGCCCTGCCCACATTGCTACCGCAACTGAAACTTTCAGGATTCTGTCTGTGACATGAAGATAGTTAGTTGTTCTGCGTGATGAAGTGTGACATGAAATAATTTCTCCTTACTTTGGTCACTGTTGACATCGCAAGCTTAAGCAGTGAATAAAATTTAATCAAATTATTTTGCAGGATTTCTCGTGTTGGGGCAATAACGCAAAGCTGTAACATGGGGTAAAGTTTAATTGGTCTGCTGAACTTTGACATACCTCCTACAGATGAGCCCCGAATATGAATAAAATACATGACTGCCTCAAATTATGCCTTGGAACGTAAGCACCCCCTTCCCACAGCATGGTACTGGCATGAAACCAAAGAAAAGGGGTAGACTGGAAGCTGAGAAAAGAAACGTTCAGAGGCAGCAGGTAATTCAAGCACAGTGGCTCAGAAAAATGAACAAAGGAATTGCTAAAGTCACCTGCAGCCCACTCAAGAGTTGAACTCTGACATGAGTTTTATGCTGTTTCTTTCTACCTATTCCTTCACAGCCCTTTCTAAATGTAGTTTTCAATAAGCTGTAGTAGAATTTTTGCAAAGGGAAAATGTCACTTCAAAAGCATTGTGGGCCGTCAGTAATTTACTGCCTAATCCCAGTCTGTCAAAGCAGAAGCAAAACACTTCCCTGCCTCCCTCTTCATCCACTTCGTTTTTGTTGTTTTCTGAACACCTGCTGAATTTTTGACACACAGCAGCTCCTATGGGAGTGGTTCCTTTAATGGCATGTGGCAGGTCAGATCAGCAGGGCCAAAAAGTAAACTACCTTTCCTTTTGCTACATCAGGATCCAGCTAGGCCTGTGATTATCTAAGTAGGTGTATAATCGTTAGCTAGAAACAATTGCAAACAAAATACAAAGCCCCAAAGGTTTCTTATAATCTTCAAATTTATTTATTTTTAAACAAGAAGCTGAGCATGATGGACAGTGCTCAAAAAAAAAAAAAAAAAAAAAGGCACAAAGCAAGCACTCTTCTCCTAAGTCCTCCTTTCCTTTCCCGGCTGGCAATTGCTTTAAATGAAACAAAGAAAAGGAGCTGGGGGGAAAAAGAAGGTTCTCCTTGCCAGAGACACAGTCTTGCCTGTCTGAGTCTGGTTCATCTCAACGTACTTTTTCCCACATGCACAAAGACAAACAGACCCCCGTAACAAAAAGGTTCAGCCAGAGTAAGACTAGCAGAGAGATGGAAGATGGGGCATTTGTCAAGTGTCAGATAGCCATCTTCTAGATCAAATGGACAGGCAGCCAGGCAGCTCCAGCACCTTTCCCTCTTGCCCAGGAAGAAATCTTTTGGGTATAAAGCCTTAGACCAATTAAAAACATCATTGGTTTTCCAAAACATTTAGAGAATCTGGGACATTTCAGAACGGTGGAAAGACAAGTTTGTACCCAAAACTGGTCACATTTGAGACATCAAGCTGAGGATGTTAAGACAAGTATAACTACTTCTCCTTCTACCTTCCCTCTTTTAACTGTCAGGTCTAGAACCACATTTTTTTGGGTCCCAGAATTTCAGCAGGCCAGCCAGACATGCCAGACAAAGCCATCTACCTTAGCTTGGCTGACAACCCTGTGCGCTCTAGCACAAAGTTGGCAGTTATTTAAGACAGCAGGCAACTTAAACTTTCCTTGAGCCAGAACTGTGGAAACTATCCTAGCTACAGCTTTTCAGCAGAGTAACTGTTTGGGTGCCTGGCAGAGCATCTGCTGGAGGATAGGAACAAATGCATCTTGTAATTGACCTCCACACCTCTTCCTTTTTTATGAGGTAAAGAAAAAAGTTTTACATTTAACTGTGCCCACTAAGAAGCCTTGAGCTAGCTTTGCAATTAAGCCATAGTGCAATTAATTGAAAACAACCGCGTGAAAGGTTGTACAAAGCTTTACATAGATATGTAAGGACCATAAAAGAAGAACAAATGATAACAATAAATTCTGCAGTTTTGCATGTAACTCGCATCAGGAGCTAGAACTCTGTAAGCCACTGCAAACACAGCAGCAAGAAGTAGTTTACCAAGCACAGCATGGTACACTAGTGAGAAAATAAAGAACCATTAAACAAATTTTTCATGTTACAATTTTGCTGGAAAAAAGGCAAAAAATTAAATCCATTTCAAAATAGCACAGACACAGAAGCTGGCATAAACGTTCAAGTCATCAGGTACAGAGTAACAAATATAGAAATTATGATCAAAATAAAGTTTTAGTAACATATTGCAAGATCAACAGCAGCTAAAATTTGTCAGTTGTGCCCTTTTCTACGTGAAAGCTCAGAAAACCCCCAGAATTTAGTATACATTGAATCTGTAATACCTAAATCTGGACACAGCCAAAGGACTAAACGGGTCAGTAAGTCCACTAAGCACCTGCATCCATCACTGTACTTGCTAGTCAGGAAGTACTAAGCAGAAAAGCTTTAATTAGATGTGTATAAACAAGTTTCTACAACGCAAACATATGGACTTCTCTTGTAAAGAAGAACTATGCCAATTCCATTACTGTAGGTGAGGCCAGAGAAGCTGACAGAGTGAAGCGAGACATTTCTATTGCACTGAACTAAAAAGGACCACAAACACAAATTTATTTTCCTGATGTTAAAAGTGTTGCCTGTGACTTAAGGTAAACTAGAATAACTTTATAATGGTTTACCATATTGCTCATACTGGAGCAGTTTTGGAGAGCTTCACCAGAGACCCAGGCATCACTACATTTGGCTCTGGACAAACAAAATTAAGCAGCATATGTTCTCTTCTGCCTTGCCATGGCTTTTCCTAATCATACAATTTAAACCATCAAGTTGAATGTTTTAAATATCTGGCAGAAGGAATGAAGACTAGGGGGAGAAAAATCTGAGATGGGAGCACTGAAGCAAAAAAAAAAAAAAAAAAAAAAAAGTACTGTACTGAAGGCACTCACATAAAAAATTAGAAGCTGTATTTGTAAGTGCCTTAAGTTACCTGTGAAATGTCTCGGAGACCGAACAACTCTGGGATACTGTAGAACAGCAGTGTTTAGTAAAATGTTATCATCTTGACTTCTGGAAAGCTGTTATTCTCAAGAATGTTATAGCCTATTCTTTTGTCCAATTTTGTGAGACACTTGGTTTTAGACTTAAAGTCAACCCAAGATGCAAAAGTCAGCAAAGTCCTTAAGAACAAAAGCATTTTTAGTCCCAGTCAAGACAATGACCTATTAAAGTTCTATAAATAATGTTCTTTTATATACCTATGTGCCTGTTACTAGCAGCTTCATACCTTCTGAAAACTCTGAAAGCCAATCTCCTTTTCACTATGGATGCCATCTGCTTACAGCACTTCTCTCAACTTGCAAAATGTGTTTTTACTTTACTGTTTTCAATGAAAGTCTGAAGAGCCCCAACTACCTTTGCATTCACAACAGTCACTGAAAACAGGGCCAACATTTAAGAAATGTTTTGCCAGAAGCTGGACTGCTGGTATTAATAATAATAGAAAAGACAACCACCCAACAAAAAACAAAACAAAAAACCCACAAAAAAACCCAAAACCAAACCAAGAACAAACCCAAACAACTTTATCACTTTTAACTGATCTTCACATCAATTATTCCAATTAATCTCAGGACACAAGTGATGTACCACTCACGAACACTTTTCATCTCTGTCACTTCACATTACATTAGTTAGGCAGTGCGCTTGCATTTGTTTTAAGAAGTCTGACTTTGAGCATCAGAATGGAACTACGCTTCACTACTCTGTCCAAAAAGAAATAACCTATTTTGTCTTCAGCTGCCCTGGACTGCAATTTTAGAAGTATTATACTGATATTTTACCAAGAGCTCCTTTTTAAGCAGTGAAACGTTGGAGGCCATCAACAAAATTCCTACTCCGCAATTGTGCTCCTTTGGTTCACATACAAAGTGGGAAATGTAACCTAATTAAGTTGGAAAGAAAAGTCTCTAAGTGAAAATTTATGACTAAAAGCATAACTTTGAGGACTACTGTGAACATCCTTCCAATGGAAGATGATCTTTAAGCTACATCATTTTTTAATATAATAAGAGTATTCAAAATAGACTGTGCCTTTGTGATTAGGGAAATTAAAACTGAATCAACTGATTCCGCTGTTGATCGGCAATCTGCGGCATTTTCAGGCCCGTTTTTGTTTCAAATTTGTGCAAGGAGAAGGAAACCAAAAACTAAACCAAACAAAAAAACCCCATGAACCACCAAAAAGAAACCAAAGGCCTAATGTGATCTTGTGAACTGCAAAACAATTCAGCTGAGGAGGACACCTTTCAGATGCAAGAGATAGAATCATAGAATCATTCAGGTTGGAAAACACCTTGGAGACCATAGGTCCAACCATCAACCCTATTCTACTAAATCACATCTCTAAACCGTATCTCCAAGCACCACCTCTAAGCGACCTATAACCACATCAAGGGATGGTGACTCAACCACCTCCCTGGCAGCCCATTCCAATGTCTGATAACGCTTTCAGTGAAAAATTTTTCCTAATGTCAAGCCTCTATCTACCCTGGCGCAGCCTGAGTCCATTCCCTCTTGTTCTATCATTAATTACCTGTGAAAAGAGACCAGCACCTATCTCCCTGCAACATCCTCCCAGGCAGTTGTAGAGAGCACGTAGAGATGGCTGGGGCTAAAGGGAATGTGCATATATCGCCTTATAAAAGACTGTTTCAAGGCTTCCAAAGGTTGCTGAGTAAGTAGGAAGAAGAAACAGCAGTGGGAGAAGGATAAGGGCTGGGCACACCCGTCTGATGTTTTCTTCCAGTTTTATTCAACTGCTGCAGCTATTGTAGACAAGAAGGTGCATGTACCTAATGCCAGCTGACAGCCAGACCTCAAGACTGAAGACTGAGAGGCATCACTTGCTTTTTAGGTTGTGGTATGACTGCCATCTTACAATGTCACCTTGAAATCGGCTTATATTTTTTGTGTCTGTTTTTTGGGGGGTTGGTGGGGTGTATGGTTCGGGGGTTTTTTTGGGCATTAGGTTTTGGCGGGTTTTTTGGGTTTGGGGTTTTTTTGTTGTTGTTTTTTTGTTTGGTTTTTCTGAACACATGTATTCCAGTATAACAATATTTCACAGTAGAAATACAGACTTTGGTGGCTTAGAATTATTTAAAAATAAAAACTTATTTTTAAATACACACAGTCAATTAATGTAAAGGTGGGTATAAACAAGACAAGCACTAATACTCAAGTCACTATGTAAACTAAGTATATTGCTTCTGCCCTACATTTATTTAATCTGAAATTTCATTGGTAGTTTTTAATGCAAGACTATCTATTACCCTGAAGTGGGGTAGACCACAGCAACATCAGATCAAGCATTCATTCTCATTTGTTTTCCAACTAATATCTATGTGTCCTTACACCACGGTTTGCAATAACCTGAGTGCTCTCAAGTAACCACCTTAGGGAGCTTGTAATGTTTAAGAATGTAGAGTATGAAGGCAGAAAATAAGCAAAGGTGGATTTCCATACTTTTTTGTTGATAACACAGAAAAGACTAGTAAGAGATTCTTTTCTTTATACACCACCCTTCAGAAAAGAAAACTGTCTTCCTGTACCAAACCTCGCCATTTGTTAGTGGATTAAACCTCCACATAAGGGTTAGGTTGAAATGAAAATATCTTCAAAAATCCCAGGCACTTTAAAAAACACAGAACTCAACTACAATAGAGAAAAGGGTTAATACAAATATCATATGCAAATTTTTGAAAACTTTCTTTTCAGATTTTTGTTTTATTTTCTGTCTTTCAAGATTCCTAAATTACTTTCATTCCATTAAACAATTCAGGATCTTTTTCTGCTTGAAAAAGTCTAAGTGAAAACTATGCTTTTATGCGTTTTCTGCCAACATCATCTCTGAATGCCAAAACAAAGGAAATTCTAGTGGAGGAGAAGAAAATCATTCAGCACTACAGTTAACTATAGTTATCACAGGGCTAAGAAATAAAATGTGTGTTTAAGTGACCTATCGCTGTCTCTGGCCAATCTAGATCAAGATCCAAGAATGCTGAATGCAACTTCATGTCATGGATCAAAGATAATGACTCAGACAAGGCAGATTGTGCGTAGGCAACACTGTGAAGCTAAAAAAAAAGGCATCAGGAGATTCAGTGAAAGCTATGCATCTTGAGACTAAACTCACTTTCCATATCAAAAGTGCAAAAACTGTTCTTTCTAGATCAGAAATGAGGTCTCTTTCAGCAATAAAGCACTGATTACTCTCTCTGGAATTCAAGTGCCAAATAACTTTATATGACCTTGTTTAAACAGGACAGCAAATAAACAGGAATTCTTTAGATAAAAACCTTCTTTTGTCAGGACTTAACAGTCATTCCAACTCTTATTTACAAGTGAAAAGGAGAAAGGGACTAAGGAAAGAACTATTGATCCATATGTTGTTAACTGTTACAATAACTACCCCTCATTGCCTCATCTTGGTGTTTGGGAGTTTTTTGCCCCCTTTTATATCTTGGACTACAAACTCTGCAATTAAATGAAATCATATCATGTTCCTATACTAATATATTGAAGTTAATTTTATTTTAAGATTTAGCCATTCCTGCTTTAATTTACACTGTTGAAGGATGAGAAGACATTCAACAAACTACCTACTGAATAACATGTTATAATTTGTTGTCTGCACAAAATGAGGAATTGGTGTCTCAAATACACAGAAGATGGGAAAAAGTAGCTGAAGGACCTCAGAATTCCCATTCACTAGTGCGAAGCAACTAGGCAACAGTATTGGCAATGATGACAATTCTCTGAGAAGCAAAATAACAGGCAGTAACTGAACCAGCACATTATCAGAGCAGAGAAGGAACATGTGATTGCAGGACTATTTCAGCAGTGTTGTCAGGAATTCATCATAAGCAATAATACATGAGATGCATTTGCTAGTATTTTCCCTGTGAAATTCCACCCATTACAATTCAGCAATATTAAAAAAAATACAACCTCAGATTAGTATTTTTGTTTTTAAAAAATAAAACACCTACATTGCCACAGAGTTTGAAAAGAATGGAGCAAACCCACCAGAACTCCAGTGTAATTGGAGCAACGTTTTCCTTGATGGACTATATACTTATATACTCCCAAAGAAACCCATAAATGCATGTATCTCTCAAATATGGCTATGTTAATACTGTCTTACAATCTGGCATAATAGTTTGAGGTTTATGATAGTTTAGATATTGAACAACTACTTCGAAGCAGAATGGGGTTTTTTTTGTTCTTTGTTTAGGTTATTTTTGTTGGTTTTTTGTTGAAAACAGGGAAATGCAGTGCTGCCATTTTCCTATTCTACAGGCTGAGGAATGCTTGTATGTAAAGTAGGAGCAATGTTTTCCACAGAAGACACTTAAGGCAACTAAAGAAAGTTAAGCTGACTTGCTCTCTGAAAGAGCTTAGTCTCCTCTCACCTCACCTGACCATACACAGTTGCAGAATGCACGTTGTCTAGTGTAACCGCAGCCCTGAATTAAACTTCTGGGTTCAAGACATATCTAGACCACAGGCTCTGTGTGCATAAGCCTGTGCAGGCACACAGGGACATGCGGATGGGACAGACAGACTGGCCCACTGCCATCCTGCCTTCTCGCAAAATTAGCCATATTCATAAGCTTTTAAGTTTTCCTTCCTCCCGCCCACTCAGAAACGAAGAAGTCTTTTCAAAGACAAAAGTGTTCCAAACCTCTCACTCCACACTGGTCACAGAAAATAGGCTAATGATAAACAAAGCACACAGGTATCAGAACAATCCAGAAGTCAGTGCATAAATTTCATTTCTTTACAGACACACATACTTACGAGGGTAAAGCACAACAAAGTGCAGATACCAAAGGAGAGACTGCTCACCTTCAATGTACAGGGGCTCAACGACATCGTGATTTATCAGTTCGAAGTTCTCATGACCAATCCAGTGCTCCACATTTCTTTTCCTGCCCGTAAAGAAGTTGTCCACAACTGTAACCTCATGGCCATCCATCATTAGTTTGTCAGTAAGATGAGAACCCACAAACCCTGCTCCTCCAGTTATCTGCGTTAGGACAGTTGGTATAAATTTCTTTTTCTTTTTACAGAAACACCAGACAAAGTCTACAAACACGAAGACAGAAGAACAATAGCTTTCAGATCTTTGCTTACTCCAGGGGAAACAACTCCATTTCCATGCTTAATTTCTTTTTTCCAATATTTACAGCATTTAAAATTTCAAGAGACATGTTTGACACGTTTCACTACTGTCAAGCTGGAAGTTCGGCTAACCATTCACACGCACAAAATCTTTTTCAGATTAGATTATTTTCCTTTACTTCCTTCAAATTGGATTGTGCCCTTTTATGTCACAGCAAGCCCTAAAAAGACCCCAAAAGATAAAAGAAGAATTCTCTGCAATTCCCATTTCTCAGGAAAAAAGATGTCAGAATGCCACGTTATTCTTGTGTAAGACTTACAATACCAGACACGTCATATCCAGCTTTTGTCTGGTCTAAATGGAAGACATTCTAAGTAAGTACTACAAATTCTTTCACCTGAGGAGGAGGGAGGGAGGGAGGGAATTCTTCGATGAGAGCATGTCTTTGAAGACCTCTCATTTGAAATATTTATTAAATCCAAAATCATTCCTTTCGTGTTTTAATGCATCCATAGCCCACATCATTCTGGCCTGGAGCAGTCAGAGAGTTGGACTAGATGATCACTGTCTGTCCTTTTCAACTGAAAATATTCTATTCTGTTCTGACATCCAGCATTTCCTTGTCTTGGAACTTTATGATGTTCTACTGCAAAGAAGTAAGCAGAAATAAAATATTTAAAACCTTGTACTGTTGTTCCATTGCAAATGGAGGCAAGGAAGTTCATTATTTTTTCCCTTTCTGCACGTCAGTCTTTAACAGCAAGCAAACAATAAAAAAAAAGAATAAATCACTAACTCACTGTGTTGACTGCTTCAATACTAAGTAGTAGAACTGCAAGTTGTATGACACATCCAGACATATCTACGGAAGCAATTATTTTCTCTGCATTTTATAAGGTGTTTGCAAGAACACACAAAGACATGACAGATCACCCCTCTCACAGAATGAACGGACTTGTAAAAGCCCCACGTGGCATGAGCAATATTATACAACTGCATGACCAAATTCACATCTTGAAAGTGATTCAGCTATTGATCTTCATTCTTCAGCTGCAGTGACAATTAACTAAACAACAAAAGGACATCGTATAGTTGTCAAGCAGAAATCTAATGGATGGTGTGCTACAACAAAGTGCGGTGTAAGGAAGGATGCAGATGCCTGAAGTTCATTCACTTTGAGCTAGTCAAAGCCTATACATTTATCCTGTCCACTCCCCCACCATCCACTACTGAAAAAAGTCAGATTAGCAAAAATTTTCTTTCCTTTTTTTTTTTTTTTTAAACTAGGAAAGACACAAAGGCAAAGAGAAAACTATCAAAAACTGAAAAGGAAAAGAGATAACTACATCTGCTTTCTTCTGTAAAAACCTGAATGTCCATTTGTTCTTGTATCCTCATGCTTGTTTCTCGTATTAAGAATTCAGGGCCACCACTGTGCCAAAGACATTGTAAGTGCCAGTTAATAAAAGAATCATTTAGTTGGTCTATTTACTATTCTTTTGAGTTTGTCAAGGCTTCCTTGCACCAGATTCAATAGGTGATTCAGTTACTTAACAAACCTGAAGGAGAAAGAGGATCCAAACCCTCTTTGAATGAAAGAAACAAGGGAAGAACAGGTTTCTGGCAGAATGCTGTGAACAAGGAAAGAAGCAGAGTAGTCACTGAGGGAGAACAGCCCTCTGCCAGGTGCCACCACTTACCAAGGGAAAAATAGTATGCATGGAAAACCTACTGCCATCAGTTTATCCTGACTTGGAAGCGAGCTGCAGCCTCACTGAATATTCCAAGGGTTTTGCCTTTTTGTGGTGATGAGGACAAAAGTTTTCTGTAGACGACCTGAATCTATTCCTTCAACTGAGGCCCAAGGCAATCCCATGCTGCTACTTCTACTTCCAGGATTCCACAGAAGACAAACTCTACGCTGGCACTAGGTCTTCAGTGCAGTAAAAGAAAGTGTCTTCTTTCCCATCTTCCTTTTGGAAAAAAAAACATAACCAAACCAAGCACTGCTTACAGCACTCATCTATGCTATATGCAAGCAAAAAAAAGAAAAAAAAGGCACAAACCAATTTTGTCTGGAAAGAAGTCTGCAAATACTTGAAATTTAGAAGTATTTTTTATGATAAATCTACATTAGCTTTATTAACGTATCACTTCCATAGGTATTAGACAAGGAACGACTTGGAAAAGGATCTGAATTTCCCCTGGAAAAGTAAACAATGGTGTAAATAATTTTTTTTTATCATTACTTGAGGCTACATTAAAAAAGAAAAGATGATTTATTACCGAAGCTCTCTGTACAACCTTCCTGTAACCACTCATAAAAGCAAGGTCAATATACTTCATTTCTAAATATTGCTTCCTGCAAATCACAATGACACATTAATCTACAAGATCATATACTGTACGTGAATCATTTCCATATCAGAATTGAAGCACCAGCACCTGGGGCTTAAATAGACATTCCTTAATAAGATATCATTAATAAAAATATTGAATTACTTAGTAGTGCCAATATGTTTCGTCACCTTAGCATCTACTAAAAGGCAGAAATATTGCTGATAATTTCCTCCACTAGAGGCACTTAGAAGTTTGTGTATGTTTTACATAGTTCATTTCTGCTGTCTGCAGTCAGATTCAAAACCTCAAATGTCCCATATGGAAATTATATTCATTTTTTTTTATTGCTTTTACCCATCTACCATATTCTATTCAGAAAAAAACCCACAACCGATTGAACCATTGTCATCACTATCTTCCATAATATTAACAGAATTTCTTCTCTTGCATACAAAAAGCTGTGGCCTAGTCACTTCAGAGACCTAAGCAATGAGATAAATCACGCACAACAGGACAAAGACCTGAGTTCTTTTGAATGAAAGTGGCAGAGTATCTAGTCCCAGCTGAAACACCACCCCTAGCAATCATCACCAAATAGGTGCCTCGTAATAGAAAATAACTGCTAGAACTGTTGTCTGGTCAGGTGAGTGTTGTGGGTGTCTCCAGGTTGCGGCTGGAGACTGCATTCAGAGGAAAAAAAAATAATCAGAATTTAAAATGGATTCTAGGAAAAGACACGGTATCAATAAAATACAAAGCAAATCATCTACCAAAGTTCGCCAAATCTTGAGAAACTTCCAAGTGTCATGGAAAGTCTACGCAAGTCCTTTATGGGCTGACTTCAGCTACTCAAAAGAACACGGATTATTATTTCCTGTAGGACTAGGACAGTAACACTAACAGAACAAAACTGCCCATGTGGGCTGGAGGCTTGTGAATGCCCATCCAAGTTCACACGGAACTAGTCCCCTGACGTGACAGAGAAGAAACAACTGAACAACTCGCTCACCCTTTCGGCTAGCTTTCTCTTTAGTAATTTAAACTCCACAAAATGCATGGACACCAAACACCTATTCATACCCAGGTCAGCAGAAAACACTCCTATTCCCACTACTTGCCTTCTCTATTGAAATAGGTTTCACCACAATATCCAGTATCTTTCAGTGGCAAAGTCTAGAAGTTAATATTAAGAGCTCCATAACCTATTAACAACTGGCACTGACACTTTTCTTGAAAGCACCTTCTTCCTTACACAGAAAATACGACATTAAGGTAACTTTTATTATCCTTGCACACGAGCTGATGATTTAGGAATTTTCAGAATTAAGCCCCTCTCTGCTATTTTCCTCAGCATACCTTCCATATTCAAGAGGGGAACAAGGAGCCTACAGGTCTATCTCCTTCTGAATGTTATAAAAATGACAGAATAACATTGCAGAACTAAACTAATTTGACAATACTTGTTTCGAAGTTTTGCAACAGCAATGAAGACTACTGTCTAACAACGCACTAAAACCAAGATTTGTTTTTATTTGCATCTTTTCATTGCTGTTCTTCAAAATTTTGAAGTCAAAGCGAATGAGAACACCAGATAAATTTGGCACTTTAGCAGGGATTTATCCCCAACTTTGTTCTCTACTACAGAGGCAGAAATTCTTACTTAAGAGTTACCCATCTCAAGCAGCTATACTTTCTCCACCTCTTCAAAATCTGGGGACAATTTTGTTTTTCTTCAGGACAGACAAAAACAAGAAAAAGTGTTTGCATACAAAACTGGAAAGCTGATGTTGCAGCACAATTCGCTGAGTTTAAAAATGCCTTGGAAGACTACTTGTCCTGACTTAACTTGCCCTCCTTTTCCACCCTAAAATGCCTACCATGCTTCAAAATACCAGAAACAGAGAAGGTAAGAGATGAACATTCCCTCAGTCTAATTAACTGGTGCTTCTTAACAGTGCCACCAAGTAGCTGCTTTTCTAGCCTTACGACCAGATTTTGTCCAATTCAGTCACACAAGCTTTCTGTCAACATGTGCCTAAGAAGTTTCCCAGTCTCTGCAAGTTTAAGCCATCTGGGAGCACACACAAAAGACCCTTTGGCAATGCACTCCTGAGATGTGCAAGCAGAGAACAGCAGCTTAATTGGCACGTCAAACCTCCAAACCAGAGCCTAAGTCTATTGTCCATATGCTGAGTTTGAGAACATCAGAGTTAAGTGAAGCACTACTCTAAACCCTGTGCAGCACACATGACATCCAAGGTAACTGACTTTATTCCTGTTCATGTCTTTAATTCTGCAAGACTGATTATGTTCCACGGAATTTTTTTTTGTGTTTCCCAAAACCAACCCTGAGTAAATACCAACTTACCAGGATTCTTTTACGATCCTTTTCTGATAAAAATTTCACCGGTGGGTATTTCTGGGTGAAACTACGGAACATTTCAAAACAAAGAAAAGAAACTATGTAAGTTTCAGCCTTTCTTCTTGTTTCATATATCTGTCTTTGAAATACGAGAAACTGTTCTGACAACCTCCCACTCTTACAGCTCTGCTAAGGGTATGTTTATTCCTTTTTTCTAAAGAAGGATCTGGGTCAACATGAGAAAATGCCTATACTTTGTAAAAGCACTGTGAGAAATACCAAAAATGATCCGCAAAAAGTGCTTTTAAAATTTCTGCTTAACTGGTTTTCTAGAATGAATCGTTTGAATTCTGTCTTCTGAGAGCAGAACTGGTGCCAGGCATGACATCACAAGAGAATGAAACAATAAAATGAGCAGCAACTTGACTTTTTTTTTAAAAAAAAGTTTTAAAAAAGCAAACAACCTTCTTAGAAGTTCTGGAAAAGAAAGCAAGCTGTCTTGACTTACCGCATTGACTTCAAACACTTCTCACTAAAGTTTCAATGTGAAGTTTCCAATATAAAGCTTTAATTCCCCTTAAAGTTTCACAGTAATCAATGTAAAGTTTACAATCAGAACTTTGAAGAAACTCTTAAGATACTTCAACAATTTTTACCAGAGATCTTATTGAGTATGAAAGCTAATCGTAATTTTCTTCTCAGAAATAGCTAGACTGCCATTGTTTTGATGGTCTTCAAGCTACTTTAATTTTTTTGCACCTCTTTCTTTATAGGAACTTAATCAAAACTAAAACAATCTAAAATAGAATTAGATGACATATGAATCTTCGGTGCTCTCTCACGCTCTTGATGCTTGGAACCTTAGATGATTTCATGGACATGGAATTAGATCGTTTCTTTCTCCCCCCACTCACACGCATTCTGCATGCAACAACAAACTCCTGTGAAGAAAGGTGTGAATTTTATTTTATTTATGTCAGTAATTAGCATCATAGTCTTGGCGGTATTTTAATAGCTTATGTTTTTCTTAACTAATTATCAGTGTGACACTGGACAGAAATCAAACTATTGTTACTCATCTCCTCCAGTAAGTCCACACACTATAGATGCAACTGGATGTAGCACACAGGAGGCCCATATGCCAAGAGTCCACACTGAGATTACATTTTCATCTACTTGCAAACAGACTCTGACTGAACTGACCCTACACCTCTGACCTTGAAGCACCTCCTCTGCTTCTAACCTCCAGTACCGGCTCAACAGAAATTCTTCAGAGCCAAAGCACAGATGCTTCAGTACTTGTGTCAACTTTTCACCCTAGAGTGAAAGCCGTTTTCAGTTTCCTGGATAGGGGAAATATGGCAGCTGAATCTTCCAATGTCACCTATACAGAAAGACTGAAATAAGTCAACTTGCCTTCTGTCACCACATGGGTCACTAACAGTAACCATATTTCTTTGACTTAAGCTGAAGCAATGAGAAATAGCAGCACATAAGTACGATGCAGACATGTAAAACAGCCTTCCTGTGAGAGAATGTCAAATCCACCAATAACAAGAGGTTTATGGAGCTTAAAAGAAGTTAACTGCCACATAACTTGATGCAAGTTAAAAGTCAGTCTCCTCCATTTTTAAGACCACTATCCTAAGGTCACATGAATCCAGCACGGAGTCATACTGCCGCCAAAGGGACCTCCCAACCATTTTTGCTCCTTCCATTACATCAGTACAAGCTTAGAGGCAGTGGGCAGGAGTCTGGAACTGATTCAGCTGAATGTTCATCTTTTGGCAACAACATTGAGTTTATCTTGACCTAACGCTTGCTTTGATGACTACACAGCAATTCTTTTGCTGTGCAAATTATTAATAAAAACTTTTCAACTTTAGCTTCAGTTAAACAATCTCTTGTCATGAGACTAGCATCAAGGAATTCTTGTCTTTCCTGCTTCTGAAAAGCATGATGATGGCTCGCTTTCAGGTTTTATCAGCTTATGAGGTAAAAAAAACATTGACACTCGAGAGTAAGCTTTGCAAGCAGGATCAGCCTTCAGGCATCTGACAGAGTAGTTATTTACTGTCACTTTACACAGATCTCAAATTCAAAAATTATTAATTACAACAACCCACATGCAGCTGAACCAGCACAGGTAAATGGCTACACTATTTGAAAAACCTAGTAAGGGTATCTAAGTCCACGTTTTGTGAAAGTGTAATTCCCAGATCAGCTCATACAGAGGTAAAAAAATATCTTCATTCTTTCTCCTCATTGCTAGACATCTGAAACAAGACTCATCAATACACTGCAAACACTACTCAAAAGAGCATTTACACGGCTCCTGTAAGAAGTTCTAAATTAATGGTTCCACCCAACAATTCATTGCTCACTTGAAAAAATATAACAATTATTTAAAAAAAAAAAAAAAAGAGCCAATCAGGACACCCTCTGTGAATGACAGAAGGAAATACCCGAATTGCCAACAACGGAAGCTGAAGATCTGCTGGGCTATCAATAAAGATTAAATAAGTCAATTGAACAGAGGCAGTACATAAAAAATTTCATCTGAACATAACATCTTTACTCTATAATTTGACCGTTACAACTGGTATGGTAGTATCACATCCAACTACCACAGGCAATGCAGTCTGCAGTTTGTTTCATGTTGCCAATACACCGCCTAGTTCAATCCATGAAGTTCACGCTTATGTTAAGAGATGAGCAATCAAACAAGTATTCTCTCTGAAATAAATCGCATGTGGCAGGTCACTGAATCTTTCAAATCAATTGTAAAAGAAAACAACAGAACTGACAACTTTTTTTTTTCTTTTTCTTTCCTCCCTCCCCCCCCCTTTTTTTTTTAACAACACAGGAGGGGTGGGACTAGGAGGGGCAACTGCCCACTGGCAAGACAAAACTCAAAACACTAAAACACTGCAGGCGTCTAGCAAACCTCTGGCCAAGAGCAATGAGATTCTGCCCCCCTCTGCACAGGAACAGCACACAGCCACCAGTACGCCATACGTAACCATCGAGGCTTACTGGTGCTGCTTGGGCAAGTCCAGACTTAGCCCTTGGCAAGGCAGTATTCTCGGCTAGCTATCTGCTTGGGACATCAACACTGCCACCTGTGAAACAGCATCACTGTCAAAAGCAGCAGTGTCCTTATCAGAGCTGACAATTCCTACCCCTATTCCAGACCTCATTTTGTGATGAAAAGCATCTGCCCATGAGGACACTCAGATGGGAGAATTGATCTAGCAGAAAGGGCTGGGGAGTGAGGGAGTTACTTGCAAAGAGAGACTGAAATGCCTACTTTCCCCATCCAGCTTACCGTCAGCACTCGAGTGGTTCTGCTGGCATAAAAGTGAGGAAACGATGTTGCAGGGTGGATACAAGCAGCCAAGGAGAAACAGATCAGGCTTGGATTTGGTTTTAATTTTTTTTTTTTTTTAATAACTACGTCAATTTAAGGTTCTTGTGGAACTACAGCAGATATTAAATATCTGCAGCTCATCAAAAAGCTTGCTTGCTTTTCCTCAACTGCATCATCCAGTTTAATCCAAGATAACACGTTCCCTTACAAATCCTGAGAGAAGCGAGTCAGTCAGGCTCATCCGAAGCACAAGCACAGATGAAGATTCAAGAGCAAATCACTGGACGTTTAGCTGAACCATGGTAACTGATCACAAGTGTGGGAAATGTGAGGTAAAACGTATTTTCAGTCTCCTGAAGCTGAAACCAATATGTTTTAGCACATACACGGGTTGGACTTACTAAAGCATGGTAATCCGTTCACCAGCTGGACTCAAACCAGCAAATTCCTCCGCAGGATTTTAACTTTACAAAAATCCAGCACTCCCAGTTTACTTCAGTGGGATTAATCAACCTGAAAACCTCAAGCATTAATGTCTCCCAGCATTCAAGGCCTCCTCCTCACTTAGATATGATAAAAATCCAAAGGTACTGAGGGTATAGGTGAAACATTTATCTCAAGCCTACAACTACAGAATGGACTGTTACAGAACAGAAACTGTGCTTTTAACTGCTTCCCAAATTTAGCAAAAGACAAGACGTACCTTTTTTCTAGATCTTTGATTTTCTCCCTTAGAGGTGCAACAGCCTAAAACAAAGGAATGACATTTAATCTTTGAAGATTAGAACAAGAATCACATCAGAAAACATGCACATAGGAAGTTACTTCAGAGTAAAAATCATGGCAAACAGTCTCCTATAAAAAGCTTCACTGTAGACACTCCAAGAAACTTGCATCTTAAAGCATCCTTTAACATTTTCACCAAAAAATCAAATCGCCTCGCACAGTGTCAAATCCCTTAGTTTACCACTGAAAGCAAAACCCCTCAAGGATGAGTACCATAGCCTTGTTGATACGAACATCCAATGTTATGATTCCTATTTGGCAAAGTGAAATCACAAGTGACTGGTCTGAGGTTGTCAAAGGCAATCTATGTTGAGCAACAGCAAAACAATACATCCAGTAAAGCCTCAACTATTTAAACAAACAGCAGATACACTTACTTAGGAAGACAAAGACACAGAACCAGAGGCATTAGCTCCAGTGCAAAGACTGTAATTCTCTCAGGATGTTTAAAAATGTAACATACGTTTTACATCATGATTTGAGGGCATATACAGGCTTTTAAAAAGATACTAAAATTAAATTTGTTAGAAAATATAGTTCACCAAGACTTCTGCTTCCATTTTCACTGCTTTGAAAGAGAGAATCACTTAAGTATGCATCAAGTTCCAAAGGATTTGGGTTCACAGGATGCAAATTTCTAACAGTCCTGCTGAACTTCGACAAGTCCCTGAATTCTTATTTTCAAGTTTACTAAAACCTTGTCACAAAATTTACCATCTAGGGCCACACATAAGTTGAAAGCTATGAGAGGGTTATCACTTGAAATGGTACTATACAGTAACACACCACCAGCCACAACTAATTTGTTTTATACAAATACTGCTGGTTAGAGATGGACAATTCAGTTACTTCATGAACTGAAATAAGCTGCATATTCATGTTAAGAGGAAATACAGTATTGCCATTTATATTCATTAAATATCTAGCTCTGTGGAGCAGCAAATAGTTCTTTAAACAGTTATACTTATTCTGATGGTTCAACTAAACTGATGTACAACTAAAGCTTTGAAAACAAGATCTAGAAATGCTCAACTTCTCAGACCTTACAGTAAGTCTGATCTACCCATTGAATTTCAAGCATTTGACCATTCTTAAACAACTGGGATTTTCAGAATATTTGTTGCAATGTTTACCAGAATTAAAACAAGGAAAAAAAAAGGAATGTAAAGAGACAAACTAAGAACAGTCCTTCCATTGATTTTAAGCAATTTCAGAGGGCTTCTCACTGTGGCCAGAGAAATGATTGCTACATAAACCTGCTGGAATACAAGACACTAGGCAGAACCAGACTACGCTAGTACAGTCACACACCCCTGCACAACAGGAAGAGGGTATTGACCTCAAAGACTTTTGTATCTATTAAATTCTTTGTTTTATTCTTATTAGACTAGTTGTTCAATAACATCTGGAGAAAGATCTGTTGCACACATTCTTCATATTTTGCTACAAACTGAGGCTGAAAAGCAAATTCAGATGTATTGGTACAGAAACCTCTGGTGTGTTCAATACCCACCTCTACTCCAGAAAATGCCAGGACTTGTGCTTAAAGCGTCGGTACTGCACTCCATCCCCGACCACAAACCAGTTTTAAGAACAAAGCAAAGTATTTTTGGGAGGTTTCTAATGAAACTTAAATATACTTAATATTTTGTAAGGGTGACAAAGTGAAGAATTTGTGTATATCCTTCAGTTCTCAGGAGGACTCTAGCACAGTCTTTGCAGCAAATGAGACAGTAGAGCTATTAATTTCAAGAAAGGTTTAGAGGGAAGGAAAAAAAATGTCAGATTTGCGTTAGAAACTCCACTATAGTGAAGAACAGTTCAAAAACTAATGTACAGACAAAAATCCAATGCTTTGAATGGTTTTAGTGGAATGGAGAGTAATGAGAGAGAACTAAATACACCCTTTCAATATGAAGTGAGTGAAATGGAGTCCTCAAAATAGTTGCAGTCTGTTTTGTTAACAAACTAACCTCTTCTATTTTACTTTCCACCTTCTGATCCCCATTTTCTTGAAGAGACCTGTTGGCAAGAAAAGAAAAAGCATAATCCATACCTAAGCAATAGTTGCTCCACTGCAACCACATCATGCTTTTCCTGTTAAAAAGTATTTTCAAAGCATCCCAAACTATTATTTCAAAGACATACTCAGAGCAAACGAAAGTGGATGGTCCAATTCCCATTGAAATCAGCAAGTCTTGTTACCAAGTTTGGCAGAAACTGAACCAAGCCCACAGGAAAGAGTAATAACAATAAAGACCACATTCATTTTACAGAGAAAATTAACTTCACTGTAGAAAAGTGCTTAAGCACTGCACAAACATAGGGTCAGCAGAAATGTTTTTGAGTGTAACTTTACTACGCAAATGCCTAAGATGTCTCTTTGAGGGTCTCTGTTTCCTGCAGGCTACAAGTGTGGTAACAAAACATTTTCCCTTAATGCACCTACTGTAACTGTAATATCAATCAAAAAGAGAGAAAGGCAAATCTATCTAGCTTTGACTTTGAACTTCTCCAAACACAAAGGAAAAAAGCCCTATACGAAAACGTGTCTTGACCATCTGATGGGCAACACCGACTTCTCACACGAATGTTACTCATCTGAAATGAAGCCAAGGATGAAGGATGACAAGGTAACTTGTGAACACAGGAGTACTGCCTAAAAAGCTGGCGTCTTGCACAAAACTGTGTGGTCATCTTTAGCATCTAATTGTGCGAAGTATCTCAATTAGTTGTGTTCATTCTTTGAGTAAATTTCTACAAGTGTGGAATATGTATTTTTAAATTTTACCTCTTGCATCTAGTCTATGCAACTTTACTTAAGTTTGCATAATTCTTTTTTTTTTTTTCTTCAATTAAACTTTCTGAAAGGGGAATTAGCAGTAAGATTTTGCATACTAGAGGATTCATAGGTATCCAACATAAAATGGAGTTCTTTCAAAGAAAATAGAGCTCCTTTACTTAGGACTTGAAGTCATTACACCTAGGGAAACAGAAGATCCTTTGTTAAGCAGATATACATATGCCACACTTCTAACAAGAAGTTACAGTCGTGATTTCCTTCATATTCCTCTGTAAAACTCTCTAAAAGTCAGTTCAGGCTGTTACTGAGGCAAAAATCTTATTGACCAGATTCGTTTTGTCATATCAGTAGAGACTGCAGTAAACTCCTAGACTAAGACACACAGATCTTGAACCATCTTTTGAAAATAAATTGTAATTTATTGTAATAGTGCCAAATAAAACCCCTCCAGTTAACATAGTATGAGTTTACTACAAGTGATCAATATTAAGTAATTCTTGTGAACTTTTAAAATGTTTTCCCAAATAACAGAAGTCTACAAAAAGCTATGCAAACCATCTGTGGAATACACAGGCTTTCCTCTCTGCTAAATGAGCAAGGAAAGTTTGGAAAACACCTCGGAGTATAAAAAGGTTCCCTCAAAAATGGTTCCTACTATTGTTTATTCACAAATCCTGGAACTTAAGAACGGGTACTCTGCAGTTTCGTTTTTAATGAGCTCTTCCTCCTAACAAAGACAATCTTATTGGCTGAGGACCAGCATCAGACCTTCAGAAATAAGGGTTCCCCCCGCCTTGATAGCTCTATAATGGACACCTCAAATAAGTCAGATGCAACTAATGGTAGAATTTGTAAGGACTGCTTCACAGGCAATGAGCACGCTGGATCCCAAGCCCACCTGCTCTCCTCAAACCACTGAGGTTCTTGTCCTTCCTTTGGAAATGCTCAGCTGCTCATGTAACAGCTGCTAAGCTGCCACAGTTTGTGGGTCACGGTAACATGGTAATCTAAATGATATCTCCATCTGTAAGCCACAGCAGCTCAGCAGCCGTTTGCCTTAACAGCTGAATGCTTTGTAGCAAGGGTGGGGAAACTGCAAGAGAAGTAAAATGGACAGCTTGGGACAGGAACAGATCCCAGGGTAAGCTGTCCTGGGTGAGCGAGAGCCCACAGAAAATTTATTCTTTTTCTTACTTCGCCTCAAACTTGCTTTACTCTGTGCTGCTAAGCATGGCAACAGAGAATCAAACCCCTTTACTAGCAAAACAACATTGTGAAATATTTTGTCCTCTACGCACAAAGGCTTTCTTGTAGGAAAAGACTGTCCCTACAGTCTCTTCACCTTCTTTTTCAGTTGTATCTTCCTGGTGACTTTTCCCAGAGGACACTCACATGTAAGCAGAAACGCAGTGAAAATCTGCATGTTTTGCATGTGTATGCTATGCCTTCCTATTTCTAAGGGCAAAAATTCTGGGGGACAGCGCAGGATTTTTTTGCCTTTCAGCAGTTAAACTACCAGGTTCTCTCCCGATTACTTGTGGAAGAGGAAAAACCCTCAAAAACACATTCCTAATTCTAGGTACAGAAACATAATTATGGCAAACAGTGGAGGATCTGCTGCACCTCAATGTCTAAGCCTGTACTGTCACTGAGATATGGTCAGATCTGTGCTGAGGAAAAGCAGAATCCAAGCCTACGTGCCCAGCTATGCCAACCAACTTGCCTGAAAACATCTCCAAAATCAGAAGATGGATTTGTGTAAAGAAAGGCAGATGCTGAAGTGCGAGTAAGATCTTGGGCAAGATTTGCAGCAAACATACAACCTTTTTTGAGACTAAACACTTTGTATTTAAAAAACAGTATCAGCTGCTTAGCAACCATCCAAACAACAGTGTGAGCTGCTGTTCTATTTTCTCCCTACCTGATATACAATGATACATGTTGATGTGAAAGGTAATTTTACTACAGATAAGGATACTCAATACAAAAATTACATACATTACCTCATATTGACAAAGTTTCCCCATACAGCTGGAAAAGAAGAAAAGAGAGAACATTACAGTGCCATGTAACAGTACATTTTTTCCAATTATCATCAGAAGAAATTTAAAACAATATTAAGTATGTTCATCACAAATTGTCTAGATAATTTACATACATGATATATACACACCCCCCCCCCCCCCCCAAGTGACTAGAACACAGTTTAAGAGTATGAGAGGAATTCTGATGAAATCACATGAGTCTATAAAAAAGTAGGAAAATACAGTCATTCAATAAGAAAGGACTAGAATATTCCACTACACACCTGGAATTATCTGGCCAGTAAATCAGCAGATAATGACTTATCTGATCTTTACCTCCACACTATATTGCACAAACAAAAGGTACAAAAATTCTTTGAACTGTAATTCGACAGCACACACAGATTAAACAAACCAGAGCTCTGGACTTGTTCATTAGGGATATTGAAAAAACAGCAAGAGCAAGAAAGGAATCCTGTAGACCTGAACCATGCAAATTGGGAACTGCAGACTGTCAAGAGTAAAAGGACTGGCCGCTACAGGCAACAGCTGAAACAGTCCAAAAAGGTGCCACGGGAGTCCTGCATTAAAGGTAGCAAGTGCTTGTGCACACATGCGTTCTCTCTTTAAATATGTATATATATGGTGATGCAGACACACACAAAAGGTACTTAAGGAATATAACCAAATGCATCACTAAGCAAAGAAAGATCATTTATTACACTCTGTATGGAAAAAAGTTTAAAGGAAGACAAACAGCAGTATAAAATAGCACAGCAAACATTATCAGCTGTTTCTCTGTGTTCACAAAAAGATTCATCTGCTCGATTTATTTTCTAACAGGAAAAAAATCCTCTGAAACTGTTTAGAGTTTAAGTGATTACAGAAAGACTATCCGAACATTCATTTTCTTTTTAACTTTCAGCTAGGACACAGAATGTAGTTTAAAGTGAAAAAATGAGAAGCCATAAACCAGGCTACACTACAGAGTTGACAACTTCAGATTGTCAAGACAAACAAGGTTAATACAGAACAGTTACGTAAGGGACTCCGCAACAATAAGCAACATGGGAAATTCAGCCCGGATTATCTCCAGAAAAATCATTCTGCAACTGCTCTTTTAAGAGACAAGGCTCAACCTAAGGAACCAAATTACACTGGGTGTTCTTCTTAAGAAGAGTAGCCTATATGCACTATTAACATACAACATAGAAAGCCTCTGAAGCGTCCTCAGTTTTTGTAACCGGCACTTCAGGTCTCAAGTAGCAGTTAATGAAGTATTTTGCCTAGGTTCATGCTTCACACATACATTTTCATGATTATTACTTACTGACCTCAAGCAGACGATGAGGTGTTACAGAAACAAGAAAACAAAAATTGCTGCTACAGTCACAGGCACCTCCCGGGCAAGAGAAGAAAGGAAACGTACCCAGGAAAGGGCAGCGGGGGAGACAGTAGTGAGGAGGCAGTAATGCAGTTGCTATTCCACCCTTCAGGGGATGGCAAAGCTACTAAACTGTTAACTACTGAGCGCTGCTGGGTAATTCAAAGAGTAACTCAAATGAATCCATGACAGACCAGCAAACAAACTGTAGGAGGGCACTGTGATATCTGAGGTGGTATCATAAAACGTCTTTTCCTCAGAATACAACAGAGCTTTACACTAGATGACAAAAAAAATCCAACTGAATTTAAAAAACACTGAATTTTATTTTAATAAGTAAATCCTCTGGGGGGAAAAGGGACACAATGTTGAGCACTAAATTGAATTTAAGCTATTTACCCTCTGGCTAGGATTTTGGAATTATTTATGATAACATTAATGGAAAAACTTTTTTTTGTTTGCAGTAAGTGATGACCATCTGGCAACTACAGGCACAGAATTGTCGAGCTATACATTACTCAGCTATACGTACAATCAGTTATTTTTCTGGGCTACAAAAACCTGTACAAATAACGTAATGTATTGTTATGCAGTGGCACGAAACATCTGGGCTTAGCTGGTGAAGCAGTTAATCGATGAAAAAATGAGTTGCCAGCTGCACCACAAATACCACCCTGCCAGTTTTGTTGCAAAGACAGTGCAGCCACATTGCATACAAGAAACTGGCTTCCTAAAAAAAGCCTGTTAATTGTGTGTGCACTCAGTGTCCACAGCAGGGAAGGGGAGCTCAGAAATGCATTTGAGTACTTCCAGAAACACTATGCTTGATATCCCAGTTCTGTAGGAGTAAACGACCTTCCATTAAACTTCTAGGAAGTGTATTTTTGTACCACTGCAGAAAAGAATGAAACTGCAAAATGAACCACGTAGGAAATACCATATGGAGGGATCTGCAGAACCCTGAAGCCTCTCTCACATGCAGAGAGGCGCCACAGAAACTCACTTGAACACACTGCCCTCCCAAAGGGCTCTGAATCCACAATTCTAAGGAGGATCTCTTTGGCTACTGCGTGCTCATGTACAGCTTACATCAAGGTTGAAGGGATCAGAGGCAAGGTTTTACACTACAGTGGAATTACGGTTTTGTTGGTTTTTTTCTAAATGCACATCACAATTGTTTATATAACAGGCTTACATAGCTGCAGAACAGCAGTATGACTATGGCTTACAGAGGATTTCCTCGACTTGTCACTTCCTTGCCCTAGAGGTTATGGCAAGGCCAGTCTGACATTCAGGCAAGAATGATGGAAACATATTAAGGCAAGTGGGCTTAAATCCGCAAGTAGAATGATGCAGAATTACCAGGCTAAATTCAAGACAAAAACCCTCACAGGCTTCATAAAACCCCTTGACAGGCTCACCAAGTTCAGGCAGCAAAAGCTGCAGACATGTGGATGGTTAAAAAAGCTTCCATACCAGCAAGGTCATGAATTGGGCACTACACATAAACCCAGTTTTCAAAAGCATCAGACTCCTAACGGACCCAATTTGAGCAAAATGCTAACATAACTGTAAAAGCCAGTCTCAAAAAAATACAGTTTAAAAAAATCCAACTTTAAAGCCAAATCTTTTAAGCCAAGAGGTATTCATCCAAGATAATAATCCTATGGCAATTCTCAAACCTTAGAGATTTAACACCCTCACCCTGCACAGCCAGACACAGTATGTACTCTATGAAGAGCTTCCTATTCATCCAACTAGAGAGCATTCTTGGACAGAGTCTTCCTGCCATCTACTGAAACTCTGTGCGAGGGAAGAATTCATGATTAATTGGACCAGACAGAAGGATGACTTGTAACCAAACAATTAAGATGCTCACCTACAAGAGAGAAGTAAAAGAGGTTCTGCTTACTCTCTCAAAGACTATTTGTAAACTTCACCCAATGACTGATTAAGTTAATAATAATTTTCCATTAGGGAAGAGATCAGAATATCTGGATTGTTCCAAGACACACGAAAGCCTGGTTTAATGGCCTGTAGGAAAAAGGTGTAGTCCTGTTGTGACCCTATGTGTTCTGGGATGTTTTTTCCCCTCTGCATCCCTTCCGTAAAACAATGAGAACAACCATTTTTATTGTAGTGTTTTTGCAAGGATTAATTGCAAGTACCATGAAGATTAAAAATACATCAGAGGCATTAATCACTCCCACAGACATTACACTTTAAAGTGACAGCTTCCAGAAAAGAAGAATGAAATGCTTTTGGTGAAGTGATAAAGAGCTGTACTTTCAGGAAAAAGAAAAAAAAAAAGATTTGTTTCTTAAAGCCTTAATAACAGTATTGTTACTAAAGAGGTATTTACATTTTGCCAGCTAAACATTAATCACTCATGGTTTTCAGAAAACCCCAATCCTCTTTTTTGTTCGGTTTGTTGTTTGGGGTTTTTTTTTCCCCCCTCCAGCCTCTGAGAGATAAAGCTATAACTATTTAGCAAGCATAGTCTTACAGTAAAATCATTGTGAATTTCCAAGATTTCTCAAAACTACCTTAAACAAAAGCCAATCAGTCACAGACAAGTAAAGAATGGTTTTCTTCCTACTGTATACAGATACTTTCCTAAAATGTAAAGGTTTGTTTAGTTTTTCCAGAGAAGACCCTTTGTGAAATTATGCTGGGTGCAGAGCAGTACGACGACTGGGCTGCTTTCAGCAAAGGAATATTACAAGAGCTATCCTTTGGATCCAAGCCAGCCCAGCCTGCATGAAGTAAAAAAAACAAAAAACAAAAAAACAAACACACATAAAATCTGTGAAGTCATACTCAAAAAAGTACAACAGAAATCCTAAGCAATTTGCTGTTGAGCATCCACTATTAAATGGACACTGTCTATCATAGTCAGACTTTGAGCTCTGACCAGCTGCACTTCATAGCAGGCAAGAGTTATAGGAATATAAAAGCAGGATGTTATGTTTTCACCTCAACGTCCTTTGAGTCTGTCAATAGCGGTAATACTTACTGTAGAGGCTTCTATAAAACACAGATTACTACTCAGAAGCTTGCACGCCTTAATTAACTCATCCATATATAGGCTGGGGAATCAGAAAAATAACACTGTCAGAAAACCCAGAATCTCGAAGCCTGTGCCTTTACCCCAGGATTATCCCTCTTCTCTGGGTCTCTTCAAATGACATTAAAATCAAGTCAAACTATCACAAGGCACTGATAGCAAGAAATATAATCTGAAATTAAACAAATGCAATCTCTTTTAAAACCATTTTCTTTCCCAATGGCTTTGTTGTTTGCATTTTCAAGACATTCAAAGAAAATTTTACACAAATTTTACTTTTGCCTAAGGCTGAAAACACAGGATTTTTTTCTCTTGCCCTCCTTACAACCTTTGCTTCTCAGAATACGAGTAGAACATTATGTTAGTTTCAAAAGGATCTCACTATCAACAGAAACAGCAAGCAGGAACAATATGAATTGATATATGGTCATAACCTGAATTTCTAGAGCAAAATCGTAAGCTCTGAACGTCCAGAGTTAATTGCTTTTGCCAAACTTTCTATTTCAGAGAGAAGCAATGTCATTCAAAAGAGGATTTTTTTTTTCCCCCCCTTAAATCTGACTCTCCATAGTCACTCCGCAGTTTCAGTCTCCTGGCAGAAATAAGCTTTCTGTCTCCAGGGGAAAACTTGACAAAAACGAAAAGCAGGCAAAGGGACCTCATAAAATGCTTATTACTACAGATGCATTAAAGTCTTAATTTATTTTTTTTGCAGATCTCAATTAGCTATGTAATAACGCAAAGATTTAGGAAACTATTACTTGCCACACAACATCCTTGTCACTAAATTGGAGAGATATGGGTTTATGGATGGAATACTCAATGGATAAGGAATTGGCTGGGTGGCCACATCCAAAGAGTTGCAGTCAATGGCTCAGTGTCCGAAGGGAGATCAGCAACAAGAAGTGTCCCTCAGGGGTCTGTACTGTGACAAGTACTGTCCACTATCTTCAGTGACATCTCAGACAGTGGGATTGAGCACACCCTCAGCAAGTCTGCAGATGGTACCAAGCTGAGTGGTACCATTGAGGGAAGGGATGCCACCCAGAGGGACCTCAACAGGCTTAAGGAGTGGGCAAATGGGAACCTCATGAAGTTCAACAAGGCCAAGTACAAGGTCCTGCACCTGGATCGGGGCAATCACCAGTATCAAAACAGACTGAGTTACGAATGGACTGAGAGCAGCCCTGTAGAGAAGGACTTGGGGATATTGGTGGAGGAAAGAATTGGATGTGACCCAGCAATGTGCACTCGCAGCCCAGAAACCGTATACTGGGCTGCATCAAAGAAGTGTGGCTAGCAGGTTGAGGGAGGTCATTCTGCCCCTCATTTCCATGCTGGTAAGACCCCACCTGCAGTACTGTGTTCAGCTCTCGGGCCCCCAGTACAAGAAAGACATGGATCTGCTAGAGCAGGTCGAGGAAAGAGCCATGAAAATGGTCAGAGGGCTGAAACACCTCCCCTATGAGGACAGGCTGAGAGAGCTGGGCTTGTTCAGCCTGGAGAAGGCTCTGGGGAGACCTTGTTGCAGCCTTTCAGTGTTTAGATGGGGCCTATGAAAACGAAGACAAACTTTTTACCAGGGCCTGTAGTGACAGCATAAGGGGCAACAGTGCTAACCTGAAAGAAATTAGGTTTAAAAGATACAAGGAAGCAATTCTTTACAATGAGAGCGGTGAGACACTGGAACAGGTTGCCCACAAAGGTTGTGGATGCCCACTCCCTGGAAGTGTTCAAGGTCAGGTTGGATGGGGCTTGGAGCAACCTCCTCTAGCAAAAAACGTCCCTGCCCATGACAGGAGGGTTGGACTAGATGAGCTTTAAAGGTCTCCCTTCCAACACAAACCATTCTATGATTTGGCCAATGCATTTCAAAGTGCATTTTATAGTCTAGATTCTGCAACAATAGTAACACCCTCAATTGTATCCCATCTGTAACTCCAGATTAACTTGCTCTAGAATATTATACTGATGAGAGAATGTTGCACTATTAGTGGAGATAACAACATATAATTACTAATCATAACTTTGTATTACAGATTGTCACCTTCCTGGGTGAAGTTTATGATTATGCTTTTGGGTAATGTACGATAATTTGAATATTTTTGAAAAAATTCAAAAATCGACTCCTCTGGTATGTCTATACAGATTTCCGTACAGCAAGTAGTTCTTCCTGTTATATTTCCTGAACTGACATCTTGTTCAACAGTAAAGCTCCCGCCCCAAAGACAGCAGATAGGAACTGTAGCTCTTCCCACAATGGAAGAACCCTAGGCACCAGGATGCAGGGTCTTCTGAAGGGGAAGATGCTCTCTCCAACTTGGATAACACCACCACTCTACAGCAACCCCTCAGCTAGTCATCACCTAGCAAAACAAAGGCAACACAGTCACCAGGACAATGTTTTTGTACCTTCTCTTAAGAACAAATACTTAAAACTTTGGCAAACTGATACACTTCTACAGCTGCAAGCTATAACATTATGCAAATTTTCTTTCGTTACAAGAGTTAATGGAGCTTCATATTGTATGGAAAGCTAACCATGAATACTTATTATAACATTTCAGTCAGCAACATCACTTTATGACTGAATTCTGTTCTTTGTTTCCCAGACAGCAAATTCTTTCCAACTCTTCTATTAAGCGTTTTTTCCAGTTCTCTCTTCAGTGTTTCTACTCCTTCCCATCTCATATCTTTAGCACATCATTCTTTCCCACTACTCATCCATTTTTGTCTAGTCTTTGTATTTTGCCACAAGCAAGGTAATACACTCCAATTCCTAGTTACTGCAAACAGAAAAAAAAAAATTCCAATATTTACGACAAAGAAACCCAGAATGCATACAACTCATCACAGTTATGAAGTTTCCAAACAGGATATTTGATTTTTGTCACTACATATATTTGAGTGTGCCTGGATATCATAAAACTTTCTAGCCTTGAATTTACCAGCTTGAAACAACAAAGTAGTTTTGCAACTATGTAGACTGCCTACAAAAGGTTTGAATTCCCAAGGGAGACAATAGAAGTACTTTGACCTATACCTAACTGGAATACTATATAATTACATTCTGAATCAGGTCAAAATTATTTTGGCAACGTGAAAGCTAAGTGATCTAAATTGCTAACATCCCTGTATCCCCTTTTCACTTAATAATAGAGAAAGAACTGAAAACCCTGAGTGTCTTTCCTTAAACAGCAGCAGATGATGACAAAAAAAAAAAACAAATCATGAAATGACATCTATCTCCAGATAAATTTGATTTACACAATTCAAATGCACAAAGTTTGTTGAGAAAAACATTTTGCTTTAAAGTAACACAGCAGGTTAACAAAACCAGAAGTAACCTTCTAAAGCCAACAGGTCTGTACGTGCTGCTGTTAGGGCCGCACATCTCCCTACTGCAAGTGAAGGAAAGAAAACGCAGCAGAACTAAGACCTCAAAAACTGGAGTATATCATATGCAGTTTTACACAAATCTCGCTTTCCCCAACCTAGACAGCAGCCCTGATTTTTCAAATGCCTTTAGAAAAAAAAAAAAAAAAAAAAAAAGAGGGGGGTAGGGCACAGTTATCTTTAATTTAGCCCTTGACCTTCCCTTAGTTTCCCAGACATGGCCAGCAGAACTGTAGGACATTCTTCAAGCAACTCAAAGAGGCAGAGAATGTTCCATGCTCCCCAGATAACAATGATACACCGGCATGCATGTCAAACCCCAGAAACTGAGCAGTCACCCAAGGTAACATGACTCAAATGACAGTGGCAATCAAAGGAGGGGTCATGACTCAGATCGATTATTTTCAGCATTTTCTTTTAAGTTTGTTGGCTGCTAAGATTGTTTTCAGCAGACTCACAGCATGCTCCAGTGGTCAGCACTGTAACCAAAAAACTCACTTCTCTCGGCTACATTTTACAAACCCCTTCAGGTAAGCTGGTGCAGTAATGCTCACCTCTCCCTCCCTAAGGTCCACGAACGAGGAGTTGAAAACCACCAGTTCCAACTCAACTCTGCTTTGGTCAACCAACCTTACAGAAAAGAAACAGCAATATAAATGACAGGGAAACATTTCCCCTTTGCAAAACACAGAGGAGAAAGAAGATGAAAGCTCTAACGAGCGTTTGTCTGAGTAGAATGATGCCAGCATCACCTCCTGCACATACCACTGAAAAGACAAACACTAAGTGCAGATAAAATATTAAAGACAAATACTAAAGACAAATATTAAATGGAGATAAGCTGGGAACTGTAACAGTGAATTCTCCAGGATGCCAAAAAAATTGTTAAAAACAGCATGGCTAGCAAAGCAGAGTTGAAGTCCATCTAGTCCTGACGAAGTCCATCTAGTCCTGACAAACTCAACTGAAGTGTGAACAAATTTTCATAAGCTACACAACTATGGCTAGTTGGAAGCTGACAAGCAGGGAACTGGAAGCTGTTGAAGACAGCAAACTTATTTGCATAAACCCACAGATGAAAGGCAGCTCTGCAGGACATGAAGCCAGCAAGCAAATATTTTTGGTTTGGTTCTTTTGGTGGAGAATCTATGGCATGCTGACACAAAAAGCAGGCAAGCCTGATGTCACATCAGACCATTTCTAACTCTTCCATGGCCAGTTGATCCTGCTGTCTAGTTGTAAAACAGCTGGAGGAGGAAGATTTCTGGTATTCTTCACAGCAGTACCGAATCACTTTCACACAGCTAGTCTGACACACTAGGACAAGACCAAATTTGCTGCTACTTTTCTATTACGAAAAGTGAAAGTAAAATCTTACCAGGATACAACATTAAGTAGCCTTTAACCTTCATTTTGAACATAGGCAAGACAAGCAACATGCAAGGGGCTGGTAAGATTCAAACCAAAAAGCTTACTCATACCCTGATATTCTGAGACGAGCACATCACACTCCTCCTAGCTAATGGAAATCTGACAAAACCAAATGACTAACCTTGTAAAACAAAGGATAACAACCCTGGAAAGTAACAATGCTGGGAGAAGTCAAGCCACTACACTGCAGGACATACTTCCCTCACATTATTTTGACATTTTGTTTTTAAGTTGTTTTAGTAGCTGTGCTGTAATTTATCTCATAAAAATAACGAGGTCTTAATCTTGGATCTCATGACAGCACCCTACTATTCATTCTTTTTTCCCTTGGAAAAGGAACAAGGCTACTGACATACATCCTGGGAACTATTTGATCTACAAATGAGCAAAGAGAACTGCTCTACTTTACCAGAAATAGAGCTCTTACTTAATTTTCATCAAGAACATGCAACTCCTTGTCATACCAAGACATCAGTAGATTATTTACAGTAGCACCAAGATTAAAGCAAACGTGTAGATTGACAAGCTTTGGTCTTTAAACCAAAACCTTGGCTACAAGGTTTTACAGTGTTTTTTCCAACAATTCAAATAAGGTCCTGATTCTACAAAGATATCCTCACTAAAGCATCTCAGTATGCCTACGTAAAGCTGAATAAACATTTAAAACATTAAAGGGAATGAGTTTAAGATGTCTAGATATTGACATATCAACCCACAAACAGGTGAGCTTCAATAAAACCAAAAACAACCAAAACCAACAGCAAACTCTCAGCGTGAATGTAAGTTACACTCATGTTATGACAACACTGGATATATTTTTTTTTTTTTTTACAATATGCATTTAATTGGTTGTTGGTTTATGATCTGTCTACATTTCTCATTATGAACAACAAAAATCAATTAAATCCACTTCACTTGTGTTTATAATCACCTCATGTCCTTAAACTGTGGTTTCACAACAGCTTCAAGATGACGCAAGTGCAGCCCGTGACTGAAAGGAGTTGTTTCAGTCCACCTCCACATTCCCCCTCCCTCCTTTGGTTAGCACTACTGCTCGTGCAGTATCTTGCTGGGGGTTAAATCAGAGAAAAGCTGTAGCAGACAACTTTAAAAGGGCAAAGAAAATTCAACCTTTGGGCAAGGCTTCCCATTATATGCAGCACCATATAACCACGCAACGTTCACAGAAGGAGATAGCACTGCAAGTGAGTCAACTAAGATAATTCTGAGAAATATTTTCTAAAAATTGAGTAGCATTCTACCAGATTACAGCATGATTCAGACAGCTTCATCCAAATTCATCACTTGAGCATGGGCAACAAAATCACTCCTTTCACCTACGGCCTACAGGTAAGGTAAATGTAACTGTTAGTTAAACTCTGTTCACTTCAGTTTTGCCAGGGAACAGTTGCTTAAATTACAACAGCTTTTAACTGCCTGCTGCACAGAAATGCTCCTTTTGGGTTCTATTTTTATATACACAAACTATGCATAGCACACTGTTTCAAGTGAACTACAATTTTTTAAAATTCATAGAAATTAGATTTATAGAAATGAGACATCAAATATTACTTTAATTCAAACCCAGCTGTAAAGTAAGGATCCTTCTTACTCTACGTGCCACTAGAGAAACCAGTGAAGTCCACCAGAAGAGTTCTAGGTATCTCTAACATGAGCCTCACTGTGCACCTCACATCATGGTGGCACTTTAACCAACATCAACAGGACCCCTTAGGTGAGACACTAATTGTAGACCTGCAAAGTGCATGAAGGAAACGCTACCAACAGCACTCCCAGCTGCCTGTTTCACCACTGCGCCCGCTCCTCGGCCGGGCCAAAACAGCTGCCTGCACACTCAAGCTGCCAAATGATTATAACCTGAAAAGGTGATTTGTCCAGATCAGCTCCTTCACCTGGTGCACAGCACAGAAATTTAAGTCCGTGTACCTTGTACCGTGTACATGGGAAATCGGACATGCGGAGCAGGGATACCTAAGCCAGCCTAGCCACCCAACACCTTGTGCCGTGATACTACCAAGGGAGCCACTCAATGGCTCTTGAGAGTGAGACAGCCAAGAGCCTTTCAGCTGCCTGTAATAAGCTCTTCCTCTAGTTTGCAAACTCTCACAGAGAAGTTCTTCAGGCACGTTTGTAAGAAATTTGCATTCAAAGGCAGAAGCTTTTTATGAAATAAGACACTTTCAGAAAATATCCTCCCTAAACATTCTCTCGGGGTTTCACAAACTGAGAAAATAGCAGTATCAAAAGTCCTATCTCCTAGTTCATAAAAAAAAAAAAAAATAACGTACTTGCCAAGTATTTCATTCCTTGTAACATGATGTGCTCCAAATCTGATTCCCCATGTACTAACACTGAATGGAAATTCATGGAAAGAAGGTGCACAGCCTGAAAACACTTAGTCATTTGGAGAACACTTGAGAAAGAAGGATTGTAAGAAGTGCCAGCACATACACCTACACCAGCAGCTCAGTTTTCTCAGATTCTATACTATTTTAGTCTGGCATTATCTGACTGTAACCAGAGCACAGTGATGATTCAGTGATATTGCAAGGAGTACACTTTTAGGATAGGTGGATGGGATCATAATCACTTCCATAGAAAAGAAAACAAAAAAAGTCTTTCTAGAATTAGGCCAGTAACATCTGCTAGAGCATCATATTTTATTGAAGACACTAGAGCCATAACTAATGATTCCACTAGCTTTGACCAGTAGTCAAAAGACTGAAAAGGACAGCAATCTGACATGTTAGATTTGCAAAAAACCATACTCCCGTCAGACGCCAACCTATTCCCTTTCCAAGCTCCTTTTTGCCCCATTAATCTGCAGTCCCTCTCCTCCTCCCTTTTTTCTGAATCCCAAAGAACAACCAAAAACAAGCAGTGAGAAGACTTCTATGACTTACAGCCTAGATAGCAAAAATCACATGGCAGTTCTTCCCTTTCCTTAAGGCTAACTTTTACTCAACAAAGCTAGAAAGCAAACACCTACTACTGTCCATAGAATCTAATCAATAGCCAGGTCCCAATGACCATATCAATTGCCACTCAATTCCAGTATTATCACACCAGCCTATGAACTTTGTTTTCAAAATTATCATTTTTGGCAAAGCATCAAACCTTTTCAAAATAAGAACAGACATCAAGCTATCCCTGCTTCAATATGCATGGGACCTGAAGTCACTTGGACAAACTGCCCTGAGAGTCAGAGCTGGCACACAACTTCAACAGTAACAGCAGTACATAAATAACAAGGTCCTGCAAACGCAGTAACATATGGTAGTAAAGGGAATTCCTATGTTGTGTCTCTGGGGTAAGAAACGCCACCTCTTCTGCCAAATTACTTGAGTTGTACCTCTCCACACTCCCAAATACAAAGGGAGGATCCTAAACGTGATGCACACACCCATCCCCAAAGCTAGCTCATGTATATGTGTTTTGAAGCATCAAGAGAACCACTTGTCCCTAGCTAAGGTGACAAGGTTTCAAAGATATTTCCTCATGGCGTTCCATCTACACAAAATCTACCCAAGTCTAAAAACAAAACAGGCTAACACAAAATAAAGTAAACACGAAAAATGCAACTGAAAAACCCAGACAAGAAAGGGAAGCCAGCTGACAGGGCATGATAAATCTGAGACTCTTACTTGACTCACGCCTAATAACTGAAGTCATAAACAGCCCTGTCAGTGGTTATTCTAAGATTTTCCCAAATACCTTTGTGCCTCTCTTCAGCCTCTTAAGACTCCAGCTATGTGCTGAGTTAAAAAACAAGCAAACAAACAGTTATTTAGCCCCCAGAGGACATCGGAGGATTTTACAAAACCCAGACGCGAGGCCTGCCCTGAAAAACTTCCTTGCAGGCTCACCTCACACCCCTACCAGGCTGAGACCAACGCGGACAAAGAGCGGTCTGAGGAGCGGCTGCGGAAACATTCACTCCTTGAGCCACGTCTGGCTCGCACCGCTCCCCCTCGGCCTCTTCTGCCCAGCCAGCCCGCGCCACCCCACGCCCGGCACTCGGCCTGATGGCCGCCGGGGAGCCCCCCCAGCCCCTTCCCGCCGACACCGAGCCCACCCCCGGAGAAAGCCGCCCGCGGTGCGGACACCTCCCCAGCGGACACCCCCAACGGCCGCCGAGGGGGCATGAGGGGGTTCTCCCCGCGCAAGCCCTCGGGGAAAGACGCCTGACGGGGACACCCAACGCGGCCCGCCCGGTGGCCCCACGGGCGCCCCCCGCCACGGCCCAGCCGGCCGCCCGCCGTTCTCGGGAAAGTTTCAGCGAGGCGGGGAAAGGGAGGGAGCCCCCAGCCCCGCCGCCCAGAGACGCGGGGGGCCGCGGGGAGGCCCTTCCCCCGCCCGCTGCGCCACCCTCGCAACCGGGCAGCGCAACGGGGCGCGCGAGGAGACGCCGCCGCCGCCACCTCCTCCCCCTCCTCCCCAGCGACGGGGGGGCCGGGGGCGCCCGGCCAGCGGGCAGCGAACGGCCGGGCCAGCCCCCGCCGCCACCTCCCCGCTCACTCACAGGCGACGTAGGCGACGAAGGCGAGCCCCACGAGCAGCTTCATCCTCCTCCGGTTGATGGCGGTCAGCAGGCGCAGCAGCGGCCCCTTGCTCACCATGCCCAGCCGCAGCGGCACGCAGCGCCGGGCGCCTGCACGGGCCGGCCACGCCACCGGGCTCGGGCTCGCGCGCGCGCGCGGCCGGCCAGCCAGCCAGCTACCCACCCGCGCACCTCACCCGCGCACCGCTTCGCTTCAGCTTTCCCCGCCCGGGATGCCCGGGAACCGCCCGCGCAGGCGCAGCGGCGTCCGCCCGCTCCTCCCTCCCGCCCCTTCCCCCGCGGGGGATGCGGTCGGTGGCCAACGGCGGCCGGAGGGGTGGTGGCGCTGCGCGGCGCATGCGCGGGCCTCCGCCACCGGGCGGACTGGGCCTCCGCCGCTGGCGGCTAGGCCGGGCCGGGCCGGGGCGGGGCGGTGTCGTCCGTCCTTCCTTCGTAACGAGCGGCGGGCTCTTGGCTGGAGGCTGCCTGGAGGGCGCCCGCCTCGCACAGAGCGTGCCTGAGGGAGAGGGAGGGCACCCGCAGCCTCTCCGTGCCCTTAGCCTCGTCCTTCTGGGTCCTTGGTCACCTGTCGCCTCCCACCGTGGTGGCTCTTGGGTGGTGACTTGACGGGACACGCACACCCCCCCACCCACCCACCCCGCAGACAATGTGTGTCACGCTGTCTCCTTCAGTGCCCGCTGTTTTGCAAGCACCATCGGCCTCATCCCGAACGTGCTTTCGGTATCTATGCATGTCTCTGTGCTACGGTAAATGAAAAATCTGGGGGTGGTTTTTTCCTCTCCCCAAAGTAACAGTTTATGAATATGCCTTTGTTTAGGACAACGAGATCGCAGTCGCTTTAAAATGGTTTACGTTTCTATTGCAGCTTCTATCTGAAGTCCTTGTGGCCTTTTGCAAACTGCAGGTTTGTATTTGCCTGCAAGGGTAGGCACCTTCCTCACGTGTCAAAACACGTTCTCCTGCCAGCAAAATATGCTCGCTTAATCTGAAGAGAAATCTCCCTCCACAACCCAACCTTCCCTCTGAGTAGTATGGCCTTCCCGTGGTTTCTAAGGCATATTCTTTCTCACTTGCATCCCACAGGAGACTGTGAGAACAAGTGTTCTTGAATGAAATTACTATTCGATCATTTCATTTCGGTATAGAAGTACAGCTTGTTTACACCAAAGAGATTATGACCTCAGTCAGACCCATACATTTAACAAGGGTTAACCCCTCCTTATTACAAGGAGCAAATGTGTGAACCTCACAAGGGTAAGTGCAGTTCAGAGTGGTTGAGAGTATCGCCCTGTGGCCCAGAGGCAAAGTGACTTTATTCAGGAAGCCTTGAGAATTGAAATTTCCTAAGTCCTAACCCTCTGCTTTGATTATAAGGCCACTCCTTTCCTCTTGGCTTTTGTTTCCTTTGATTTGTATTCGATACACTTTGCTTGCCTGTTTATGCAGCTGCTTGTAGCTATGTGGAGAAAAGGGAATTAAAATATCAGCAGCTAAAACACAACCTAGCACCAAATTCGTCTGCATAGTAATAATGCAAATAATATATGGTTTTATACCAGGAATACATTTGACCATCAAAAAGCTATAGCTGAACAGTGATGCATCAAAGCTAGAGAATGTTATAGGATTATTATTCCCTCCCTGCACCTCGCAGTCCCACTGTTTTCAGTCAGGATTTTCCACAATGGTATCCACATGCACAATACCGATTCCACAAGCCTTTAGGAGTAGGTGAGTTGCTTTTAACAGTTGCCCTGCCCTAAGCGAGGCTGCACAATCCATGACTCGATCAAGCTGCCTGCGTAAGGCACCTTTGCTTGGCACCACGCTCGGTGTTCAGGCCAATTTTGCTGCAGAAACCTGTTGAGACAGGCTGCAATCCGTGAAGATGGGAAAAGGAGAGCAAAGGAGCGGGATGCTTTTTAGAACTTCATGGTGGAGCAGACTCAAAACCCATGGGAGGCAGCCTGACCATGCTTTCTACAGGGCCAGCTGTTTGTCACGCATGGCACCAGGGCCAGCTGTGTCTGTGTCACTCTCCAAGTGAGCCAGAACACATCTAATTTAACTGCAGAGGGGTGAGTATAAGTCTGTCATATCTCAACTGTAACTGTAGGCACACACCTCGTGAGTGCTATAAAGTTGCACGGGCACGTGATGGACAAAAGCAGGGACACTTATTTCAGGATACAGCTGGTCACATTCACAGCCTTGTGCCAAGAACTGTCACCAACAGCAGAGGTTCTGGTGTGTAATGGCTGCTAAATGTGCCAAGAGAAAGACTGAGGGATGATACAGTTTTGAGTGCTGGCTCTTAGGAGCGCGCTACAGGTCAGGAAGCAGGCATCCATCTGCCTTCAGGTCATTGTCTTAATCAGGCTGATAGCATGACCTCAGCTAATGGCAATCCACTCTGGGCTGGATTGCAGGCAATATACCCTGTCTCCCATACTGCAGTTTTCAACTTCGGTTTTCAAAGTGCTTTCTGAGAGCATCTTTTTTTATTTTTTTTTTGTTTTAACTAAAGCACAGCCTGTGAAACAATGGAGGTTTTTAAATCACGGAATTTTTTTTTAGATACTTTTTTAACGATTAAAAATGTGAGCATGCAGGTGTATCTACCTGAACAACCAGTATGAACTTGGAATTCACAGCACCCCTGCAACATACTTTTCCTTGATACTAGATCAGAACCGTGCAGTTACCCAGCTGTCATTCCAGAATCAGGAAAAAAAATACCCCACAACTGCCACAACTTGCATGATTTCCACATGATGCCACATGAGGGAGACTCCTCTGCCATGTGGAAATACAGGGAAGATCTTGTCTTTCTGTCACAGTCGTGTTTCTGCAAGAGATGACACTCCACCGTATGATTTCGGAGGCAGAAGTGGACTCTGGCCAGAAGGGGAACCCGAGCAGAGAGAACTGCTGCGTATGAGATAAGGAAATGAGTCGCAAAGCACTGAAAAAATGCGAAAATGAAAACAAGCCATTACCGCCGCACTACTGTCATCTCTTGTAACTTTGGTCTCGAAGTTGGTTAATGCTGAATGTAGCCAAGAAAGTAACAGAGAGCTGCACAGCTACGCGTGTCTTTCCTCACCATTCAGCTGCATCCTACAGCTAGTGATGCGTAGTCGGGAGGAATCGTTCTGGTAACCTTCCCCTCTTCTGGTAAATCTACAGACGATTCTGTGGAGTAACACTGTTGTACTGCATAGACACACCAACTCAGTCATACAAAGCCCTACATAATCTTGAAAAACTAATGCCATTCATGTATGCATAGAGAGTAAAAATGTGAAAACAGTTTTTTTCAAAAAAAGATTGGAATGTGAATCTTTTTCTTTGGTGAACTCTAGCAGACCATGGTGGGGAGGGGAACTCAGACACACACACAAAAAAGAGTTAAAAGTAGCAGTGTTTCTTTTCAGGGAAAGTTAGGAGTTTGAGGGTTTGTGTGGTTTTTATAAGACTAATGAAAAGAGAACACGCAGTTCTGGGAACAGAATCAATTCTTTTAATATTAGCATCTCAAAAGAAAAAGAAAGCTGCCAAGTGCTTCAGACAGTTATTATTTATTATTTGGATGGTGATGGCAATAAAGAGTTTCAAATACAACTGGATCACAACTGTCCTAAGCATTACATGAATGCAGAATTGAGACAAAATCCCAGACCTCGAAAACATACAAATTAAGAGACAGATCATGCAGCAAATACAAACAAAAAAACAAGCAGGTGTCAAAGCATAATATGAAAATGACTACTTAAATACAGATTTGCAGAAATTAGGTGAATCATTTAATGATTTAGACAGTTATTTGTGAAGAATAAATTATAACATATAAGGAAATAATTGTGTTTCAAACGACAGTGCAGTCCATCTCTTTTCTTAATCAGTTCTGTTAGGTATTGTGTGGGAGTAGTCCCAAGATTTCATTCTGTAAAAGCTGAGGCTCCTCTTTACATCGAGCACGTAGAAACTCAACACACAGCACTACTCAGAAAATTTGCTTCAGGCTCCAGGCTTGAAATTGATACACTGACTAGATTAGAAAAAAAGTCAAACAACATTCCTAAATTGACTGGTAGCATTATCTACAAAAAGTACTTGTTCTTCATGATACATTTTTCCCCTGAGGTAACTGAAGACAGTCCTGTACATTTGCGAAGTTGGAAAAATATTTTAAGGTGCTATATCTATTCTGAAAGTGCAGAAGGCCACATGCAAAATTCTCTGGTAATTGGATCAGCGCAAAACAGCAGCGATAGTGGCTAAATTACCGATTATAAAAACTTGTGAGCAGTTAAAACCACTGTTCCTCAAAGTTCTTTTATCATCCATCAAAGAAGCTAGTTTATTAAGCTAGGTCAGCAAGTAAGTTATTCGTTCACTGCTGTTTTACATTTCATAATTTCCCCAAGCCCTTTGGAGCTTTTTAATTGGCATCGCTCTACCCTACAGCCCTTGGGAAGCAGTGACTTTGAATGGATCTATTTTGGGTTGGATTCAGTCCAGATCATGCTGGAATTAGTACCAAAGAAGCCCATGGCTTCTTAGCATGGTGATACAGAGCAGTCGTAACTATATGCCTCTGTTTCCCAGTGCGTCACTGGCCTAGAAAGTGAACAAGAATAAACCTACCTTGGGGTGGGCCAAGGATGTATATGCATGTAAATATGCATGTGATGTAGTGGCTGAGGACTGCTCTTTGCCGGGAAAACCCACTTGGGGCTTATGCTGGAAGTCTGTGCTGGCCGCTGCAGCGCTAGGAACAGGGAAGCCGTTTTTCTTCTGCATCTTTACTTGCAGTAAAGCTAGCTGGATGTGACTTCAGCCATTTTAGCGGTATGCTGTGTAAAACGTCTGCTTCTCCTTTCCTCATGCAAGCCTCAGGCAGATGTTTTACAAGCCACCTCAGTGACAGTGTTTCTGTGTTACAACAGTGTGAGGATTACCAGCTTAATTGTGAATAAGGGGCTGATGCTGAGTAACTGGAGGAGCAGGACTGCAAAGTGCTGGAGAGCACATCTGCTCTGCAGTTTAGGTATATCTATTGGTGTTTTGTCCTCTGAGGCAGATAAGACTCAGTGCTGTTCAACTACTCTAATGCTGTCAATAAAGTAGAAAGTAAATGTCATTAAAGGGGTTAGAGAACCTGTACAGTTGAATGTATAGAAAGACACTCTGAGAAGTATCTGTATGACAGACCAGTTGAAATGTGTTTGGAGTGCACAAATTCCTACTGATGTGTGATATTATTCCTCTTCCACAAATTTCCCTAGCTATAGTGTCGGGAAGTTAGATGGATGACAGAGAGAACGCATACACTCACACATTTCTGGAAATGTAACACAGAAGCATTGTTAAGTTTATGTGGTCCGTAGCTATGACAGTCCATGGTCCTTATGAAGAGGGATAAAGGACAGCTGCAAACAGAAGAGCCTCATGTAATGCGCTCATCTGATTGATGGAGCAGAATGTACCCTCAGCATGTTTGCAGATGACACCAAACTGGGAGGGGTGGCTGATATGCAAGAGGGTTGTGCTGCCATCCAGAGGGACCTCAACAGGCTGGAGAAATGAGCTGATAGGAAGCTCACAAAGTTCAACAAGGAGTAGTGCAAAGCCTGCACCTGGGGAGGAACAAACCCTGGCACCAGCACATGCTGAGGGCCAACCAGCTGGAAAGGAATTGGAGATCCTGCACATCAAACTGAACAAAAGCCAGCCATGTGCCCATATGACGAAGAAGGCAAGTGGTATCCTGGGCTGCATTAGGAGAAGCGCTGCCAGCAGGTCAAGGGAGGTGATTCTTCCCCCTCTACTCAACACTGGTGAAGCCACACCTGGAGTGCTGGGTCCAGCTCTTGGCTCCCCAGTACAAGAGAGACACGGACATACTGCAGAGAGTACAGTAAACAGCCGCTGAGATGATTTAATGACTGGAGCATCTCTTCTGTGAGGAAAAGCTAAAAGAGCTGGGACTGTTCAGTCTGGAGAAGAGAAGGCTCAGGAGGGATCTCATCCATGTGTATAAATACCTGAAGGGAGGGTATAAAGAGGATGGAGCCAGGCTCTTCTCGGTGGTGTCCAGTGACAGGATAGAGACAGTGGGCACAATCTGAAACACAGGAGGTTCCCTCTGAGCATCAGGAAACACTGTTTTACTGGGAGGGTGACCCATCACTGGCACAGGTTGCCCAGTAAGGCTGTACAGTCTTCAACCTCGGAGATACTCAAAAGCCGTCTGGGCACAGTCCTGGGCCACTGCTGGCTGTAGGTGGCCCTGCCTGAGCAGAAGGGTTGGACCGAATGACCTCCAGAGGTCCTGTCCAACCTCAAACATTCTGTGATTAGGTGTTTACAAAACAAACAAAAGCACAGATCCACTGTTTTACTTAGCTGAGGGCTTTTGTTCTTTTCCTGAATACAGCTGAATGGATACAAAACCAAACGAGTGCCTGCCTTTGTATAAATTTGCTTTAGTTATCTCAATAGAAATATTCATATGAATAAAGACACTAATGACCAGCCTTCTGTGTAACCTTACTCTCTTTGGCAGTTACAGGCTTTAGAATTACAGTATATGGTCGAAGGAATTTACAGTATCAAATTTCTGTTTTGAAGTAAGGAGGATTAGGAATTTCCAGATAAGTTTTCCAGTAGCTAATGAGATTTAACCAAATAAACTTTCATTACTGCCTTCCAAAGTTAAATTATGGTCTTACATAAACAGTAAATTCCCCTAGTGAGTACTAGTTAAATGAATTTGGAAATTGTCTTGCAGCCCAACCACCAACCAACCAAACCTGACAAAAGAACCCTTGAATTTTCTTGTTATACAGAGTATAAATTCGCTGCTGGTGAAAGCAATACCCCACAGACTTCCAAATCACGTAAAAGCAGTATGAACTTTTGAGTACAAATTTTATTCATAGAAAAAATTATGACAGTTCTTACGTGCACACTTTTACCTTGTACCTTGCATTGGCACTGAAGATTCATTGCTGTAGCGCTTATTAAAAGCAACCAACAAAAGACAGTGAAGGCCGAATATATACAGAATTTGCATGATTAGATCAAAAAGAATTCTCAGAAAATTATCTTTTCATATTATGCCAAAGCTTCCACAGAAACATTTTATAAATAAACAAGTTTTTTATCGTGGGCATCACACTAGGCAGTTAAACTAAGCTGATTAGGCCAGGCCTGTACAGTACCATATGACCTTACTGGCTCATGGAACCTTCTCTTTTTAGCTGTAGAAACAATGCTGCAAGGTGAATGGTGAATTGAGGAAGGAATGCAATGAAGACAAAGCTGGAGAATACACCTGAACTATACCAGAGAAGTGTTCCTAAATCCTGAAGTTTCAACGTGTGGACCGCTTTGAAGCATTCTGCAAAAGGTTCTGAAAAAAAGACGAACCTTTTATCAGGAGACTTAGATCTGAAGTCTGGGGGAGGCTGTACATCCAAAAGGTCTAGAAACGTTTCTTCTACTCACATGTGATAGGCTGACTACGTAGGAACAGGATCTCTGTTAACAGAGCCTGTTAAATGGAAAATCTCTATGTTGATTCAACTTGTTGGTACTTTCAACAAGCTCAGGAGCTTGTCTACTGTACATACAGAGGCATTTCCCAACCTAGTTGTACTGGATTCACTTCCAGATAGCACAAACATGCCCACATAGATTATATTGGAAAAATTAGTCTCTTGGCAGGATAGTTTAAACTAGTGCCCTAAAAAGAATCAGGCAGTATCAATAAGATGAGTTGTTACTAGACATTTTGCCCTAATGTCTGTGCTGTTGATGGCTGTGATTTTTTTTAGCTGGCATACATACCTGCGTAAATGTATGTACACATTCCTGTGTCTCTTTACATCTCTCTCCCTCCTTTCCTGTCTCTCTGGTCCCTCAGTAATTTTTTAGTCACCATCTTGTTTCGTATGAAATGGCATAGGTCTCAGAGATGTTATACGTTTATTGATGGTAGGTGGATGGAAAATATATAGGTTATGCTTAAGTCTTATTAAGCAGCAAAGAGTCCACGCAGGAGAAAGACATATGAACACTGTGACTATGAGAATTTCAATCAGAGCTCACAATTTATTAGATATGAAACAATCCAACCGCAAGACACAACTTCTTGGGAAACCGGGCTTAGTTAGCGCTTCTGTTCCTGGGGTTATTAATTGTTGTAGCGAAACTTAAGAACAAAGCCCACAGTGCCAGCTTCCTGGGAGAAATGAATGGGGCCCCAGGAACAGAGAAATCTGCAGGAAAAGATGGAACGTAATGTGGAAAGGGGAAAGGAAAAGAAAGTCTGTTGAAACTAAGAAGCTGTGCCCAAATTTCTTGAAGCAGAAGCTTTAATTATCCATGTCTCAATCAAGAAGTCTGAGAACAATGTCAGGTGATAACAATCTAAATGAGGTTTCTGATCCCTTTTTCTCCCCACACCCAGGACTCCATGCCATTTACAAAAAGAAGAGGTTGTTTGTATGAGGAGAGAAGAAGGAAGGGTATCATCCACATGAATGGCACTTGAGTAGCGTGCATTGGCTCAGCCCACCCACTCTCACCCAAAATGAACTTAGCTGTAGAGACTCCAATTGCTCATGCATGCAGCCTTCATTGGCTAAATCCAGCCAACTGAAAAGCAAGTGCAAGTAAAACTAGTTTTGTACTCCAGCTGTCAGGCCATTTATTTGTTTTCTGCATGGTTTTGTCACATCAATGGATGTTTTTTAAAAAAAATGAGTTTGAAAGACATTGTTTTCCATTTTTGGTTTGTTTTTTTTTTTTTTAAAGAAAATGACCATACTGAAAGACTACCTCAGCAAGCTTTATCTAGAGATGAGTACGCTCTTCTACAGAAGTTCCAAGAAGACATTCCTGATTGTATTTATTATTTATTTCAATGTTTACAGCCATGTAGAATTCTGGTTTATAGCACCTAAATTAATCTTGTGAGACTATAAAATCTGTAATAATTTTACAGGTGGCACCCTTGGTATTCATCTGCCTTTAGTAAAGGCTATGTTCATACAGCTATGGGCTAAGGTACTCTGTGTGGTCGCTGAATAGAAATAGCTGTGCCCGAACAAAAACTGTATTAAAACTCCAGCTATTAAAGACCTTTGATGCCCTTCAACATGGTCATGCACTTTGGGAAATAGTTACAGATTATTACCAGGGACAAAGAAACCTCTCATTTTAGCGGTAGTTGCTATCTATATTGCATCCTGCAATTAGTTAAGGTGCTATCTGTAGGACCATTGTCCTTCACTGGGAACTGAAGGACACTCTAAAACTAAATTCCTGTTGTTCCTCACCCTTTTGGTCTCAGACCACACATAAAAGCACCATTAGAGTGCAACAGCTGATACAACAGCACAAAAATCTTTGTATTTCCCAGCTTTCATGTGCCATGTAGTACATCGCACTGCTAGTCTTGACGCCTATGGGTTCAAATGCTCACAGCTCCAGCTGGGGGCTGCCAAGTGTAAGTCCTGGGGAGACCATAGTCAGGCATAGCGAATGGCAGTAGTCCAGAGATGTGGACATTTGGCCGGAATTTTTGTCTTCCCCACATTCAGCATGTTGGGAAAAGTGAGTAAAAAAAGGAAGGCTCTTTATGTAAGAGAGAGATACAGAGCTGGTGTGTTGTTGTGCGTTAACCCCGTCAGGCAGCTCAGCCCCACGCAGCCACTCGCTCATGCGCCCTAGGTGGGAAGGGGGAGAGAATCAGGAAGGTAAAAGTGGGAAAACTTGTAGGTTGAGATAGACACTTTAATAGGCAAAGCAAAAGCTGCACATAAGCAAAACAAAATAAGGAATTCATTCCCCACTTCCCATCGGCAGGCAGGCTTTCAGCTATCTCCAGGAAAGCAGGGCTCCATCACACATGACGGTTATTTGGGAAGACAAAATGCTGTCACTCCAAATATTCTCCCTTCCTCCTTCTTCCACCAGCTTTTATTTCTGAGCATGATGTCATATGGTATGGGACATCCTTTGGTCAGTTGGGGTCAGCTGTCCCAGCTGTGTCCCCTCCCAACTTCTTGTGCACCCCCAGCCTGCTCATTGGTGGGGTGGCATGAGAAGCAGTAAAGGCCTTGACGCTGTGCAAGCCGTGCTTAGCAATAACTGAAACATAGGTGTGCTATCAACTCTGTTTTGGTCACAAATCTGAAACACAGCACCATATGAGCCACTATAAAGAAAATTAACTCTGTCCCAGCCAAAACCAGTACACGTGTGCAAACAAGTGAGGGGAGAGAAGGGCCCTGGAAAGCTGTGGGGTATTGATTGGCTTTGTAGTGTAGGCATCACGACCCAGCATGCTCCATGCTGTGTGTAGATATGACTAGACCACCGAGAGAAAGGAGCTGCAAAAGCATGCTCTGTGGTCTTGAATGGGGCTTTCCAGCCGGGCTTTGTATGCAGACATGCACTGCAGACGTGGCTACAAGTCCGGCTAGAGGCAAGGGTCTGGTCAGGCTTTCTGTACCCTTACGTGAAATGGCTCACTGCTCTCGCAAATGCATTCTTCCCATCTGTTGATCCGCTTTGCTTGGGAACTCAGAAGGCCATTGATATTCATTAATCAAATAGAAAAAATCCAGGCTGAAAGGAGAGGGAGAGGGTATTAGGAGGTGTTCTGCTCCAATAGCTTTTTATATTTTCTAATTTGTATTTTCAATTACTTTGTCTGCAAAATACTATTTTCAGTAGTGAGCCTGTCCCTGGGTATTGCTTCTGCTTGAGATGATTTTTATTTTTTTTACTCTTCAGCTTTTCAAGGGTTAATTTTCCCCCAAACACACAGACACTTCCTTCCTCAAAAATCTTTCATTTTCATACCCCTGGGCAGCGTGGAAAGGTAGAGCTCTGAATATAGTGAAGTAACCAATGCAGAATTTATGCATCTCTGCCATAAAGCCAGAGCAAGCACTTACTCTACAGCTCACATCTTCAATTTACCCAGTGAAATACTTTGCCTTAAACCTGCTCAGGTTTATTATTTGAAATCAATCAGTAGAAGTGAGGCAGTTAGGGAATTGTTTTCATCCTTTTGATGTATATAGTACTTCCATTAGCATCATGCAAAAGAAGATCTTCCCAGTTTACAGATCAGACAATTCCAAGAAGGTAAGTAAAGCCTTTAGAACAATTAATGCAAGTCACTGAAAAAGTGTTCATGCCTGCATTTTTTTTAGACTTCAGTAGTTTAATTGCCTCTTGAGCCTGATGAGGTGTTGCTCTCTGCTAGATTGCAATAGCTGAGCCTCCTCTGGCAATAACTTAGAAATAGAAATAGGGTAATTATCATCTGGCCATCCAGTTTTCCAAATACGTCCTGGAGAAATGTTATTTGAAATCTCTTCCATCAGCAGAAGTGATCATATAGTTTATATAATTCTACTTCAGTGTGATAAAATTAAGAAAGGTCTATTTATAATCTGCCTACTCACTGCTTGGTTTGGATAGAGGAATAATTTTTTATTTATGTTAGCACTGTTTCCCTCCAATCCTGCAGACGCAAGCTAGCTCGGGGAGAAGGAAGACAGGAGCTAAGGGGCTGCTATTCAGTCAGACACTTCATTATTTAATATGTTGCCCTCTTCCAGAATACACTTTTTAACAGTCTCTGTATTCCCTGTGAACTTAATGGGAGCTGTACATACAAAACATGCCTTTTATGAGTGTGGGTCACTGCCAAGTCAGTAAAGAGCCTCATAGAAGAAATCAGGTGAAAGACTGTTAAGCCATGTTTAATGACCAGATCATAGAATCATAGAGTCATTTAGGTTGGAAAAGACTCTTAAAAGTCCAACTGTTAACCTAAGTCCACCACTAAACCATGTCACTAAGCACCCCATCTACATGTCTTTTAAATTCCTTCATGGTGACTCCATGACTTCCCTGGGCAGCCTGTTCCAGTGCTTGACAACCCCTTCAGTGGAGAAATTTTTCCTGAAGTTCGATCTAAACCTTCCCTGGTGCAACTTGAGGCCATTTCCTCTCATCCTATCGCTTGTTACTTGGCAGAAGAGGCCGACCACCTCACTATAACCTCCTTTCAGGTAGTTGTAGAGAGCGATAAGGTCTCCCCTCAGCCTCCTCTTCTCCAGACTAAACAACCCCATTCTTTCAGCCTCTCCTCACAGGATCTGAGGTCTGGGCCTTTCACCAGCTTCGTTGTCCTTCTTTGGATATGGTATAGGTCACAAACTAAGTTCTGGATTGGGGGTCAATAATGAAGGATCCATGAATGCTGAAGCAGAATCTTGTCTGGCTGTTCTAAGGGAAACAGAGTCGCTTCTCAATGGACCTTTTCCTGTTGTTTAAAATAACATTAAAACACTAATTCCAGACACTAATGTCACTACCAAACATAAATTTGAGAAACCCCTAGTCTTCTGTACTTTCCACTGAAAAAATGCATTTGCTGAATGCTAGTTGTATCACTTTTCCTAAAGGCTGTATCTGCAATTCATATGTAAGCACGTCTTGAAACTATGTTATATTCTTTGTGGTCCCACTTTAGCTATAACTGAGTTGCAGGATCGAATGGCATCTAGTATGTTGAAAAATGTAAATGGAATCTTCATCCACCCTACAGCATTAGAGCAAAACGATTAGTATGATATTGGGGAACTCCTTGAAAGTCCTGAATGTACTGGGAACACAACTTACCTGATGCCAGGGCCACAGGAGACTTTATAGTTCATTGTTCAGGTGGGTTTTACCCTGAGCTAGCTGATTCTCCTCATATATTATGCAAAGAATTCAAGGCACAGGGGTATAGCTTCAACTTTGGAGTCAGACATCTAAGTATTAGAGCCTGGGAGGTTCAGTTTTTAGGTGATTAAGTCCTTCATCAGCTCTAGCTCAAAATGCCTACAAGGTTGCCACAAGAACTAGTTGTCTTTTGAACATCCTTCGTTCTGGCTAGCTCTCTCTTGCACCAGTTATCATCATGGGACTAGATCAAAACTATCTTCCCCTTTGTTTCATGAAAAAGAGGAAAACAATGGAGCAATGTAAAATACCCTGGGTTTGTAGGTTGGAGGGGCTGCACAACAGCTAGGAAAATCAGTATTACATGATTTAAATAACAAAGGTGGTCTCTATAAGCTTGGAGGAATACCTGCTTTAGAGGTTCGTGGAGATTTTATAAAGAACATCGTAACGAGGCTCTTATCTCAGTCTTTCACTGATTTTTCCATCCAAATTAATTTGGTAGTTTAGCTGTTATTCTCTATTTCTGCAAAGTGTATTCAGCTAGCTAGCTAGCTGACTATATCTCACATTCGGACTCAACGTTTTTCATTGACGAGGAGTCTGTTTGGTTTCAACATCAAGGATAAAGGCTTGTCTGGGTTTGATTGTGTGAATGGATATTCTTTTTCCATCTGTCACTGAGAAATAGCATGGATGTTACCTAAATGGCAACAATTTCTGTTCATTTTTAAACACAACTAGATGGCAATTCATTTTCCTGTTTTCTTGGATGGAGTATTCTATGTGTTTTACAAGACTGCTTACAGCTGCATGCTTTTTTTGACCATAGAGCAAAGAAAACATTCAGATTTGCCATTACTCTTAAAGTATATTACAGCCTTCCTGAAAATACAGCATTCCACTTATAAGTACAGCTCTGTTCTCATTTCTTCCAAGAGCTTATCACCATTTAGAAGGAGAACCCATGTTGAGTGTTGGTGTTGGAAGTCCAGGGAGTATCAGCACACTCCCGCCTGCCCTCCTGGGAGTTTGCCTGGGCTTAGGGCCAAGAGCTTATCTGGCTGCGTTCAAGGCCATCACACTGAGGAAAGCTCTTCTGAAGAAAGAGCTGGAAGATGCCTTGGCTAGGGGTCCCCACTCCTTCCCTTCAGAGTTGCTTTTAAGCTAAGGCTCTTGACCTTGTCCTCACCTGAGATCCCTTGCAGTTGTGCCACAGTCATGCCCATCCCAAGCCATGGACGCTGTTGATTCAGACCCTGATCCTGACCCGTTGGCTTAACTCTATGACTTGATCAGTGCTGCTTTGTCTCTATGGTCTTGTCTGGTGACCTGGACTCTCAGCCTAAGCTGACTACTATCACCGGACTTTCTCTGGTCACCTCACTCAGGTACTGTGGGACTCAGCCCCTGCAGGCACAGTCTCTCTGACTGCCAGCTGCTTCATCATGCTTGGCTCCCTGATGCCTTTTCCTTATGGCACAGCTGGATATTGCTGCTCCCTGACAGGGAGATTCATGGCAGCAGGCCTAGTTTGTTAGCAGTAGCCTGGGTATCATGCTGTGCAATGACTGCCTGAAGAAAGAAAAGCCATTTGAGAGGTGAAGAGGGCCTTCTTGCAGGATAAAAAATAGCCATGCTAAGACCTTGTCTATAGCTGACAGTTTTTCCTTTTGTAATTGTGCCAGAAATAAAGATTTTGTCTTCCCCTGTCACCCACACACTGTGATATACTCACAGTGGTACAGTGATGTTATTTTGGGGCTTATTGTGAAAAGCTGAGGGATATATTCTGGACTGTATGAAATACATGGCACTAACTAATCTGGCAAAAAAATCGTAGACCCTCTCACCACCATACTTAAAAATGGGAAAAGTTTAAATGTATATTGGGCTCCAGTTTGTAATTTTGATGTTGTTTCACTGGTACTTGAGTTACCAAAGCAACGTTACTGTGCTGCTTTCCAGTAAAGTCAAATCTGAGCAGGTGTGAAGTCCTATGTACACTATACAAAGATGTTTGGAGGTACATACAGGTTCTCTTCTTTTTGCCTGTCTCTCTCTAGGCAGTTTTCAGTCATGGTTGTCTTTACACTGAACGAGTACGAGTACCTACTGTGCAGGTGATACAATCACACTGGAGCCAGTGTGCGGGAGCGGGGGGGGCAAGCATGGGTTACATATCTGAGGATAAATAAATAGTTGTGCCTTTATTTCAGCCAGCAAGGCTCTTTTCTACCTTTTTACACAGCTTCTGTATGACCTTGACTACCGCATGTTGGGATTGACATTTTCTCCTTTTAGAGGTCTGTAGGCTTCTCCTATAGCTTTTCTCCCCTTCAAATTCTCGTTACCACTACATGGTTTATCCACTTTTTAAAACCTGTTCTTGATAATACCTTGTTAAAGCTGAGAAGGACTCCAACACGTGCTAAGTACTGCTCACTCTTTAAAGCCTAGATTGCCATTTTCAAAAACAATTTAGCTGCCTAGAGCTAAATCTGTGTCAGATCTTAACTGGAAAAGGTAACTGATCCATCACAGCTACTGGGCCAAACTTACACACGGGATTATTCACAATGATAGCAACTTCCCAGCAACATCCAGAACTCACACAGACCACATCATACTGTAACAAATTACTGCAAGTAAATCAGCTGCACAGTGGATATTTTGCTGTCAGACGTTCACTCTAAATTATATATTCTTCATATGTTCTGCGTACAGAGCTGGTGCCGACCGGGTGGGAAATAAAAGCATCAATACATTTGAGGCAAAAGCAGAAAGATAGAAATGGCAGTCTATGGAAGGAAAGAGACATCTTCCTTTGGTTTATTTGCTCTGGAAACAGTGTAGTTTTTGCAAGACTTCACAAGACTACCCAGGAAGCTCACTTTATGTGTTGCAGCCCTTCCCCATCTGCCTACCTCTGGGACCGTATGACACTAGGACATTGGCTTACTCAGTGTGTTTACATTTGTCTGGAGGGTCTCCCATGACTACCTCAGCTCACTACTATGCTGATAACTACTGCTAGCAACCTGCCTTCACAGCAGAGTTAACTCAGTTGCAAACATAATGAAAGTACAATATCGGACCACTCAGATGAAGAGTACGTTAGGTCTAGAGGTCTCCGTCGTTTCTCAATGCTGTGGTCCAGACCAATGTGACCGTGTCCACAGAAACACTGTCCCAGCCTAAGTGCTTTAAAAAGGACTGCTCAATGAGGTTACTCACAAGATACTCTCTTGTCTGCCCAGAGACACTGTCATGCCAGTGACATGAAAACAATGCTTTATGTAAGTAGTTTCCAAGCAGTTACTCATTATTAATGCAGACAGTTCTGACAGCAAAAGCAAACAGCATTTGGCAGCAGGAACTTAATAAGAATGTCATTAAGGAATTCAGTCTGCCAACCAGCAAGTGCTTTGTAGTGCAGTGAGCTGACTTCCCTGCCTCTTTGCCTCTGTTTTTGGCTGCTAAACATATAAATGTCATTATAAGTATACTTTCCTTCTTGATGTGTTTTACTGGTACCATACCACAGCTTACTAGAAGATTGATGTCAGCTCCTGGCAATCTATATTCTCTGTTGGTGACACAGAGATGGAACAGAAATAAATGAAATATGCAGAACATGGGACAAATACAGTGAAGAAGCACAAGCCCAGTAATGCAGGGGTTGGAATTGGAGGACTAGCATTATCAACATTTAGTTTCCCTCCATATTCATTGAATGTATTTGCAATCACAGGCCATTACTTGTGTAAGGGCTTTGCAGAGTATTAACAGATGGCAAAGCGTAGCTGATAAGCATGATCTGTAATGAAAAATCCTGATATTTCCTTTACTCACGCTTATTCAGTGTCTCAGCAATGAAGCGTGTTTAAGATTAAGGGAACTAAGTAATTTTTAAAACCTCATGGCTTTAACTTGACCTGGACACAGTAAAACATTTTTATCAAATGGCTGCAAAGACTTGATGTCTCAATTGCTTTGGAAAGGTTAATCAACAAAATTGGCATGTGGCACTAAGTCTTGGCATGCCAAAACCAACCCATGTGGCTGTACAGAGAGAAATAGCTGTGCTTAGTGCTCCAGTCTCAGTCCAGATTCGGCTGGCTTTGGATCAGCAAGTGAGCATGTACCTGCTATTTCACTACTGGTGATCTGCAAAGAAGTGTAATGATTATCAATTCTCTTTAAAAAAATGCAAGAAAACAAAGCACAGAACATAAAAGGCCTCATGTTTGGAGAATGAGCAGCACTTCCCAGTCTTTTATCCTGCTTCATTTTCTGATGTTAGAAATATCAGGAAGAGAAATCTTCTCTCTTACACCTTTGCCGAAAGATTTATGCAGGATTTAGTTAAAAGACCAGAAGTGTTGAGTGATTCACACATAGTATTTAATACAGACAGTTTAATTAAATGAATGTAAACTAACTCTTATAAAACTACAACAAATTGCACAGCTGAAGTGTTTCAAACAGCCTGAATAATGACCTCATTTGCTTTACTTGATCAGTTCTACAGTATATGTCATATCATAGCCCTACCATTTCTCTAGCTCTCTATTGAGACTCTAGGGGAAAACAAGCCCTGAAAGTGTTTCTTTTTTACAACTCAAATATTTAAAACTTAGTTTTAAATTTTTTTTTTCACCAAAGGAAGTCTTTCAAACCATCAACCTTGCTATAATTTAACCGTCCCCTCCAGAAATTATGCTGACTTGTGTTCATAAGATCATCATCAGCTACCTCTATTTGAAATATAGAAAGATAATTCACAAGAGATGAAATTTGTAGCTTTTTTCACAACTACCCTTTCTGGTCAATACATATGCAATCAAGGTAAAGCGGCGGGGATGAGTAAACATGGCACACAGAACAACCAGGGAGACACTGTATCCAGAGCTGAAGTGCCTCTGACAGTGTTCTTGAATGCTAAATAGGTAATTGCTCCTGTTATATTTTGTATTCTCCTGAGACTGGCTTTTTTTTTTTTTTTTTTTTTCATAGTTTCAGAAAGAAAAATCAGTAGTACTTTCACCCTAAGAGAATTTGGTGTTTGGTGGTGGTGATGTGTGTACTTCTGCATTTTACTAGACAGAGAATTCAACTCTATTTGTGACCATTCTTATACCACAGGATATGTGTTTTGGAATGTGACCTGTTCTGGCTAAAGACATTTTTAAACAAGCACAAAATCTGCTTTTTTCAGGCAATCACTGTCTGTAAAGATCCCTACCTAAAACAAGAATGCACAGGAATCAATATTAGCAGGCGTCTCTTTCGAGTTCATTGTGGTGTAGCAGAGTTCCTCTTGAAACAATATCCAAGTATCTATTTGGGTTTGTCCTGCATGCTTCGCTTTATCAAGCCATCAGGCTTGGCTGCACTCATTTTGCACTGGTGCCAAAGATTCTCCAGCTGCTTCAGACACTGTACGCCTCACAGACACTGGCAACCTACAGGAAGCCCCAGAGAACAGTGAACTGCTCTTTCTCCAATTTTATGAGTAGTGGACTGAAGCAAAAAGGAAAAAGAAGTCCATGGCCTACTTATGTGTGCAGGTTACCAAGTACTTCTTTCCATGATTGTCTCCCTGACTACTCACCAGATATTCAGCTCAAATAAGGGAGGCAGAGCATGGCTGTAAGTGGCCTACCTAGCTTTGGAGATCTGAGCTGTTTTAGTTTTGTTATATAGTCTAAGGCACCATACATGTGCTGAAAGAAGCAACCCTGCCTTTCATGTAGCTGCAGTGAACAAGTTGCATGCTTCACCAGTTAAGCTATGGCCTCAGTTTCAGGGATACTGTAACACCTTCCAGGGATAGCCACAACCAGAGGAATACCAGTTGTGCTGATTCATCTTCTTTCTATTTTTCTTCTTCTATATACATTTCAGCAGTCTATATTTATAAAAATATCTTGTTTAAAACTTGTGGGTGCATCAAAATTGTGAACTTCCACAGTTCCATGATTTTAGTTCTATATATGTTTCTGTGTCTACATATTGAACAATTAGAATTAATAGATTACCAGCTAACCATGGCAAACCTGTTTAAATGACCAACCAATGTTCAGTTGGTCCAGAGAAGATACTTGTTTTCTTCTAGATTATCCTGCCTGTGGTGCTGCTTTAGATGCTTTAATTGAGCTAACTTGTTTAATTTGCGCTTCTTTCAAGGATTCCTTATGGGCAGCTGAATTCTAACAAAGCTGATTAGAAGCTTCAGAAGTGATCCCTACCAGTACCTTCAACACTTTGCAAATTTACACATCTTCTCTGACTTTTTTCCTATTGCTGAGAAAGTAAGCAATTATTAAATTAATTATTAAACTTTTTTTTTTTTTTTTTTAATTGTCTATAGTCCTTCCTTCACTGAATTTCACATCTTTGGAATTAGTGTGGTTTGAAGAATTGTCATTTACTAACCCATTTCCAATCCCACCGAAGGGCAGAGTAGCTCTGCAGGAAAGCAGTGCTATCTGTACTAATAAGCATTAGTGACACTCAAGAAACTGTGTCTTCTGAGTAGACTGCATTTTACCAGTTCTCTCTGCCATTCAGCACTAATGAAAGAGTTGATGACCTTGCTGCAGCTAACAGCTGCTACAGAAAAGGTTGCAAGGCTATTAAATTAGGGACACAAATGTAGTACATTAAGACTAATTGAGCATGCTGGTTCCTGTTGCCACTGTGATGTTGCTGAGTTGATAATGACACCTCTGCTGAGAGTTTCTGAAGCATTCCAGAGTTCTGGCATAGGAGCAGATGAAAATTTTGGAATAGCAGCCGTTTCTGAAGTGATGTTAATGGTGGCACCAACAGTTCAGACAATCAAACAGCGAAGACAATCTGCTGAAGATTACAAAAATCTGCAGGTCTACTCCACTGTGCAGGATGTTTGATTTCCATCAGAGTAGTGTGGCAAAGGGGGTTGGCAGGAGCCTTCATGATTCACCTACCTGCTGCCCCTACCCTACATTCCTGGGAATTAGTTGCTGAGCAGCTAATGCAAGCTCTTTGAGCACTCAGGCAATCTACTGAAGTGCTGCACTAGCCCCATTCTTTCAATGTAAGGGGAAAACTATACCTCCAGCACATTTGGTTCTTCAAAATACTTTTTATTTCTAGACTAGATTACATCAAGACAACCATTGTTTCCCTTGGAACAGCTGCTTTCCATCCAAGATTGCTTTTTGGGGAGGAAGAATTCAGAAGCTTCAGGAATGGCAGTAGTTCCATCAGCAGAGAATGAGCCACACTAGGACAGCGTAGTTCAGCTCACAGCATCTTGTGGTCTTATGCTTTTGGAAAGAAGCAGCAAAAATAACAAACCATGCAAGTCTCTAGTGGCAAGAATTGCAGAGAGGAGGAACAGTTCTCTTTCCAACCTATTTGAGTTCTGTTGCAGAAAAACGATTGAAAGCTGTTGCTGGGTTCTCTCTTCGTACTCTGTTTTATGGGCAAGTTAGAAATACCCAATTGCTAAGAAATACCCAATTGCTGAAAGGCCCAGCGAGATGGACACAGAGATCTCTAGGACCATGGAAAAAAAATGACTTAGTACACCATGAATCCTCTCTGCACTCACCTGAGCCATCTAAGACATCCAGAACAGAGTCAGCTGTTGCACATATTGCAACCTGGCAATTATTTCTTATTTACTGACTTTGCCCAGACATTACAGTATGGAGAAAGATTCAGCTGGCACTTGAGTAAGTCTTGTCTTTTTCAGAATGGGGTGGTGTACAGCAATTTTTTACGTGTTAGATATCACAATTTCTCTACCAGAGGCACTTACTATTTCTTTAAAAAGTGAACAAAGGTTATTTTTTAACAAATTTTACCAGTACAGGGAAGAGTATGTCTGTTTCACAGGTTGCAGCTCTGTATTTCTCAAAACTTTTCAAGATCTAGCATGAGTGAAGTGGACAAGGTCAGCCAAAAATGATGGAGAGGATAACATTCAAATGTTGAATACCCAAATCCTTTTACAGGTTGTCCACCACCTCTTCTGCACGATAAGGCACTTCCCACAACAGATGTCTTCTCCACCATGAGGCACTTCCCACAGCAGATGTCTCCTCATTTCCAGCCATAACTGGCAGGAAACATAGTATACCTGTCAACAAATGCAGGTCTTGTAGCAGGCTCTGGAATTTACCAGAATCTAAGATACTGCCCTCACAACAGCAACAAAGGGAATATTTGTCAAGAAAAATCGTTCTTGTTCTGCAGAACATCCGCACTGGTCATTTGCTGTGTACTTTGGGATCTGTTGTGTCGCTTTTGAACCCATTATGAAACTACACCACTGAAAACTAAAAACCATGGTAGATTAACTTTGGAATTGGAGTATGTCTACTTGATACTGTGAACTGAATGACTTCTTGAGAACCTTCAACTTTGTTTTCTATTATTTTATACCATGCTTTTATTTTTTTTTTTTACCTATGAGGAATTAGGTGAAAATTCAGAAATTTAAAAAAATGCTAAAAAAAATTTCTAAGATTATCTGAGAGGTGCCCACAGGAACCTCTGGGGTAATCAAACAACCCAAACATTTGTTTGGGTTTCTTATGGCATGCCGTTCTCTATAGGTGAAGCTCCTTGATTCAAATAAAACCCCAGGTGTATTTTGTGGTCTCCCATCTTGATGAATCATTAGAAGTCACACTGGGTGCACCCACATGAAATCCATACCAGGAAACGGAATCATGCTTGGGATTCTGACCCTAGGAAAACAAGGACACTTGAGACAATGAATTTGCATGAGATTTTACCTTAAGATCCTTTTGATTACTGAAATATTTCATTTGACAAAAAAAAATCTTTTTTTGCTTCTCAGGGTTTTTCTTTTTCAGAAAAAGAAGTGTGATTTGCTGCTGTTCATGATTTTGACTGAAAACTTTGAATTAAAAACTTTAAAAATTTTTCTTATTCAAAATTTTCACACACTTCTTTTAGCCAGCAGGAAGTATCTATGATGATTAGAGCACTGACTTTTTAATGTTCCCTGGAATATTGTATTCCTTGCTTCTGTGCTCTTAATACAAGAATGTGATGGTAAGCGATGCTAATTCTTTGTGTAGTCTGTTAGTTAAACTGAAAGGTTGTCTTACATTCATAGATAGATAGTTGTAGAACATGTTGACCAAGAATAAGCTTGAAAAATTAATAACACCTGATTTTTCACATGGTAAATGATAAGAAAAAATGAATATTGAAGCAAAGATTTGCTTCTTAGTCATCATTTTCCACTTTCCACTTTGTCCTTGTTTCGTTTGGCATCAACACATTTGTTGCTCAGCACATTTGGCCGTGCTGAATCAGAGAGGAAAGAGAAAGCAATGAATTCCACTTGCTGATGCATCTTTCCTATTCTTCCCATTTTTCCAGGCAGTGTTCAATCCGCTGCTTGCAAAGCAATTTTATTCTGGGGCTTTGTGGATAATGATGAAGAAAGTTTGAAGGCATATTTTAAACTGTAGTTATGTGGGACTGATTATTCAAATTGAAGCAGAAATTATGAAACCAGGTATGTATGTGTTTAAATCCAGTACTGTAGTCTGGTTAAGAGCAAAATTAATGGATTTTTTAATATAACCTAAAAAACCCCAAAAGCCATATACTGAATACAAAGGCAACATGACTCCACAGGTCTAATAATATGCTCTGGTCCCAAACTCACACAAAAAGAACAAGGAGCTCATAAACTTGGACTTTGAAATACTGTCTTCAACAAGGAAACTGAAATTCTGCAAGCTCTATTTAGGATTTGAGATTTTTGTATTTTATTCGTTCATTATCTTAGTAATGCACAACAGCTCTCCAGTGGTATCCCAGGAGAAGTTAAACAAGAACCTGCTTTGTGGAATCAGTGACAGCAAGAATGGATCACATTTTGGATTTCATTTCCAAGCTGAGAACACATTGTGGAGACGGAAAGTTCAGCCTAGAAAAAGCTGTCATGTTGCTGAAAAGTGATTTATTTATTTTTTAATGTGACAGACAGAATTGATGACATGCACAGCGAATAACCACTAAATCTTTTCAGCCAGGAGAACCATGACTGAAGAATTATACAGTTCCTCACAGATTCTGTTTATTCTGCTTTTAAAGAAATTTTTTGTTTTTATCTAATGTGATTTTTTTGTGATTTGATGTCTGTCCAAAAATCAGTGTGAAATCATAAAGTTGTATTGGTTTTATCGTGATTTTAAATTGAAAGTAGTAGTGAGATTCATCTCCACAATACCCTCCTCCCCTCAAAAGCTCCTCATTTTCATGAATAATTTGTGTTCTTACGAAATATGAAAAAAGACTGATGTTCACACCAAAAAGTCATCATGTTTCAGTCTCCAATTTTTCAATGGTTCCATACTAATTCTCCTGATTTAAAGACAAGCAGGTTATACGAGACATTACTTGTCATTTGCTGGAACATGCTATGGGGATCTATAGCTGCATCTGCATTACACTTTGCTTTGATACAACATTGAAGCTACGTAGTGAATGCCTCCAACTGCTCCCAGCTGTGCATTGATTGATTTGGCTGGATGTGTGCAAACCAAGTATTCTTTTGATGAATATAAACCAGAAGCTGTTTTCCTACTGCACATCAAGTGCAGCCCAACCTCTAACTGACCTAAGGGTCTAAATCAATAATGATCCTTTGGACAACTTCAGTCCACAGCCAGAGGGATGGATAAAATCTGATCTGAAGTGAAATCCCTGTACCGTCTTGTATAGCTATATAAGAAAAACATTGATTGCTTCCATGCTGAGCCACTTCTCTTACACCCAAGTACTTCCTAAAGTAGGCATTACCTCTGATTCTTCACTTTCTATGAAGTACTTTAATCTCCTTGTTTTCACCTCTTACATGCCTCTGTTTCCTTTTTTTTTTTTATTAATACATACACTCGCCCTCTGCCATAATAGGACATAATATTTCTGGCTTGTTCTTGGAAACAAACCAGTGGCCCGAACAAGTTACTCAGTTTCCAGTTTACATGTGCTGTCTAAACACAATTTATTGCTTTGCATTTTTTCTTTTCATCCTTCCTGGAAGGTTTTGCTTATCACTTTTGTGTCTTTGAAATGCCCGTTTCCCTGTTAAATGGAGTAGCATGAAATGAGGAAGCCACTTGCTTATAAATTACCTTCTTCCCTTGACTTACATTTCTAACACATTTTGCAACAGCTGATGTTAAAAAATTCTTTGGGAATATTATTACAAGGGACTTTCAGCAGATTACTCACAGAGCTTAACACATTACATATTACAGTATAGCTAAAGCATAACAAAGGCATAATTCAGGAAAGGTTATTAAATGTTAATATGCTTGGAGTAGAACTGCAGCAAGCCTTCATCTCTCTGCCCTTGACTGGATTTTTTTTTTATGTCACTCATACATGGCTATAGTTTGTGTAAGAAAGAAGTTTGCTGTTTGACCTTTTGTATTACTTTTGCTTCAATCTCCTTCACGCACTATCTTTTTAGATTATTGGACAGCATAACTAGGTGTTAAAACTTTACATGGGTTCAAGAGAGGGCTGGACAAATTGTCACAAGACAGGTGCAAAATGCAGGGTGTGGAGTGACAGTTAAGAGAGGTATTATACTTGGTCAGCCTGCTCTTATCCACTCTCAGGAATCTGCTTCTCATCACCCAGGACCACTTCAGACACCTTTGCCATCCTGTGGATGCCCTAGTTGCCTTGACAGCAGCAAGCTCTGCCAGTGGTTATCAGCTGCAGCTCCAGCTCTCTAAGCTTGTGCTTCCTCACAAAGTGAGCCTGTGGCTTTTTCACTCCCTTTCCATTCTTCAGAGCATTTCTAGGGAAACCCTTCTACCCTTTCCTCTGCATGTTTAGGAGCAGATAAACAAGATCCCTTTAGGGAAGAGATGTTCCTTGGACAGGAGGAGGTGGCCTGCATTTAGCAGTGGATGACAGATTTTTTAACTATGCGTTGTGTGGCTACTTTTGAATTCTTGTCACCATTTTTCCCTCAGATGCTCTGGAGCTTTTGTATTTTGTAAATAAGCAAAAGTTGCAGTTTTGTGTATAGTGGTTATGTAGTGGTACCAGCTATAGTACATTCAGGTACTGGTACAGCCCAATGACAGTTGGGTTGCACCTGTGTATTGGGTTTGCGTGGAAAGGTTTTGGTAATGAAGGGGGGCTACAAGGGTGGCTTCTATGAGAAGCTGCTGGAAGATTCCCCTATGTCAAAGAGAGCCAATGCCAGCCGGCTCCAAGATGGACCTGCCGCTGGCCGAGGCTGAGCCCATCAGCGACGGTGGTAGTGCCTCTGTGATAATGTATTTAAGAAGGGGGAAAAAAACCCCTGTGCAATGGCGAGTTCAGCCAGAGACAGGAGTGAGACTCTATGAGAGAAGCAACTCTGCAGACACCAAGGTCAGTGAAGAAGGAGGGGGAGGAGGTGCTCCAGGTGTCAGAGCAGAGATTCCCTGGCAGCCCACGGTGGTGAAGACCATGGTGAGGCAGGCTGTCTCCCTGCAGCCCATGGAGGTTAATGGTGGAGCCAAAATCCAGCTGCAGCCTGTGGAAGGCCCCATGCCAGAGCAGGTGGATGCACATGAAGGAGGCTGTGACTCTGTGGGAAGCCCATGCTGGAGCAGGCTTCTGGCAGGACCTGTGGCCCCATGGAGAGAGGAGCCCCCGCTGGAGTAGGTTTGCTGTCAGGACTTGTGACCCCACAAGGAAGCCATGCTGGAACAGTCTGTTCCTGAAGGACTGCACTCCATGGAAGGGACTCACGCTGGAGCAGTTCATGAAGAGCTGTAGTCTGTGGGAAGGACTCACGTTGGAGAAGTTCATGGAGGACTGTCTCCCATGGGAGGGACCCCATGCTGGAGCAGAGGAAGAGTGTGAGGAGTCCTCCTTCTGAGGTGGAAGGAGTGTCAGAGACAACTTGTGATGAACTGACCACAACCCCCACTCCCCATCCCCCTGCACCGCTCAGGGGGGAGGAGGTAGAGAACTCGTAAGTAAAGTTAAGGCCGGGAATAAGGGAGGGGTGCGGGGAAGGTGTTTTAAGATTTGGTTTTATTTCTCATTACGGTTCTCTGATTTAATTGATAATAAATTAAATTAATTTTCCCCAAGTTGAGTCTGTTTTGCCTGTGATGGTAATTACTGAGTGAACTCTCTGTCCTTATCTTGACCCACGAGCCTTTCATTATATTTCCTCTCCCCTGTCCAGCTGAGGAGGGGAGTGATAGAGCAGCTTTGGTGGGCACCTGGTGTCCAGCCAGGGTCAGCCCACTACAACCTGATATTGTTAAAGTTGCTTTGCAAGTTTTAGATTGCTCTTGCAGCAATACCTGCAATGAGAGGAGTGTATTTTCAGATGTGCTGGAGCCTCCTTACTCTAGGAATTTAGAAATGTGCTGAAGCTGGAAAAAAACTCTTCCCCGATGCTGTGTTTGAGCACAGAAAAACAAACAAAAGCCCTAAAAAACCCCAAAGCCCTTGCTATTTTCAGTGCAGAAGCAAGATAAAAATGCTGGCTACAAAGCCATACGAAATTTTTGAAAGACAGCTTGTGTCCTTTCCATTGTTTGGTCCTTGGGGCTTTTCTTGTGGGGAAATGGGAACCTGCACCCCTGAGTGCAGATGATGCGACGGCAGCAGTAGCCGGTCAGTTGCTTTACTAAGTGCCTGCTGTGTCCCTGGGCAGTAGAAAGGAACAAAAGGAATTCCCGAGAGCATTGCCTGTCTCTACCGAGTACGCTCATCTGACATTAGTCTGCACATAATAGGAGTCAGAAGAATCACATTAGACCCAGTCAGACCCACAAAGCGGTGATCTTCTCAGCTAACTTTGGCAATCCACAAGTGAAATGTCTAGACTTTTTTCCAAGTTCCCATTGTAGGCTAGGGAAAGAGATCATCATCTCCAGCTGGGCATGTATTGCACCTGCAAGTGCTTCTTTCCCACTGCTTGCACAAAGGGGACCTGAAGGACTGCCTTCCATGCTTAAGAAATGCCCACCAATAATAGGGGAAATGCTCACCCTCATTAAGTTGGGGGAGCAATACTTTAAATTAGTCTTATTCTAGAGGTGCCTAGGACAATCCTGTTATCAATGGGGTGGCGGCTGTGTACCTGCAGTCTCATCCCCTCTTTTTGGGAACTCATTTTAGACACAGCAGCTAGTATGGTGCCAGTTCAAGAGCCTGAGACCCATCCAGTCCCTGCTGTCTGGCACTGCCAGGCCCTGCCTCTCTGTGAAGAGAATCATCTGCTAATGTGAATATTTGGAAACAGCAATTTCTGTCATCTCAGCAGCACGAAGAATAATTTCAGGATTTCTTTGAAAAAGTAGTCAAGTTCAGTGATACAACACCTGCATCCGAATTAAACTGTCAAGAGTTTTGGGGCTCAGCTCTGCAGCAGGTTGAGTAACTTGTCCTCATGTAAGCAAAATGCCTCACAAAGAACTTGAAACCCATGGAATTTCCCAACCTAGCAAGTGCTTTGCTAAATCAGTGCCATACCTTCATATATTGACAGCTTGTTCAGATATTTGGTATTCCAATTATCTAGAACAACATTACCATAATCTCTGGGACAGAAGCAGGTAATTTCATCATAGTGTTTTAAGAACCTGCTTTCACTAACCAAGCTGATTTAGAGTGACTGCAATAATTTAGAATTCACAAGTCAATGTGACATATTTATACCCTTTAATCAAGTCAGTGTTATGTTGACAATTAACCTTTGATGATTCAAAAGCCTTTTGAAATAACTAGCAGCACTATAATGCTATATTTAGATCTAATTAAAACTTTTGTTCTGAGCATGATTTTCCCTTTAATGCCAACTGCATTACTATATGTGTTACAAATTGCAATAATATAATTGAATGGATTTGAAGTAGTAGCTTAAAAAGAACAAATGGACAATCTGAGTGGGAAAACACTTCAGGAAAAAACAAAATGGTAATTAGTTGGCTAGCACAGCATTTTTGTGTTATTTTATGAAAGCAGAATGTTGCTACATTTTGCATTTTATTTCAACAGAATCATAGAATCTCAAAATGGTCAGGGTTGGAAGGGACCTCAGGAGATCATCCAGACCAACACCCTGCTAAAGCAGGTTCCCCTGGAGCAGGTTGCAGAGGAACGTGTCCAGGCAGGTTTTGAATATCTCCAGGGAAGGAGACTCCCCAACCTCCCTGGGCAGCCTGTTCCTGTGCTCTGCCACCCTCAGAAGGGGGGTGGGTGGGTGGAGTGGGTGGTGTTTCCTCATGTTCAGGTGGAACTTCCTGTGCTCCATTTTGTGCCTGTTGCCCCTTGTCCTGTTGCTGGGCACCACTGAGAAGAGCCTGGCCCCGTCCTCCTGACACCCGCCCTTTACATATTTATAAGCATTGATAAGGTCCCCTCTCAGTCTTCTCTTCTCCAGGCTAAAGAGCCCCAGGTCTCTCAGCCTTTCCTCATAAGAGAGATGCTCCAGTCCCTTAATAATCTTCGTAGTCCTCTGCTGGACTCTCTCCAGTAGTTCCTCACCTCTCTTGAACTGGGGGGCCCAGAACTGAACACAGCACTCCAGATGTGGCCTCAGCAGGGCAGAGTAGAGGTGGAGGAGAACCTCCCTCGACCTGCTGGCCACACTCTTCTTCATGCACCCCAGGACACCATTGGCTTTCTTGGCCACAAGGGCACATATTGCACATTTTCATTTTGTCACCTCTGGCTTTTCTTCTTTATACACCTTTGCTCCTTGGACTAACCTAAATCTGAGGTTTAATCTTTTTTTTTTTTTTTTCAAAAGATTTTTTTGATGCATGTGACTGCTACTCTCCTTGGAGTGCAAGTGACTGCTGGGATGAAGCCAGTTCTGATTGAAAGCAATGAACTGCTCACTTTGGCATCAGTGTTTTCAAGATATGCGGAAGGCTTAGCTATTATTCTGAATTGTTACCATTGTTAATTGTGTCCTGTGTTCTAATCTTATCAATTTTCATTTTTTTAGAATGAGACAAATTCGGTTCAATGACTAAATGGACAACGTGGTTCATTCATAAACTGTATTTACTTATATGCATGTAAAAACCACACGCATACCTATATATACACCTCCCTCCCTTCCTCCCCGCTTCCCCCCTCAATCTACATTGTGAACAAAGGAATGCTTTATCTGGTAACTGTAAATTAATAGTGGCTGGAGGATATTTTTTGATGCATGTTGTTAGCAAATACTAGCAAAATATTGTGTTCATTCACAAATACCAACACCCACATTTCATTTAACAGAGCTAGGACAACAAAAAATTAACAGAGCAGTCACTTCAATTTAATTGCTTCCCTCTCTCACTCTCCGATCCGACCAGAGGGGTCAGTAAGCAAGCCGTGTGTTCCTTATAACATCATATGTGTCACTAAACACGTCATTCCCTCTGCCACTTTTTGCTGGGGCGCTGGGCGCTGCCCGGGGAAGAGGCACACTGCCTGCATCTCCTGGCCAGGAGGGAGGTGGGGGGGACAGCTCTGTCCCAGCTGAGCATATGAGGAGGAGGTGGCTAGATTTGAGTGCCTTCCTCTGCCAAAGCTCATGGCACCCGAGTCAAAAGGGCAGAGAAGTGAGAGAGAAAATTGTACAGAGCGGCAATATGCTGAAAGAATGTCTCCTTTCATTGCAAGGGGCAAGGGAATGGGTCACAGTTACCATAAAGATGACAGCGTCATTTGTGGCTTCTTTATAGGTAGTACATGTCTTTTCCCATATTGATAGTGTCCCATTTGCCCTTCTGTGTCTTCTGTACAGATTTGGTACTTGCAGATGGAATTACTGCCTGGGAACAGTACCCCAAAGAGGGACTGAGTAGTTCCTATGTTTTTGAGTGGTGGTTCACTTGGGTTTGCAAAAGTTGCTATGCAGCTGCAAGCGGGCAAGTCTTCCTGGCATTGGCAGGAAGGCTGTCTAGCTGTGCTTCTAAGTGGACTACAATGAGTGTGTTTCATTTGTCACCGAGGCAGAGTGCTTGTAGAGCAGAGGAACGAGGAGAACTACTTTTGAGTCACCACCTTGAGAAACCATCTTTCTCTTTCACTCTAGTTGTGTAAGTCTTGTGGTCTAAAAACATCCATTTGAAGGCCTCCCAGATATTTCTTCTAACAAGAGATGCCACTGCATCTGGTCAGGAGGCAGGGTCCATGCCTGGTGAATGGTGCCATGTGAGGGGACAGATCCGGGCACCCACTGACCAGCTATGTGTGGCATGCCAGGTGACAGCAGGGGAGTCTGCAGCACTGCATTGCCTTGCCTTAGCAGGCCCGCATCTCTGTGGGGCAGAGGAGGGAAAAGCCTGTCTGTCCCCTGCTCGGCAGGAATCTTGACAGGCATGGTGTGCCTGGGAGCCTCTCTTCATGTTGTCTGGAGAGTGACAATGACGTAGTATCTTCAGTGCCATAGATATCCTGCTCAGTGCCCATAGCTTATGGGTCCCCTTGCTGGAAAGGAATGGGGTGCAGTCATGCAAGTAGGCAGTGTTTGTAGACAAAGTACCTCTGTGTCTCTGCAGTCACCCAGAGGGGCCATTGCAAAAAGCAAGAAATACAGGTCCCTCTCAGATGACCAACACTGTTGCAACGGTGGTTTTAGGCAGTGAGAACTGTCAGACAAAACAGCAAGAAATAAATCTGTCCATGCTACCTCATGGTGAAATAAGTATTTGCTCCTGGAGTGTGGTCTTTCTGACAGTGACTGGCAGCAGCAAAGCTGCTGTGAATAGAGGGCCCTGGCATATCAGTGATAACTATTATAAAAAGGTGTTACAGCTAAGGACTGTGCTAAGTACACTTTTACTGCACAAGGAGAGATAAGAGCAGGCTGTGAGGTAGCACATAGCACAGTTGTCACATAATGTTTTGAGGAAACCCCGGAAGGCTTGGACCATGATAGAGGATAAGAGAGGATTAAAGAGCGTGTCTTTCTTCAGTGAACTCTACTTTGCATAAAATTAGTGACTGATTGGATAAACAAGCTGTGTAAAAAGTTGAGTACACAAATGCAATGTGAAGTTTGACTAGTTCTATTATGGGAGGTTAAATCTTTCACAGGACATCAACCATTCCAGGCAGATTTTGGGGACACAGCATGATAGAAAGGTAGCCACTCGTCCCTCAAGTTGCACATAACAATTTGTTTCCCTGAGGTGTCAGAAATTGACTTAGGGGGCTAGATAGTCTTGCTTTGACTTGTGCTGTGGTGGCTCTTGCTTCACCTCAGCTTGTAATTTCTGGAGAACATAGCAGCTTCAGGATGATTTGGAGGTGTAGAAAGCCTCAGGGAAAGAGACCCAGGAACATAGTCCAAAGGCAACCTTAGTCATTCAGATCCTGAAGGGGCCCAGGAAAAGGTATTTTTCAGTGGTGTAGTTCTCATTAACTCTTCAGAGGCAGAAGTGTGACAGTCTTCTCATTCAGGATGAAAACTGTGTCTAGTAAGACCATCTGTCAATGAAAACAGGAGAAGCCAGTAATTCTGTGCACAACAGAACTGAAGTAGCCCTGTTTCTGTTTCTCCTCATGCTTCCTCACCCCTACTAGGGGAATTTTTAGTGTCTAATGGAGGGTAAAACCAACCCTTAATGGGAGCACTAGACATACAACATGACTCCACAAGCTTTATTTCCTTATATGACCACACTAGATATAGTCCGTTTCCTAATTTAAACAGTTGATTACATGCTGTTACCGAGGGATGCAGTGGGGGAGGAACAAATACTGCAGAAACATTAATCTTTGTGTATATACAACAGTGGAAGACTAGCATTGAGCTTGTATCTGAAGGGGCCTTCAGACGTGAGTTTACCTGCTTGAAGACCTTCCAGTTTATTCCATTGTACATTTCATTTTGGTTTTGTCTTTGATCTTCTGAGACTGGGTAATTAGGTACTAAACCCAGTGCCAACAGGGAGCCTAAAATGAACAGACCTCTGCCCACATGGCCTTGGTTACAAAATTCTAACCCTCTAATGCAATGTCACAGTGATCTGTTCTGGTTTTATGTACACTTAAAATACAAAATTTAACTCTTAAAAGATGCAGTTGCAGTACTTCTTTCTTCCTCTGAAAAACTTTATGTACGGTGAAACCATAAATGGATTTAAATGTGAATACAAACAGAACTTGCAATTCAACATCAGTCAGCATCAGTAGGGAAGGAAATGTATGAACCCATCAGAGTGCTGAAATAATTTGTTTTAATTTGTTTTCCATTTGATTCACTTCACATTGTTTAGTAATGTCAAAATTCTTGTGCTTCACTGGAGCTGTAGTTTTAGCATTATCTTTGTACAGTGTCTCATATTGCAAGCTTTGCATAATATCTACTGCTAGACAAGGGTCCAAAGGGAGAAGGGAAGAGAAGAGATACAAGACCCGAGACAGAATGTTTGTGGTTACGCTTTATGAGATTTATTCTTTCACCTCACTTAACATCTCCAGTGTTAGTGGTCTGGTATTTTGCTGTACATCGCTGAATTTTGTTACATGAGACTTTTGCACTCCTTAATTGCAAATTCACTGCTTACAGTGTTATCCTAACTAAAATTGTTCAGCGAACCATGGGAGGAAATCTGTATTATTTAATTCATAAACATAAGTCCAAAAGCCATCTTTCAGGGAAGTCCAAGGCTTAGCATGTCCGTTTCCTATCCAGTCCCTTTTGTCAACTGAGAGAATGCAGATCAGAGTGGCTGGACAGGAGGCAGAAATTTTGTGTCAGACTTGGACCAGAATTTGCATTATGTGTATAAAAATGCAGAGTGGATGAAAAGCAGCACATGCTCTTAAGCCAGAATGTCCCAATGAAGATGGGGAATGATAGCCCTGTACCAGCCATTTCCAAGATACTGTTCAGCCTTCAGCATCATCCATGAAAATCTGCCTGATACATATAGTAATTCACACCGCACTGAAGTTATTTAAATCAATCTTACAAAGTTCTGTTACATAAGAAGTGCTACAGTGAATTCTGGCTAAAGATTTTGTTTTCTCCTAATGATAATTTCTAATTTATATATTTTTTCAAATGAACCAGCTTAATATCTTTAGGGTGAAACTTAAATATTGCTTGAGTGTTAATGGTTGATTTGGATGTGTATTATTCTAAGATATTTGCACAGCATCCTGAAAACTGAAAAGTATTTTATAACTCAGCAACGTATCATCAAAATCTATTTTTGACTGAGCTCTTGAGCACATTTTTGAAATCACTACCTGAGTCAATCAGTTGCAATCACCCAGAGTACACATGAATGATTGATTTTGACATCTGGAATGGTAAGATTATTATAATACAGAATAAAGCACCTGTGCCATTTCTGCCTTGAACGGCTGTTAGGGTAATAACATAAAGTAATGAACTGTCTGGCACAAATGGTTAATGAAAACAGTTAAGCTTTCACAGTCAAAACAGAACGCTTTGTGAGGAGCAAGATTTATAAAAAGGTTGTCTCCCAATGCATAGTATCATCATCCTATATGAAGACCTACGTAATCATGATTCTCACTTTCAGCTCACAGTACCTAGCACTGTATTTTGCATAATTAAGGTAACATAGGCTGTTATTTAATGTTGCTTATCTGGCACACATACTAGTTACAGAAAGGCTTGCTATAGTAAGAGTTCCAATGTTTGATATTTTTGTGAATAACAAAAAGAAAGTGATCCAAATCTTTGAGCATAAATAGTTCTGGTAAAGTCAGTGAAGCTGTACCCCATTGGTATCAGCTCAGCATATAGCCCATCACATTACTGCTCCTCATAAATATCAATAAAGTACTAATTAAGTTTTTCTGAAAAGTATGTCAGCCTTTTTTAGCAAGTGAATCGAGCATTTTCAGAGTAGTTTTTTCTTTTTCTTGGCTTAGTAGGAAACTGGATGTATTTCTTACTGTTTTTCTAAGTCTCTATCTTATGGTTAGGGAAAATCAGTCCTTACCTTTATAGTGGTTGTGCCTGTTCGCTTATAGTTTCCCAAATTCCCAGAGTAAATCTGGAAATACAAAAGCACCTATTCTATATGAGATTGATTCCACTTGTTTCCCTTGTTTTCTTTGCTCATAGGTGCTAAAGCAACATCTTATGGGCCTCATATTCAAAATTGACTGCAACTTAATTAATTCTTCATACCTCTGCATGGTCCTTCCATATGTGACAGAAAGAGCTGCTTTTCATGATAAGGCTTTTCAACAGCAAAATGTCAATAACAATAACAACATTCTACAAAGTCCAGTCAAAAGGGTATTTTAAAAACAGCAGCATTGTCCTAGGAGAAAGTCCCAACATTGCAGCCAAAAAACATTGGGATACTGTGGGCCTGAAGAATTTAGTGGTGTTTGAGTCAGATTATGGTTTTCTTGCTGTTTCAGCCAGTGTTGTCCATTGCAAATTATGTTCTTCAAAATGGCTAAAACATTGGATATTTTCAGGTGATCCAGTTTGCCACAATCTTCAGGCTGTACCCAGACATTTCAGAGAGGAAGTAATATTAAAAGTTTTAATAATACTACTCAAACAAATAATAGAAAAAAATGGTATTTATGTAAGCAAAAGTTGCTTGAAGATGTCGAAGCTTGGCTCTGCAGAACCTTTCCCTTGGGAGCTGCTTTTAAGCTGAGGCTTTACTGCTGCCACTTGTGCTACTGTCACAGCTGTGTAGCTGCTGCGTCTGCGCCTTGTCTCAGATCAGCTTGCTTCTGACCTGGACCTGCTGGATTGGCTTCCTGGCTTCACCTTGGACCTGCCTTATCACTGTGGACTTGCTGGATGATGTCTGATGCTGGTCAGTGTCTCCTGACCTGATCCCCACCCTGACTTGCTGGCTTGGCTTCCTGGCTCCTTGCTGGCCAGGTTGCTGCTCTTGATGACTTCCTATCACCCTCAACTCATGACTCTCCTTCCTCTGTGGAGCTGCTGGCCCTTCCTGCTCCCCAATACTGATTAAGTTCTCCAAATGGAAATTCAGGAGTTACCACCTAGGAGGAAAAGAAATCTTACTGGGAAGAAGAGCAAGATTCAGATGAACTGGAAGTAACCACACCAGAACTTGCTGGGTATCACTCCACCTGGGGGCAGGTGGGTGCCTGCCAGGAGGACGCTGCCCCTTACCGGTTACCTTGTCTGGACTTTTTTCCCCCAGCATAAAGCAGCACGCCAAGTTATCACTGTAACTGGATATAATCTCTCCTCACGTAACTCAGTGTTTGCAGGGTCTAGCCTGACTGTGCCAGCATCTGTGTCTCTGCTGGAAGCCCAGAACAAACATGGGGCACAGTTTTACCCAGCCTTGTCCCTGCGTGGGCTAACTGGTGTTTTACATTTTCTGTGCAGGATTTCCTGCCTACCTCTTTCCTACTGAAGGCAGCCTTTCTCTTCTCCCCATGAGGCCCCTCTGGCCTGCTGACAGGCGTACTGAGCGAAATTCCCTTTGCTTCTCCATCTAGTGTTCTTCTCGCAGTTTGTTAAAACACCACCAACATCATAAAGCACTCATTGTCAGGTGGGAGCTTTCATTTTAACAGGTATCTGCTTGTCAGAGTGATTCTTGCAGAGGAGACCATATAACTGCGGGAGCTGTTTGTAATTTTCTTTTTTTCAAACAGCAGGGCCTACACAAAAGTGTTATCTCAGTAGAGAAGTGCTTGACAGGAAGCTCCAAACCCCATGCCCTGCCAGCACCTGTTGCAGAGTGTAACCACAAAGCTGCTTCTCCTGTTTCAGTGCATGAAAAAGGGGGGGCGATCCATCTCAGGTGGACTTGAACCGCTAATCTTATTCATCACAGCAATTCTTAATCATCTCAAGACAAATATTTAAATAACTAGAACCTGCACCTGAGGAGGAATAACCTCACGCACCAGTACAGGTTTGGGGTCAACCTGCTGGAGAGCAGCTCTGCAGAGAAGGACCTGGGAGTTCTGGTAAACAATAAGTTGACCATGAGACAGCAATGTGCCCTTGTGGCCAAGAAGGCCAATGGTATCCTGGGGTGCAGTAAGAATTGTGTGGCCAGCAGGTCGAGGGAGGTTCTCCTCCCCCTCTACTCTGCCCTGCTGAGGCCACACCTGGAGTGCTGTGTCCAGTTCTGGGCCCCCCAGTTCAAGAGAGACAGGGTGCTACTGGAGAGAGTCCAGCGGAGGCCTGCAAAGATGATTATGGGACTGGGGCATGTCTCTTATGATGAAAGGCTGAGAGACCTGGGAATGGTTAACCCGGAGGAGAGAAGACTGAGAGGGAACCTTATCAATGCTTAATCTTCACTGGATATCAAACTTTTTTCTGTGACTGTGAGCCCACCCCAAAAAGGAAAGAAGCATCTTCTTATATGTAACAGAAAACATGACATCTCAGGTACCATTAGGCATAAAGAAAGGTAATTCATAGTCAGATGACAGCAAGGTGGTGGGAGAACCTATGCTTCTAAACTGGGTTCAGTTATGAAAACAGTATCTACCAACACAGTATCCCGGCACTGCGTGACTGTCACCATAGAAAAGGCTTCACACACAAAGGTTCTGCCAACTTATGAATGAGTTGTCTCTATAAACGGTATTTTTTCCAAGCTTTCTTTTTCCCAGACCACACAACTCTGCCATGACTGCAAAATATAAAAAGATTATGTAAGACAGAGTGGACTAATATCAGTGCTGTCTGGACATAAATATAGGGAATATTAACAATAGATTAAGCAAAAAAAAGCATTTTTTTTTTTTGCTATTGCTTTTGTAAACTCTTTCAGTGTTTCAGCTTTCTATTGTTTTCATTTGAATAACTTTAATTTGAAATTACTTTTATTGTTTCTTCTCCATTCCCAGCATCTCTGGCCAATGTGCTGTGTAGTTACTGAAGGGCCAGGCTACTTTTATGGTAGCTATCCCAAACCCTGCCTCTAGTTCGGTTTTCCACAAATGACATAGAACTTCTGAAAAATTAAGTGGGAATTTTCAAGAGTTCCTAAGGGATTTGCATGCTGAATACTCTGAAATACTGTGTAAGTTGGGCATCTAGCTTCTGTAACAATTGCAGGCCACTCTCTCCATTGCTTAGTGGTAAAGAGCAGGTACTGCAGGAGGCACATCTGTTCTACTCTGTTAGATATCGTGCTTTTAAATGTTACCTACATATAATTATGTATTTATCTTTGTTCAGAGGTGTGTTGGAGAATTATGACCTGCTTCATGATACAAAAAGATGTTAAACAGAATAATTTCATCGTTCACCTGAAGGGAAATGGAAAGTCATATTTCAATATATTTTTGAAACAGCATGACTGAATAGATTTTGTCAGCAACAACGTGATACAAGGCTGTCAAATTTGTGCTGCTGCCACTTCAGAAACATTAGTATGTCTACTTTTTATTTACTGAAACGTCATATTTTAGAGAGGTGACAAGTATATGTAATTAAACTCATTTTTTACAGGTTTTGCTTTGCCAAAGATATACCTCTGTCTGAAAGCTGCAGAACTCAGTTGTGCTGTTGTACAAAACAATGTAACATCATTAATTCCAGCGCCTTTGTAAATAGTTTTTCTTTAAAAGAAGGCATGTATCTCAAAAGGGGCATATCTTTGATCAATTTTTGATAAGAAATGATTTTAATTATGAGCAGAAACATTATTTGTTTTATTTCTCACGTTGTAGGTTTCTATTTCCCTTTTCAATCACCTGCAGTTTTGTTTTGCTTCTATTTTATATGTTAAAATTTGAAGTATTCCTATTAATTGTTTTCTATGACAGCTATTTATTTTAATTTTATTTTATTTAATTTTAAAAATACGCAGAACTTTGGTATGTCCAGTACTGAGACAGAAGCTGAAGAAAATCTTCACCAATATTGTGTATTTTCTTATGTTAAAAGCAAAATCTTTTTTTCATTTATCTGTATTCAGATTCTCTTTGGTGTATTACTGCAAGTCTTGTTTTTCTCTGCTATGTAGAATACTTGCATGTTTGTATTCGCTCTCTAGCACTTTCTAGGCGGGACAGAGTTATGTTTCCAGCATTTAACTTGCATAGTAGCTGGAAATTTTCCGTATCCTCTCCTTGTTTTCCTGTGTACAGAAGCTTTCATAGAAACATAGAGTCACCAAATATTTTAGTTTGGAAGGGACCTCTGGAGGTTATCTGGTCCAACGCTCTTCTCGGAGGTCCACTCAGATGAGATTGCTCTGGGCTGTGTCCAGTTCAGTCTTGAACACCTCCAAGGATGGAGCCTCTCTGGGCACTTGTTCCAGTATTTGACTACCTTCACAGAAGTTTTTTCCCCTAATATCTATTCAGAATTTCCCAGGTTCCAACTTGTGCCTGTTGTCTCCCATCCTATCACTGTGCACCTCCGAGGAGTTTGACTCCATCTTCTCTCTAACTTCTGATCAGGTAGTTGCAGACAGAAATGAAGTCTCCCCTGAGCCATCTTTTCTGTAGGCTGAGCTGACCCAGCTGTCACCCTCTTCTCATCTGTCCAGTGCTTCAGCCCCTGACCAGCTTGGTGGTCTCCACAGGACTTGCTCCAGGACATCTATGTCTTTCTTGTACTGGGCAATTCAAAACTGGGCACAGCACAGCATTGCAATCTCACAAGTGCTGAATACAGGAGGTGCCGCTTCCCTGGTCCAGCTGGCTGCTTGCTAATGCAGCCAGGAATGTGGCTGGCCTTCTTCACCACAAGGGCACAGTGCTGGCTCGTGTTCAGCTCATTGTCCCCCAGGATGTCTGCATCCTTTTGTGCAGAGCTGCTCCCCAGACAGTCAGCCTGCAGCCTGCAATGGTGCATGGGTTATTCCATCCCAGATGCAGGACTTTGCATTTGGTCCTGTTGAACTTTATGAGATTCCAGTCAGCCCATTTCTTCATCCTATCCAGGTAAGTGAAGGACGGTTTCCCTTCCAATCTGTGATCTACAAGAGATGAAGGAGATCTTTGGCTATTTGTTACTTAGCTATAGAAAGTTTGAAATGGATCTTGAAGACATTAACAAGAGTTAGGGTGAGATTTATCACGCATAATTTAACCTAGGCATTAAGTCTAACATTGCTTATGTGCACTGTACAGTCTGGGGAGAGCTAGAAGTCTTTAGGTGATTCCTCCTGTCTTCCCATCCAAAACCATACATGTTGTCCTCTGGAAACGTCTATTTTAACCTCTTCCTCTCTCCACTTACTGCAGAGTGAAGCTCAATAACAAGCCTCATCATTAGTGTTAGGTAACCTCAGGTCTTACTTATATAGGTCATGCTGGAATTGTAGTAGACTTGTTCCATCTGTAGTCAATAAATAGATGTTAGTTATCTGATATTAGATTCTGCCTCTACCTGCACAAGAGTTTTAATAGTAGCTTCTTTCCTTTTTTCCCCTCCGGCAGGAACAAAGATGGGGATGAAGGCATTGAGAAGAAAGGGTTATGTGGCCAGCTATTGAGGGAGAGGCAAGTCTTATACAGTGGGGCATTTTTTTCTGCTATGTCTGCTTTCACTTCTGTCAGCTTGTATTGATTTAAATCTTCTAAATGAGAACTTGATGCTGCTGAAATCTTTATTTCTGCTACTTTCTTTCTCTGGAGGCAGCATGTCCAATAATATACTGTCCTGACAGCATACTGGTGAGTGCAACTACATGACACAAAGAGCTGTGTGCCAAGTAAATCCTGAAGAAACAAGATGAAAGGGTAGGAAACACCACAGGACCATTCCAGCCCAATGTACTGAGCTGGGCATTTCTCGGTGGAGAAAAGAGCACGTCCCTTATGGTTACACATTTTGCTGTACTGTGGTTTAATGTGCGACAGAGAACATACTGCCTGAAAAAAGCCCTTCAGAGGTACCTGACAATTTGCCAGTCAAGTTTGCCTTGAGAGTGCAAAGTATTTACCTAAAGATTTAATCAAAAGAGGCGTCACAGTCGTCGTGCTCTGGCTAGCAGCTGGTTGCATTGCAGTTTTTTTGTGTAACTTCCACCTGTTTGCACAAGCGAGATACAAACTCTTACCAGTTTAAAAACGTGTCCATGCAGTCAACCTCAGAGCTGCCTCCCCCACAGCCCTTTTCTGCAGGCCCCCCAAGCTCACCACCCTGGTGACACCCCGTACAGGGAGCCAGGCACAGCTGCTGTCAGGGACTCAGTGAATGAATAATAAATTGCATATGGCTGATGCTTGACTTTTCCTATCAACACCCTGTCACTGAGGTGAAGTAATATAATGTGAGTTTCGATTTTCCTGCCACTGGATTTCATCAAGACCACCTCCACCACCAGCCCCAAGAAAACCCCAAAGCCCTACATTTTTGCTATTGTAAGATATACATTCTTGGACCTACATAGAATTACATTAGAAAGGATATATGAACAATCATTACATTAGAAAGGATATATGAACAATCTTTCTTGTGAATCCACATGTAGTGAGAATGAAGGAGCAGGACGTAGCCATATTTGATATGCCTTCCTCAGAGGCAGTGGTAGCTTAAAACTCTTCTGTTTGCTGTATACAAACTGGGCAGTGAGAATGGATTAAATTCCAGTTTATACAAATTATATGTAGGTAAACTCCACATGCCTGGATTTCTTCCAACAACAACATGGAAATTCTTGCTTGACTCAAGGTCTTTTTCTGTTTAATAGCTGGTGCAACAAAAAGAGTGACCAGGTTAAACTTTAGGTTTTAATTTGCAGTAATCTTATTCATTTTGCTTTGACCTGATGGCCACAGGTTTTTTTTTCACCTGTTTAAATTGTGCTGGAGAAAATGCTTAGAGAACATCTGCCAAATCCAATTACATTCAGTTCTAGAAGAAATCACTCCAAGCTATTTTAGAATGGAGCTTATAGGACTTTTAAAGCTCTATTATTTAAAAAGCCATACTAGAATAGAACTTTATAAAGCTCTGGCTCAGATTCTGAAAACAAAATTGGACTGCAAAATTCTTTTAGATTTTAAAGTATTAAGACAATTCTCGCTGCTCTCTTCTTCCTTGCTGCAAACAGGCAAACCCAAGACTAATCCCTTCGCAGCTAATGGAGATTGTAGGCAAAGTTGTTGGTTTCCTTTGGTATTTGCTCTAAACTCCTGATTGCAGCTATACTCAGGTACCCTTGTTGAAGTTAAAAGCCAATTACACAGTTTGTTAAATTGCTTTTTCTCAGAGGAATTACTGATCTTGACAATATGCCTTGTAACAGTAAATCCTAAGTGAAGCCAGGCTATCAGGGGGACACAGTTCTCCTCAGGATTGGTGAGAGATCCTCATCAAGAGAGGAGCCGAACTTTCTAGACTCAGCTTTTGTCCTATTTTAATATGTTCTTTGAGCACTGTGATGAAAATTCATTGTTAGACTTAATTATATTTTTCAGATAGATAAATTTTTTCTATTGCTTATGATAGATGGATTGATGTAGCAGAGATGGCATATTAACTGGGCTACCACCACACTCATGTAATTCAGTGTATAAATTTTATTTCCTTTTAAAAATGTGTAGATCATTAATACTCCTGCTTTTTGAAACAAGTTGAAAAATGGCAAATCAGCAACTAACTTGCTTGGTTTCATCTTATCCACAATGACTCTGTGCCCTAGATTCTTGTTCCTCATCCTGCTGTCCTCTTTTCGCTGATGAAAACTATTCATGATCATCTTCCCTGCGGAGCAGTAATACCAGGTACAATGAGAAGCAGAAGAGCTGAATGCCATAAAGAACACAGTTGTTGAGCTGTTTCTTAGCTGGGCTGGTAGCCTCTTAATTTTATTAAGAGTATTCATTTTGTAAGTACAGGGGGACTGAATTTACCAAAGGATAAATTCCTGTAGTCATAGCTGCATTCAACTTGCCCCACGTGTGTTCACCCTCTATAGTTCTTTTGCATTTTTAAAAATGTTTGGGCACCTCCTGGGACTGCCAGGGTGTCTCTTTGGACTGCATTAGCCACTGATGTGCTTTTGAGTATCTGTGCCTCAGAGGCATGGAATATGAAATGAAAGAGGTGTTCCAGCCTAACTCCCCCTGTACCCCAGTGCCGGAAAAGCTGTGCTGAAAAAAAGCATGGTGCAGTCCTAAAAACAGTGACTGTCTACCTGAGGGTTCCCAAAGCTGCTAGCAGAGATGGTGTTTAAAGAGCAGTAACAACAAAGGGCAACTTTTGTCCCATTTCTCCCCAGGGTGAGCAAGGTCACTGTGAGAACTCATCAAAAAGAAGCATAAAAGCCGTGCCTGGGCTTTTCTGTCTGACACTTCATACCAGGAAGGTCACATGGGCTGAGCACTGCTGCCGCACAGGGAACATAATCAAAATGTAAAATGACAGCAGGCGATACTATTGTCAGTAGAAAGTTCGTCCGACTGCTGCCTTCAAGTTGCTCTGGATCACTTCAGAAATGGTGACATCAGTGTGAATGCTCCCAGCAGTAAAAGCCACTGTGGAAAATGTTTATATCTTCGCTTAATTTCTGACACTTAATGAGACCTACAGGGAATATTCACAGAGCAAAAAGCACCTTGTTTTGGCTTGTTTGCTTTCTAATGCAGAATATTTATTGCTCTCCACTCACTCCCTGATGACATTTTCTTCTTTCAATCTTTGGCCTCTGCCATTCTGGATATAAATAAGTAAGAAGAGAGAGACTTTGTGAACCACTTTTTAAAACTGCTTTTAAAACCTGTTTCCTTGCATTTCCCCTGTGGGACTGTTTGCTGCTGTTTGTTAAGTATTTGGAGCTGTTCACCTTCCTGATGTCTGGCACAGGAAAGCCAGGACCTTGGTCCCTGACCCAGCTCCTGCTGCTTCCATGCAGGAAAGACCTTAGGTCCGTGGCCTTGCTGGTATGCCCCAGCTCATACGGGGACTGTTGTAGCAAAGCAGCATCGTGGCGCCTGGGGCAGGATGTCGGGGTGATAGCTCTGCCTCATAAGCTTATTTGAAAGAAAGACTGTGTTCAACAAAAGGTGATATGGAGAGTCCTCCCTGTCGAGCCCCTTGTGCAAACACAGATTAAGGAGGAAGATTTTGTTCCGTAAATAAATTTGCCCTCTCTTGCTGTCTTCTCGGGACAGAAATCCTTCTCAGGCTGCCATGGCTGTGACATGTACACACAGACACTGCCTGTGGCATAAACACTGACATACATGTGGCTACCAAATAAACCAGTGGTCTCACAGGGTAGCACGAGCAGCCACATGCTCAGAAATAAGGATGATAGCTCTGAGGAGGTGTGCAAGGCTGAATCTCGCCTTGCTCAGCAAGGAGTGAATGCAATAGAAGCCACTTCACTTTTATGGTTTCTCTTGGTCAGAGCCCTGACAATGACACGCCAGGAGGTAAATATACTTTGTCTTAAGCTGTCTGTCCACAGATAAACCTGTCAAAAGGCTAATTATCATATACAAAATTCTTCTATCTGCCTCCAATATTGCAGCTAATGAGCATTGGTGCTCAATGTCACTTCCGTCGCTTCAGACTAAGAGAAAAGGAACCACTCCATGTAATGAAGATCGTAAGTGCTACTGCAGAATATTGACTTGAACAGAGGAAATGTGTAGAGAGGTCAGTGTGGCTTTACCTGCCTGGTACTAAATTCAATTTTCACATCTAGTTGCGAAGGCTTGAGTATACAAAAAAAGAAGCTGCTACAGCATTAGTTGGTTTTTGTAATAGGTATAGTTCAGCTGCTGTAAAAGGACTGTGTTGGACACAGTTTTATTTTGATGAGAAAGCAGATGGTTACTTCAGTTGGTAAGGATTCTGGGGGAATGGCTGGGAAGTGAGATAAACAGGAGTTACAAGATTTGGGTTCTTGTCTGTAGGGGGAAAGAGTGTGAGGAGAGAATGAAGAGAGTTGTGGAGATGGAGATTACAGTAGAAGGTCGGTACTATGTGTGTGTGAAGGCACAGCAAAGGGAAAAAAAATCCTTCAACTTTCCCCATTTGTTTGAAGTTTCTGTAGTTATCAAATGAAGTTTCATACTTCCTTTCGAATTAGTCCTCCTATGCCTAAATTCACTCCTTAAACTATATTGATGTGATTCACTATTTTGTTTATTTTCTGGATCAGATAGTTAGCAAATCTTAAAGAAAACAGTACAATGCTCTAGGGATACTAGGTCAATAGGCCTTCACAGACAAAGCTGTGTCGAGTTTAGCAGTTTCAGTTGGCTAGAATTTCTTGGATCTTTTTTCTTCCTCATCTGAATGGTTTAGATTAGAAAACAGCTTATTTCCTAATGGAGAATTTAAGAAGAAAGTTCTTCGCAAATTTCACTTTTGACAGACTTAGTTAAAAACTTGATTAAAGCAGTGATGGTTTTTTGATTCCAAACTGAAGTCCTGGAGTTTTTATCCCAAGGTTACTCTGTACTGTACTTATTTTTCTGTTTGTGAAGTTCTGCAAAGCACTTGGGAGGAAAGATTGAAGTGAAGTTTGAAGTGAAATGGATGTTGTTTGGCTTTGGATTGCATTGTAAAAGCTTTTCTTATACTGTAACAGCTTCTTCTCCATAGAGAATAGTTTCCTATTCCTCCAATTAAAAACTTTTTTTTTTCCTTCCCAGTTAAAAGCTTTTCAGTTTGTATTTGCTCCGTAAAACATTTAGTATAATATGAAGCTCTGCATTCCATCTTTGTGAAACTATTATCCAAAAAGCAAGCATATTCAAGGAAGTACATTTGTTTTCAGCTAAAGAGGTACCTCTCTTTCTGAAGCTATTCTATGTCTTTCTTACTTTTGGGGTGCAGGGGAAGATGAACTTAATTCTTTGGGTACCAGAAACTGCAGAGAAAATCAGGAGGAATAGGACTAATTCTGTGACACACAGAGGACAGTCAAATCCTCTGATAGGATCAGAGGATAGGATAAGGCTCTGATACATATTCCCATCTTCTGTTTTGATAGGTTGCAAAACCTGAAAATCTTCTCAGATGGTCCTGCTAGATCTTATTGATCTTCTGTTGACACTCTTGAGGAAAAGAAGAAATTATTTATAATATAAATGACATCAATGAATTTTCTGAGTGCATTTCCACTTTCAAATGAGAATATTTCTTGCTCCTTTGGATGCAGCACATACAGATAAAGTAAGAAATGTACAACAAAGCCACAAAAAGAACTTATTTTAATATGGGAATGCATAGCCTTTCAGATCTCCAAACAATATATATATTGCAAGAGAAGAAATCTAATAATCTGAACCATCGAGTCATGGAATTATTCAGGTTGCAAGAAATCTTGGGGGATTGTTAGTCCAGCCGTTTGGTCAAAGCAGAGTCAGCTATCTGATAAGACCAGGTTTGTTAGTACTTAGTTGTCAGATCTTGAAAACTGCTAAGGACAGAGACTTTACTGCCTCTGCCACTCTTTAGGGTGTTTCTCTACTGCAAATTGCAGTAGAAATTACCCAAGAAAGCATACAGAAAGCATTGTCATGTATCACGGGAAGTGATTATTCCCTTTTACTTAGTGCTTGTTGCACCATATCTGCACCCAGTTTGGGGCGCCCAGTTTCATTAATTTTTTTTCAACTAATGAAATCTATTTGGCTTATCTAGATCAAACAACTTGAGAAATACACTGGGGAAACAGAGCAGATTTTTGTTTCTCGATGACTGAGTTTTTTCTTAAATTGTATAATCTTAGGTACTATAAATAGCTTAGACTATCAGGGTTTTGATTTTTATGAGATACTATTGTCTAGAGGTAACTGGGGTTTGTGTGTTTTCCCAGTTGCTCCAAGACAAAGGGTTTTTGTTACTGAGGAGACTGTATTTTTCTTTAAGCTGTATTTCTTGAGCAGAGGTCCTCTTTTATTCAGATTCTGTTATATAGATGTTGTGTATGTAAACATATTTGCTATGAAAGAGGCATTTCCTGTGATCAGACTGTACTTCTGAGCATTGCTCTATCTATGGGTGTTTAGCTCATCTATGGATATGAATCTATGGATGTGCTAAACTAGTTAAAGCAGTGGGGACACATGCATAGACTAAAGCCATGGAACTACCTCTATTCAGCTGAACACTTCAGAACAAGTCTATCTTCAAGTGTTGCCTGACATGTCGTATTGAACTGGGCTCAAAGAACATAATTTGGAGTAAGAGTGTGGAACTTCCACCGACATTAAGAGTGAAAGATCAAACCCCTGATTATCAGATTGCTACTTTTCAGTTTATGACATTCTGTCTTGGTTTTAGTCCAACAATAGTTTGCCTTAGAAAAATATGACTAGCCCTCAATTAATTGTTTTGTAATTAAGAGGAGAATGGAAAAATTAATTTCCCCCTCTAGTATAACAATATTGTTTTCTCTGTCTTTTGGCAGACATAAATGAAAGACAGCCAAATTCTGAAGATGAAATTTAGTATGTCACTTCCCTGTTGACCTGAGTAAAACTCTGAATCGTGGGAAACAGGATTGTGAAATAAATCTACATACATGCCAGTGAGTTTGTCCAAGAGAAAATTTCTGTCTATCTCCTTTTATGTAATAGAACTTGTACCTTATTTCTTTTGTATCTGGACCTTCTCAATGAAGTCTACAAAACAAGATAAGTTTCTTTCTTTAATAGCCATAGAGATATAGTCATGGCTAGATCAGTAATCATGAGATCTACCACAGCTGCAAAATCATAAATTTCTCATTGTAACTTTTGCATGAGTTCTCGGTTTTCTCCTGACTGATTGCTTCTTGTTATAGTTTAAAATTTTGTTCAATTTTAGTATAGCAGCTTTTGATATTTGTAGGTGGAAACATATGACTGGGAGGTAACTGGACCATTACATAGACAAATCTGAATATGACTCATTTATAACTTTTCACTTTCCAGCAATGAATGCTGGGCTGTGAGGAAGTTTAAGTATTTCCCGGTGGCTGCTTGCACCAAGATTAGTGTAAGCTCCATGCTTGGGTGAGGGGAAAATTAAAGAACCAAAATCCTCGTTCCTAGGATTAAAAACTACTAAATGCCAGATTTGCAGCTGAACTTTCATCCTGAGTATGCCACAGATCTCCCCCAGCCTCAGCTCTGCTCAGAACAGCTAACAGCCAGGCATCTAGGGTAGTTTGGCAAGTACAATGTTAAAGTGGACTCTCAGGCTGGTCTTCTGGGCACTACCTCTACAGAACAGAGGTAGAGCATTTTCTGAAAGAATGACCATTGCCTTCTTTCAGACGGTCAGACACATAGACCAGGAATCCTGTTCTTATGCATGTGCCTGCCTGCAGCCTGGACCCGGGTGCGTGCGTAAGTGTGGAAAACTTGGGAGATTTTGGACAGGGTTTCCTGTTCTCTAGCTGTGCTAACTCCTGGCCCTGTATCCTACTGATGTGATGCCATCTGAGACCCAGGACCTGGTTTAGAGACAACTAGAGCCAGGTAGACAGGGGTTCTCCATTTATCTATTCAGCACAGTAGTAATGATGTCATAAGAAATCACAAATCCTTCCTGAGGACCTTGTCTTTATTTTTATCTTGGATTTCTTTGGGTTCCTCCTTTCTTTATATTGAGATTCTGCCTCTAGCCTTGACTACACCTTGAGACCGCGTGGATGCTGTCAAGCTGCTGAGAGCAAGTAGCTCAGGTCACCAAGCCGTTCACTTAGAAAATCAGTGAGCCCTTTAAATCTTCAACCATAAGAGCCCTGTCTGTCTCTGTATTCTTTTATACGCATCTATGTTTATATGTATGTATATACCTACATGTATACAAAATATGAGTATCTATAATAATTTCCTTCAATATTCTAACAAAATTCTGGATGCCTAATTATGGTGTGCTACTGATACACCAGTGGAAATTGCTGACCCCAACCTTTCCAGAGTTTTAGTCTTCTATTAAAACCCCCATATTCTACAGTCCTAGAATGTAGTGTGTAAATATTATTAGTGTATAAACAGTGTATAAACATTACTAGTCTTTTATGTCCTGATATATGCAAACGTTTAAATATACCCTCAAGTCTGATGCCTTAAATGAGATTTGCAGTGTTGGCCTGAATGAAAATGCTTCCTTGAATTGATACCGCAGCAATTTAAATTATCACCATGTTTATGTTTTAAATCCTTCTCCTCTGATTCTTTTTTCATGGGCTATGTAGTAGCAAGTGAAAAAATTACTTATACCTTCAAGTCTGTTCTTATCTCAAAGCATCTTTCAACAGAGATGGAAACATCTTTCACTTGTGGATCAGGCTTTGAGTACATCCATACAGTTTTTGTGAGCTGGAAGCCCTACCTCTTCAGAATAATTAATGAGATCCGGTCCACATCCTTTAGGCTGGGGCTGAATCCTCGGGGGTGGTGAGTGGAGCTTGGTGGGAGCTTGGTGTCCAGGAGCTGGTATGGACACAGTATGGTCAGCCAGAGTATCAGGACCTAAGGCTGAAATAGAGATCAAGCCAAACTGATGGTGTATATGCACCCTCTGATGGTTGTTTCTGTGCACCTTTCAATTTTTATCTTTTAAAGAGAAAGGATAATAAGAGAGCTGTGGTAATGGGCACTTATTCTCTCTTTATTATAACCTTGAAAATAAAACTAAAATGTTTGCCAAGCACAGCTTTACTTGAAAATTAATCTAAATTAACCTGTTTCTTACAACTGTGAATTAAATGTACTGCAGCTGTTGCTGATTAGCTGTATGTGGGGACACACTTTCCCAGAGTCATGTGCCTGTTTGTGTTTATCTTCATTCATTCTGAAAAGAAAAGGTCAGAAAAGATGAGAATCCAGTGTAGAGGAGTGGAATTGATTTGTAAAGGTGACATGAAATGTTGTGATAGGAAAAGTGCTAAAACCAACAAAACCAGCTGAAAGCGTTGAGGCATTTGTAAAAACATAATGTGTAAAGTGTTAAAAGAGACAAAGGAAACCGTGGCTGGCTGGTTCCTGTCATGGTGCTTTTATGGTCACCTGTGTCTGTGTTGTATGCTGGTTGTGACCCCGCCGCAGTGTAATGCAGGAGAACTCGCAGCATTCCTTCTGGTGGGGTAGGGTTTTGCCTTGATGCCCTCAGCTGTTAGCTTCTTTCTGCCTACCAGTACATCTGTCATTTTTACGTGGGTTTTTATACTTCTGGGGTATTCTAGATTGAGAACGGTAGTTTCTTTAGTAGAAATTTGTTAAAATAAGGAAATTGATGTTTCCTTTATAAGCTCACTCTATAAAATGAATCTACTCTGCTACCTGATATGGGTGGCCAAGCCACATCTGCCCTGTGAGTGCTGGCTGAATTTGACTTCCCTATTAGTTTTGTTCAAAAATAAACAAATTCTTATTTTTGTTGACTAAAATATTTAAGAACTTCAGTGCCAAAAGTTACACTGAAGATAGTCATCAATAATCAGCCTGCAAGCCCACAAATTTGCAAAATATTTGCCTCTGTGTTTAGGACAAAGAAATACTTATTCTGTGAATAATGTGTCAGAATATCATTCAACAGCTGTTTAAACACACAATCAAATACAAATGCTATAATGCTTCTGAAACCTTTGGCTAGCTACTGAAGATCAGAAATTTCCACACATATATTTGCATTCATTATAGAAGTCATTCTCCACTGCCATCTTTCTGAAAAGTCCACTGTTTGCCTATAGAAAGCACATAGTCAGTGTCTTTAGCGCTAAAGTGCAGATGTAGAAGCAGAGAAACACATGAGAAATAAATCGAAACAACCTCTCCAGCTCGCTAAGTGGAGGGCTAGCTCTATTTTGAATGCAATTTCTGCATCCAAATTGCTACTCCAGCTGTTACAACCCAACTGAGGAGTGATGTCTTTGATGAGACCCTTCACCAGTCTTACTTGCAGTATGTCCTCTATCTTGTAGTGCTTTAAGTCAGGAGTTTCTAGCAGACAGCACTTAATTTCTATGTCATATCAGAATTTCCCTAAGCTTAGGAAAGCTAGTGCAACAGTAACATCGCTAGACCAAAATGCTCACCTGAGTTCAGCACTTTGATAACAAGTTAAAGAGGTTTGATTGTGTCCCTACTAGAAGCCAAAGCCCTGTTGGGTCTCCTTCCTGCATGGAAAACCTGCAGCTTCTTCTGCCCTCTCCTCTGCAGTCTTGCTTGGTAACTCCCACTTAACTGGTTTCAGCTTGTGGCTGTGGACATCATCTTTAGGAAATACATCTTATTTGTTCCATGTCTCCATGGCAGCTGGGCACATGTACCTGGTGGGGAAACACTCCTCATGAGGTAGGATTGCAAGATGTGAAAAAGGCTTTATATGCTGGTCTGTAACATGCAGTTGGTATGTAAAATGGAGTTTTGGAAAGGGCAAGTCTGTTCAATGAATCAAGCAGATAAGTTGGATTAACTGACTGTACATAGGCAGGCTTCCTGAGGGAAGGGAGTGGGCGTGGCAGGCTGTTCATATGCATAGATGCTCCAGTCCTTTAATCATGTCAGTAGCTGTTCACTATATTCTCTCTCCATATTTCCATGTCTCTCTTGTATTGAGGAGCCCAGAACTGGACCCAGCACTCTAGGTGTGGCCTCACCTGTACCAAGTAGAGAGGAAGGCTCACCTCCTTCAACCTGTTAGCAATACTTTGTCTAATGCAGCCCAGGATTCCATTTGCCTCTTTTGTGGCAAGGGCACATGGCTGGCTCATGTTCAGCTTGCTGTCCACCAGGACCCCCAGGTGCTTTTCTAAAAATCTGCCTTCCAGCACTGGGTGGTCCCCAGCATACACTGGTGCCTGGGGTTGTTCCTTCCCAGGGAAATGGCAGATGAAACCTAGATACACTAACCCTTTTGTATGTATTCTTTTCTGTTTCAGCTGCATACATCTTTTTTTGAATGAATTCTGTTATCCTGCAGATGTTTCAGACACAGGAAAAAAAAAACTTTGTGAGTATGGCAGAGATCTCATCTGACTGCTCCATGGGAAAGACCTCCAGCTTAGAAAGGCTGTGCCTCAGTGGCTGTGCCCAGAGAACAGGAAGAGACTTGAGCACCGAAGAGTGCTGGATCGATGGGTAATGAGTCATCCCCAGCCTTACCAATAAAGTGCATAATAACTTATCAACATGCAACTGGTCTAAGAGTGTGTTGGAAATCAACAGCATTTTGAAAGGGGAAAAATGTGGAATCCAAATTAAGATAATTATTATACGCTATCAGGAATGAATAACAAAATTACAGATAGTCCATTGGCGCATTCTCTGTTCTGTGTCTCCTGAGTTTCACTTGGCTTCAAGCAAATGTGCAGCATGAAGTACACTACAGTGCACTGTTGACTGCAGTGTGATTCATCTGGGAAGTAGTGTTCAGTTCTGGACCATGTTGAAGTCTGTGTCACTGAAGCCTGGATTTGTGGTGGACAGTACTAGTGTCAAAACAATTAGGAAACTCCAGTAACCTTGTCAGAGATTGGCACTTACACATTACCTTCATATGTTGCTTCAGAACTCCTGTGCAGCAGCTTGGATGGTAGCCCGTACTAACCAGAGTTACTGGGGATGGAAGGTGAGCTCTCTGAGCACTGGGCTTAGCTGCATAAGGAGGCAGTTTGTCAGCACATTGTGTATCACAAGAGAGTTCAGCTCTTGGGGATGTATGTGAGGCACACTGCATCAGGACAAGTCTAGCACAGAGATGGGCTGGCAGAGGCTTTCGTCCTCTCTTGATAAAATGCAGATGTCAATTAATTAACATTTTAAATGAACAACTTTTACTCACTTGTGTCTTCTGTTCCACAACGACAGGACCTTTTATTTATTCCTTCTATTGCTACTGCAGCTATTTAATTTATGTAGTTTACTGATTCAGTCACAGCGTGTCATTCATTGCAAACAAATATCTCTCGTCCTTTCACATTTTATTATCGATTATTTCCTGCCAGCAGGGGTCACACGACGACCGCAGCTTCCCATCGCCGCTGCTGCCCTAGTCACTGTTGCCAGCACATCACTTTAGGGGAAGAGGTACTTGGAAGTGCCTCTCAGAGTTATAGAAAAGAGAGCCGTGAATGACCATCTTATTGCATAAATATTTTCCAGTCAAGATCCTATCATTATGTCTTTTGGAATCACAGAACAGTCGGGGTTGGAAAAGACCTCCAGAGATCATCTAGTCCACGGCCCCTGCCAGAGCAGGATCATGTAGAGCAGGTCACACAGGACTGTATCCAGGCGGGTTTTGAATATTTCCAGAGAAGGAGACTCCATAACCTCTCTGGGCAGCCTGTCCCAGTGCTCTGTCACCCTCAGAGTGAAAAAATTTTTCCTCATGTTTAGGTGGAGCTTCCTACGTTCAAGTTTGTGCCCATTGCCCCTTGTCCTGTCACTGGGCACCACTGAAAAGAGCCTGGCCCCATCCTCTTGACACCTGCCCTTTAGATATTTATAAGCATTGATAAGGTCTCCTCTGAGTCTTCTCTTCTCCAGCCTAAAGAGCCTCAGGTCTCTCAGTCTTTCCCCATAAGAGAGATGCCCCAGTCCCCTCATCTTTGTAGCCCTCCACTGGACTCTCCCCAGTAGGTCCCTGTCTCTCTTGAACTGAGGGGCCCAGAACTGAACACAGCACTCCAGGTGTGCCCTCAGCAGGGCAGAGTAGCGGGGGAGGAGAACCTCCCTCGACCTGCTGGCCACACTCTTCTTAATGCACCCCAGGATACCATTGGACTTCTTAGCCACAAGGGCAAGTGGCTGGCTCATGGTCCACTTGTTGTTTACCAGAACTCCCTGGTAAACTTCTCTGCAGAGCTTCTCTCCAGCAGGTCGACCCCTAGCCTGTACTGGTGCACGGGGTTATTCCTCCCCAGAAACTCAGATTTTTTTTTAAATGGTCATATTATTAATGTTATAGGAACTACCAATCTGGTCTAGTGGAAGATGTCCCCGCCCATGGCAGGGGGGTTGTAACTAGATGATCTTCAAGGTCCTTTCCACCCCAAACCATTCTATTATTCAATGATTAAGCGTTGTAATAGTTCAGATAAGAATACCCATTCTGCACTTCACTGTGTTTGCAGGCTGCTATTGCTCTCAGTGTTAAACTTGACTCACCAATTTCTGCTACAGATGAGTATAAAACTTCCTTTAGGAAAGGAAAAAAAAAGCTGTTGACTGTTGGAACCCCACTAGGAAAAGCAAATTGACAGTCAGGAATGAAAATGAAAACATTAATATTTTATGTTTTCATATCTGATATGCCTATTAGAATTGTCTCCCTAATGAATTTTGCTTCAAGGAAAAGTTGGCAATGAAGACAGAGCAGCTGAAGAATGAGTCTGTTACAGCATTTGTAAAAAACACTAGTGGAAGGTATTGTAAAACCTTTATCTCTCTTGTGCATAGCAGTGGTGTTTCAACTGCAAAAAAATTAAGGATTCCACTGAGGGAGTAGGTCTCCCTTGCACTAGGCACTGTGCACACAAATACCAGAGGGACAGTTTTTTCCAAGACAACCAGAATCCTGGACAGATAGATAGAAACGGTGACTAAAAATCTTTTCCCTGTCACTGTTAGCTGTTTAAGAGGTTCATAGCTGCCTCTTTTACAAAGATACCCGCATGTTAATAACCCTGGATGTTACCTGCAGGCTGACTAACAATGTATAAGCTCCAGAGGACACAAAGTGCTGCTCTCACCTGCCTTCATACCTTGCATCATGAAATCTATGAGAACAGCACATTTGTCGACTGTGCTGAAGTTTGGGTTTAAATTTGCAGAGAGAAATAGTTCAGTTCTTGGCTGTGGCAGTAATGCACAGAAGGGTAGGGCTTGCAGAGGGGGCATTATTCTGCCATGCCAGGAGAGCTCCATGGCTCCATTCTTCAGCTTCAGTCAGGGAATCTGGACTCACACAATGTCTGAGCTACAGGTGGTTTGGTGGTACTGGGAAAGGCCTGTGCTCCTGTCACCACATTTCTGCAGGCTGCAGGATGTGACTGAAGACAATTTCCCACTCTTAGCTGCATGAGAACTTACTCACTTAGATTTAGTTTCAAATAAACAGCATGGAAATATCTTATAAAAAAAAAAACAGAGAAGAGAAGAGAAAAAAGATTCCAGTCTATGACTGTGAAGATACTCTAATTTGTAATTTCTAGTACTTGATTGACTATTAATGCATGTTCATCTTATTTTTTTTTTTTGTACTGAACTGAAGTGATTAAGATAAAAAAATACCAGAGAAGAAAAATCAGAGTTGTCAAAGGGTCAGAGTCTTTTAGCCAGCTTTGAAAAGAGACAAGAAATGAGAGGAAAACCTGAAAACAGAACGGAAGAGTGGTCAGTAGCACCCTGAGATAGACATGCTCAGTAATTGCTACGATGACAGCACTAAGTAGAGATGCAGCAATCCATCTGTAACAGAGAGAATGGGCTCACTAAGTAAAGTTAAGGCTAAAATCTGCCTTACTTTACCTGCATACAGCCCTACTTCCTCAAAAGAATTACAAATGAGTAAATTGTTACCATATTAAACCAGGAGTTTTAGATCGGATATTAAAATTCACATTGTAGTCATAGTTTGTTCACTTCTATGAAAGTTTTCATAACCTTCAATTATCCCCATGCAAATGGCCTGAGAGCTATTAAAACAGATGTAGAGATGCACTCAGCATCTCTCATTTTAAGACTCTAAAGTTCCATGTATCATCTTTAACAAACACTGAGACATTGAAGTGAGACCAACTGGTGAGCTTTAAACATTAGACTAGAAATTATGAGTGTAACTAAAGAGCTGATACCTAGAGAGCTCATTATCTGACTTCCTAGGATCTTATTGATGTTATTAATTTCCCTCTGTCAAATAGGCAAAGATAATGTGAGATGCTGAAAGACCAGGACATTCCAAGAGGAAATAATTAAACACCCCTAACATTCTGTGATTCTGTGATTTCCAGCTGCAAATGCTTATTCTTTATATGACAAATGATGGCCTTTTCATGGGACAAAATTACACCACAAATCATGATATTAATACGGGTGATGTGTTGTAATTCTGTCCTAAGCTGCAGGATACCTACATTGGAAAAATTATCCATTCATCCAGCAAGACTATGCAGTGCATAGCCTAAGAAAAAGTAGTCAAACACCCTCCCAAGAGAGGTAGCCATTAGTGTTGTGATTCCTCTTCTACCTGATCAGAAGTCTCAAGCAGGAGGTCTGTCAAGATGAGATTGTGAGAAAAACCTCATAAACACCGTTAATGTAGCAATTCAGAAGACTTTAGCAAGAAGAGAATGCAAGGGATGCAAAGGATGCTGAGTGGCAAGTCTCAAAGAAATATTTTCTACCCTTACCCTTGTGCCCTTACTCAGATTCAGACGGGAGATAAAACTGCTCCTCTTGCAGGAAGCCTCAATGCAGCAACACATCAAAAATGCTGAGCAACGCAAAGTGAACAAGAAGGACAGATGGTGTCATGTCTTTGTTGTCCCAAATCTGGGTTCTTTACCTGGTGTGCAAAGTTGATGCACAGAGTCAAGATACTTGATTTATTATGGTTCTGCAGGAGGCAGGTGCTGGGCGACAAACTGCAAATCTAACACATCATTAGTCCAAACATCAGTAGTTTATATGCTTTAAAATAACAAAGAAACGATACCTGACTCGTTATATGATTTTAATCACAGAAATCTTTATATGCATGCTCCACAGATTACCTAATTCATTATACTAAGGCAGTCCCACATTTACATAGTCAATATGCACAGACAGGTGTAATTTTTAATATTAAAATTACCACAGGTTATGTGGGGACACTTCAGTTTTAACCCTTGTACAAAGCTACACTTGATTTATAGAAACAAACCATAGAAAGCCAAGGTTGACAAGTTGCTATTGTCTTCAGGTCTTATTCCAGTTATTGTATCCTATGTCTTGGTTATTATTTAACCTTTTGAGTGAATGTTTGGGATTTTTCTGTCCTTTGCTCTCTGGGGCTTCCCATTTTCATTACCATGGTTCTTTTGTGCTCCTGACATCATCTTCATGACTGCTCATAAGGCAGGACCCTTAAAACTAAAAGGACTTTTGCAAAAAACCATAAATAGGAATCTGAGTGCCTTGGTTCTCTAAATGCTCTGAAAGAAGCTATGTCACCGTTTCTGGAGATGAGCTCAAACCGGTAACATGCCACTGTTCAGCACTGTGCAGCAGTATGAGTTTATAATCTAATATCAACCAGCATCACACCTTAGTTCATAAACCGGCTTCTCAGATTCTGGTTCTCAAGCTGTCTTTTGAGCCCTCTGCACCTAGTACACTATACAATGAAGATCTGCCCCTGCTCTCCCGTGGTCTTTCAACCGTCTAATTAGACCTCTAGAGAAGCTAATATGAAGTTAGGTATGTGACAGACATCTGGTGTCCATGAATCTCTGAGACCATGAGTCTATGAGACCACCTAACCCCCTGAAAGGTTTTGTGGCTGCTTTATCCATGTGAAATTTCCAAATTCTTGCTGTAGACCTGTGAAAGCAGAGACTAAAAACACTCTGTGCCCCAGAAATTTTGAGTGAGTTTTCCTCTTTCCTTGCTTTGGAACATTTCTTCTGGACACAGTGAACCTTGAGTACTACTCAAAGGTCTTTTAGAGACTAAGTGGGTGATGGTAACTATCTGTAAAGGTTTTGTCAGTGCATCTTCTTAACAGATTGTTAGTGTTTAACCACCACTTGAGGGAATGCTTTATGTGTCTGTAAACATCACTCTATCTAGAAGATGCTGAGAAGACAGTACTTCCAGGCAAATTCTTTGAGAATGTGGGTGAAGTTGCCTGGGGAATTCTGTTTTGGCACAATGATGTTAATCCTACTAGGCACAATATTGTCTTTGCAGCTCAAGTGTCATTTTGCAAAAGGAGGTCTTCAGACTGCTGCTCCGCCCTCCCCCCCCACTTTCCTTTTTCTAGTCTGAGAAGGAAAATAATGTCAACCCCTTGTGTTGAACAGAGCTTCTTAACTGCCATAAGTGCTGACCCAGACTGACAATGCTTATTACAAATTTCAAAAATTGATTATTCTTTCTTTTGCTGCTATAAAAGCAGTCATATTTACAACCCAGTCTTTTAAACATGGCAGACATCTGATATGCATTTTTATAATTCTTGTAAAAGTTTACAGAAAAACAGGATTGTGAAAACAGTGCAGAGATACAAGATTTCAGAATGCACTGTACACCTTCTAGTGCTGCTCATTCTATTGTGTGTTTTACAAGCCACCAGGAAAAATCAGAACGTTACAGTGGGTACAGCTTGGCCTTTTTGTACTTGTTTGTAGGTATTAACAACATTTTTTTAAGAAACCTAATAGCATCAGTTCTCATTTTGTTGAGAGAAATGAAAAACTGATAATTACCAAGAAGGATCTCTCTTAATTTCTGAAAAGACCATTATATTCCAGGAAAAAAAAAAGCACAACAACAACCATCTAAAATTAAATCACCCTCCTCCTCAGGTTTGAAATATCAGCTTTCACAGATATGCATGCTCTGGCAAAATGAAAACGTTAATTGCATCTGATGAAGGAAAAAACCAGCAGGTGGGAAGAAGTTATATGACACTACAGGCAAATTAGATGAGTGATAGTTCACAGATTGGTAGCACAGGAAGAAAAAGTACGGTTGAAAAAATCCCTGTAAATGTCTGAAATGGCACCGCTGCAAGGTTTTATCTGCATAAACAAAGTTAACAGCACTGTTTTAGGACAGCGAATATATTTATGTATATTTAAAATACACCTGACATTACTGGCACCAAACTCACTCTGTGGAAAAAACTAAGACACTTGACACTTTTCCGTAGAACTATAAAATCATATACAAGCAGTGTCCAGCCCTGCAGCTTGTAGTGTCATGAAGTCTCTTGTACTGAGAATTAACAGAGGAGGAAAAGGATATTACATTGTGTTAGTCAAACCAATTAATCTTTTGCTCCCCCTCTTCGAGTCCAGTGTTTTGTTTTGTCACACAGCTTATTAAACACCAGGCAGTGAAGCTTTAAGGAAGACTCAGGCCATGGTTTAATTGTATGGTGGTTTCGGCATGAATACCACCATCCTGATTCCTACTCCTTCTGCCCACCCATGGGCAGCTTTTTCTCTGCACAGAGGCTGAGAGAGCAGTTTCTTATGGTAAGAATAAATAGCAGTGGTACATTGGTGGGAGTCCTTGTCCAGCCTTCCTGCCCTGATTAATGCAAGTTTTGCAGGTTTTCCATTTGGAAGTGGTATAAACAGGTGGAGTTTCCTGGGGACAATATTATCCATTTCTAAAGGTGTCCATTATCTGAAAATCTTTCTTTCTTCCTGAACAGAAGAAAGCCCTTCCTTAATGCTCTGTGTGAGACAAAACTTCTTCATAGGTCATTTAAATGTCATCTTCTTTCAACTGTTTTGAGCTTTTTAAAGTTTCATTCAATGTTGAAAGTTAGATCATCTCAAGACAGTGACCGAACCTTTTCAGTTTAGACACCTGTATTAGTGTGAGATGAACAGATCTTGGAAGTATTTATGTGTGCCCATTGACTCTAGATAGGTAGTTCAGTTCACATGTGTAATTTTAAAGTAGTTAAAGTCATCAGGGAGGAAACTCAGACATTGGTATAATCTGGTAAGAATTATGGGATGCCGTAAACTTGAACACTTGGAAGTCTTCTGAAGCAAGCATCCATTGCAGCTGTCTCATGGCCTCGAATGCAAGTGATTCTGAAGAGGTCCTTCTTGTTTCCTTTTTTCATTCATATTTGCTGTTGGAAAATATCCATTGGTCACTTGGAAATTTAGACTTTGCAATGGCAAATATATAACAAGCAAAACATAAGTATATCCCTAGTTTGGTAAGACTTAATGGTTTATCAGGAGGAGAAAATATGTTAGACCAAACAGCTGGAGAGAAAGGCAAGAGATCATTATTATTTCGCTGTTTGTGGTGGCACCCAAAGCAAAGCAAAGTTCTTAGCAAAGCGCTTTTCAAGCAGAAGAAAGCATAATCTTTGTTGTCCACAGTTCATAGCAAACTATTATCCAATACATAAGAAAAGGGCTTTATACAATGTGTGTAATGGTGTGCTAACTGTAGATAAAACATAAAACCCATTGTTTAGTGTGTTTTAGATCAGAAACACAGAAGCTAAATAGCTACACTCAAATGTGTATATTCTAAACTACTGTAATTAATTAAAGTGAAGCAATGATTCTTGAGGTGAATAAGAAAAAGTAAGATAGGAAAATCTGGAAAAAGAAGTGTGTTTATGCCATTTTCATCCATCATCCAAGTTTCCTTGTGATATGGTTTTCCTTTCTTCTCAATGTATTATGAATTTCCAAAAGGAAGACATGTAATGAATAGTCGCAAATAATAGAGATAGCAGGAGTCTGCCAAAGGGAAATCAGATGTGTCACATTGAAACTACATTGAGAGATCACTGACTTCCTGAGAATTCTGTTAGCAAAAAAATGCATAGACGTCAGACGAAAAAAAAAAAATGGTGGGGCGAGAGAGAGAAAGACCTTTTTTAAGAATACAGAGTTATCTAGGAGATGTTTGGTCAACTAAGGTAAAAAGAGAGAGAAGAAAAAGGACCCTGAAATGTTATGGAAAGGCTCTCCACAGCAGTAGGCCAGGTAGACCTGTTTTCAGTGACAGGAAGAACTAAATTTATGGCAGAAGTCATAAATTCTTCCGGGTAAATCCATCTAAAAAGTTTGTGCTCCAGCATCTGTATGAAGATGAGATTATTTTTTCACTTTAAAAATCAGGTGCTTAAGATGAGAGAGCCAGGGGAACACAGAGGTAGAAGGGCAGAATTTCCAGTTCAGTAGCAGCAATGCTTTGAAACTATGTTTCGTATGAGGGTAGACTACAGACTAAGACAGAAATGCGAACGCCTGTCTCTCCCCTTTCCCCAGGAAGCTAGCTTTTGTGCAAACAAATGAGTGACAGTTACAGTGATTCACATTTGTCTGACCCTATGAATATCAGGGTACGTAAGTGCCTCATGGGCTTCAGGCTGTTGACAGCTTGGTGGCAGAAGCAGACTTGCAGGAGGCAAGTGCCCTGCTTTTCCCTAACTTCTGGCCAGCTGTCAGCTCACCTATGGCCAGGAAATTTCCTTTGTGTTCTACATTGTTACAGGTTATCTTAAACCTACTTAGAGAATGAGTCTTTTGGCGGCCATATGATATTATAGGTTTTGGTTCCCAGCCTTGTCTTTTCGTTGACATTTGTAACTAGCAATCTGAATTCTTTCTTCAGGAATACTGCACTAGACAGACAGTTTTCTGAACATAAAGATAAGAGCAAAATATTTAAAATGTCTAGCTTTAAAAGTAAAATTGAAATACACTGCAGCACTTCTTTTCTGGCTTATTGCACATGTTTTCAGCTCTCGTTATTGTTGGATAAATCCAATGCAACTTATTTTGACATAAAAGGATCTTTCCCAGGAATGCATTTAACCCTATATGTCTCTGCCATGGCTGAGGTTTTCTGCAGGAAGCTTGAGATTGATTCGGTGATGCTATCTATTAATATGCTGTGCTTACACCAGAAGGAAATCGGTTATTCTCAGAAGGAAGTTGTTTGGGAAAAGAAAAGATGAATGGGAAAAGGAGAAGGGAAAGCCTGGAGCAAATGAGAGGAATAACGGAATTTGGAAAGGTTGTGGAGAAAGAATGATGGGTCTTTTTCTCCTAGAGATTTCCTTGATGTTGCATTATTGCAGTGCCTTTAAATCAAGTGAGACAACCTTCAGTATTATCTGCTTTGGAATGAGGCAGCCTGACTGCAGGGTGAAGTGTCTCAGCAGGAGTGTGTAAGAACCACATTTTCTGCCAGATGGGACATGAATTTCAGAATGTCATCTTTTCACATCTGAAGTTAATCTTCAATGTTTTGGATAGTGCTCCTGCCATTTTGTAAACCCACTGCCAGATTAAGCATGCATCTGAAGTGCCCAACCTCAGCCCATGCAGAAAGGCCAGGTGAACTCATGGTTTCAGGCAGGTGTCTGTGGGACATGTCCTGCAGAGTGGTTCAGCATCTTCACCTTTCATTTATTGTCCTATGCTGGGTTTTGAAAAATGGAAATTCCATTGCCTGCAGATTTAATTATCATGTCTCCACTTACTGTATACTGAGCCATATTTACCCCTATTGCATAGACATTTGTAAGAAGCCCCCCAGCTCTGTAGTTTGTATTTATTATATATTCCCATGTAAATTTATTTCCTCCTGTGGACAATTCACAACTCATTTTCTAATCTTCCCTTAAGGTAACCCTCACTCTTTTCCATTCACCTAACAGTAAGAGACACACAGGTGCTGGAAGACTAAGCCACAGTGATAAATCCTGATAAAGGTGATTTTGTGGAGCTCTGAATTAAAAAAGATTGAAATTTGCGCTTCACTCCTGGATATATCTTTTCCCCTACATTTCCTTGTAATACTTAGGGTTGCATTTAGTTGAATTACAATTGTGTTCAGAAAACGATAATGAAGGCATTGGAACTGCGTGGCAATTCATCAAAACTTTCTTCAAAAGAACAAAGATTTTCTGCCTTGAAAAAGCTGCAAATTCCTCAGACAGCTCCTGGTATTCAGGAAAAGAGGGTCTCTCCTCTGGATTTCTTCACTGACATTGGATCAATTGGGAGGATGGTTTGCAGAATACACCCTGTATGACAGTAGGTTGTAAGCCATGTACAGAGATACCATTTTGACTTCTCTGAATTTTATCATCAGTGCTGTGGGGTAAAAAAATGGAGATTTCCTCCAGAAATACAGTTTCTTTCCTCAGCTCTTGCCCCTAGTCCCAGTGCTGTGGTTCAGCTAGTGTTGGTATCTTCAAACTGACCATTGAGTCATCTGTGATTGAGACATGGTCAGGGAAGGGATGGGGAGCGAGGTGCTGAGTGTGGTGATGAGGTAGACAGGGTGGGGGCTCACCACTTAGAAAGTTACAGTCGTTCCTGCTGGCACAGTGCATCCTTTACAGCTGTGAGCCAGATATGCCCAAAAGCTGGATCCTGGACACTCTGCCGGGGAGTGTGTGTGTGGAGGGGTCAGGGCTTGGTCATAACCGAGTGAGAAAGGGGAGCCTTATTGCCACTTGTCCCAGGAAGGGACTGGGAGGTGACAGTGCTGTGGAGAACTGGCAGTCTTTGCTCCTGTTGATTATTTTGCCACTGTCTGTGCTCGCCCTGGTCTCTTCTGTTGAAATCCTTTCGTGCAAACTTGTTGCTTCTGAACAGGGAGGAACTTCTCAAACACCCCAATGCCATCATTCATGTTCTCAGCTATCAACCTCTGCCTGGGCCAGTCCAGCTCCATCATGGCCCTTGGGCTGTGCTGGCACCAACATTTGTGGTGTTGGTCAATGGGCTGGGTCAAGAAGCTCATCTGTTGGAGGGGGGGAATAAAGCCTTCTTTCTGCAGAGCTTTTCTTCAATTAGCCATTCTTCTTCGACTTCTACAGTTGGACTCAATGATTTTAAGACTCTTTTTCAACCTAAATGACTCTATGACTCCTGCTCTAGTTTGTCACACAGCACAGACCAAGAGGTGTCATGTGCCTGGGGAGAAAGGTGATGGTGAATATGCTTGTGGCGTTACAGCTGTGGTATTTTTGTTAGGGAACAGTAAAAGTGGAACTTATTCTTTTGATTGCCAGCTGACATCTAATGGAGTAACTGCACAGACAAGATCTCTGTAGGGCATCGTGGACTGAGCACCAAGGGTTCTCGCAGTCCTGGTTCCCATGGGCTGCCCTGCCCTGCAGCTGGAGGTGTGACTGCTGCCCAGAAATGTGCACTCAGGCTGTTTCTAATGCAGTGAGCACTGGCTGGCAGTGGTGTTGTGGGCCTGATGCACTGCTGACTTATTTAGCCAAGGCTGAAGTCTGTACAGATATGAATTCATTCCTAGGGGGGTCTAAGCTAGCTTGATTAAAACAAGGTCATAGAAATTTTCAGATCTTCCTGTGGAGTATTACTTCTTTTTCCCCTTTGTGGGAAAATCAGTGGGTTTGTGCTGCTATAGAGCAGACAGTGGTTTCAGGCCAGCCTAAATGCTAAATATAATGAAGGCCACGAGGACAGTATTAGCATAAGTGTAATGAGGGTCTAAGGTAAGGAGGGGCTGGAAGTGCTATCCCATTGGGAGCAGAAGGGTCAAGAAACCTTGCTAGTTTTAATGAGATGCGGTTCAGTGAGTGACTCGGATAGCAGGAAGCAGATGAGATCCTTTCTGGAGCTGAACACGGGGATGCTGATCCACCTCCTTAGCTGTAATGTGCAGGTAAAGTAAGATCAAGTCCAGAGCGAAGCCAGAGAAGCAGCCTGGGGTAATTCTCTTTTATTAGGACAGGCACCAAAGGTAAGTGTTTCTGTAGTTAAGGGGACAGAACAACTGATTTGCTTTCACATCCTCATAAGCCTTTTAAGCTTAAACTCACTTCACTCACATAGCTCCTGTATGAAATGATTACCATTTTTAAAGCTTAGAAGAAGGTTTGCTTAGCCAGCTCTGGGTGTCAGGAAATTTTCTGCACTGCAACAGGCTAAATTTGCAGAAACAACTGTACAATCGTATTAGTGTGAGCAATGGTCATGGTTGGCTCCCTTCCTCCCAGTTTTGCTTGCATAAATTAGGACCCTAATCTTACACTCTGGTAATCTCTTGGTTATACTTGAGAGAGGGAAAACAACTAGTGTGCATATTCAGCCATTATGTTGAGCATCATATAGTACTGATAAACAATACAGTCAATGATTAAACATGAGTTTGGCACATGTGCAATCTTTGTACTACTGTTGCTGAGTGGAATTAATTGTTATTATGCTTTTGTGCTATTTATGCTTTTGTGTTATTTATGGTCCTTATGTGAGGAGAAAAATAAAATCCAGAAACATCCAGCTTTCTTGAAAGCTTTTGGATCACAATTGTAAATGTGGATGCAAAATCCATTTACAAACGTATATTGATAAAAGAAATGTTATTTAGGAATTAATTTACCTCCATGTTTATGTTATTGTGAGTGTGAACTACAGCACTATAACAAAATCACTGAAAAAATATGTAATCCTAATTATGAATAATATAGCAGCATCTGGGAAGCTTGGGTAGGTGCCAACATCAGAGCCGATGTAATTTTGGTTTAAAAGCTGGAACAGTTTCTGAATACAGAATATCTTTCTTGCATATTTTATAGCTCTAGGAACTAGCTATGTCAAACCCATTCAAAGCCTATGACTTGCATAAATGTTCATGGCATGAGCTGGAAAGTAAGATTTTTAAGAACATATTTAAAGTTAATCGCTTTAGGTCAGATATCTCTCTACAGGACATTTAGCAATAAAAGGATAGAGGTGTTTTAGTGGCAGAAGGAGCATAATCACAAAAGAAAGAATGTTGTCAGAGTGGTGGATCAGTTATGCAAGGTGATTCTAAACAGTCATGTCAACTAGCTTGGTTTTGCCAGTCAAAAATGCAAATTTTGATCACAGCAAAGCCAAGCAGAGTAGTCTAACCCTATTCTAGTTGCATAAAAGGCTATATCTACTCATGCAAGATCATTGAATGCCTTGTTTTGAGACCCAGTCTGAGAGAAATAATAACAAATAAGAATTTTCACGGAAGTAAATGCAGTTTAAAATTTTTTTGAAATAACAACCCACTACTATCATCATACGTTATCCATTTCATAAAACATACATGATTTTATTAGTCGTATGAATTTCCAGGCATAAGCACAGAAATCGTAATTCTTTAATAGCTAATAAAAGTGCCTAGACATAGAGATTAGAAGTCCCAACAATCTGTATGTCTGTACAGTTCTGAAATAGTAAGAGAAAGCAAAATAGTGCAGGATATAAAACTTGGTAACAGATCATGACGTGGAACAGTGAAAGCAAAGTCAAACTATTTTTCGTGCTTCATTTAAATAAGAGATGTGGCTTCCCTTCTGTGCACCAGTGGAAAACAGTGATCTGTTAATGATGATTACTTCAGGGGAAGTCCCACCCCTCCATGTCCTTCCTCAGCCTTCATCTCTCAGATCAGCTATATTAAACTGTGCCTGAAACGTACTCAGAGACCATGTGTCCTTCTCATCTGGAGCTTTCTCCAGAGACGAAATGACATTTCCTTTCCAGCCTGGGTGTGATGGTGATGGCAGAGGAAGGCAGGCGCACAGCTCCTGTTCACGCCCGAGTACACAGACATGCAGTCCTGGGGGTGTTTGTGCCGACTGAGGGGCGCGTAGTGGCTGGTATCACTCGGGGAGCAGCACAAGAGGGAAGACCCAAGCCACCGTCAGGGGTACTCCCCATTGTCCTTCCTGGCTGCAGCCTGTGCAGTGGAAACAGAAGATTTGGACGGGTATCATGCTATTAGTCTGTGCCTGAATGGGGCTGGCTGTTTTCACTATTGTGGAGTATGTATCAACAGTGCTAGATGGTATAATGTACCTCTTAATAACAGAAATAGTTTTAAAGAATTGCATGAGAAAGGGTAAGCAGAAATTCTGAGTACTTTACAAACAGCTTAAAATGCAGCATCAACAATGACATTTTGGTCCTCTTAGTACTACTAAGCCAGTGCCACCACAAAACCCAAAAACCATGTTGGAGTTTTGGAGGTACTTATCTGTGCATGAACGCAAAATATCAATTTAATTTAAATAATTTCAGTCCTGACAGTATACAGGCCTTGCTTTACTTTCTAATCCCATGATGAGTTAGTAGGGTTGGTAAAGAAAAGCAAATTTTATTTGCAAACTGTGCAGAGTTGGTAAGAAATCATTGAGAATATTCAAAGAACGAGAGGAACATTTTGCCTTGCACTTTTCTGGCTACAATCTTATTTTTATCCAACTCTTCTTATTACAATCTCTCCATAAAATTAAGCTAACTCCTCTCTATGTCTCCATACCACTAGACATCTCTTTTGGATCTACCCAAACTATTTTGACCTTGTTTATCAACTTTCATCTTCATACAGAGTATATGCAGCAGTTTATAAACTTGAACTATGACCTTTTTATTAGCCAAGAAAAACAGGAAATGCTGTTCAAAAAAAAAAGGAAAAACATAACTGGAATATAATTATAATGTTTAATTAAATCAAGTACAAGGAGCATTTAGCTCTGACTTTTGGTAGCAGATATCTCAGACTAAAACACATTCCTGCAGAGAATCTCATTCTAATAAAATTAGCCTTAAGTTCCTTTCCCTCCAACTAAATTACAGAGAGTCCTTCTGAATTCTCAACATGATCTCCCTGAAAAGGAGCATGGGGCTTCTGCTCACAGTTAAGGGGATTTCAGAGACACAGCTAAGATAAATTAAGTTTTCCGAAAATTTGAAAATTGTGTATTGTTGATTGAGAATGTTATTCCTTCATATCTACTGACAAATGTAACAGTGAAATGAGGAAATTTATTTGGTTAGGTACAGTACAGATGAGGTATATAATACAACTGGCCCAACCGATTGGTAATACGTATTTTTTAATATTAATAAAAATATGAATTTGACTCAACCCCCCTCACCATGTTCCCTCTTCCTATTCCTACTGCCAGAAAGGCTAGATGCAATATGTGGATATTAGTAAAACTGCACATGTTATTATAAGGTACAATTATATATATATAGGATTACAAGTCATACAGAAGTCTGCATAGAACAGGATAAAAAATCTTACTGAAGAGAATTAATAAGATTCCTAAATACAATAAATTCTGTACCTACAACCAAAATAATCTTCTAAATTTTTACCTAATCAAGAAAAAATTGACCAAATGCTTCAGATGACAATGGAGCTTCTCAGATACTCCATTACACACTTTACCATCAGATGCAGTCCATTCAAAAGCAAGTTTCACTGTTCTTCAGTGTTTGGTTATTGAGATGTCTACTGTGTATTTCGTTGTGAAACAACAACAAAGGCAGCCATTCTTGAAAAACAAATCTAGTTTTGCCATGATTTTCTGAAGTTGGTGAAGGAGTTCTGCCTTTCTCTTCTTTAATTAAACTTTTGTATTACTTTTAGTTTGTATGTGTGTGTAACAGCAGTATGACTCCTTGCATAGAATTTTCTTCTTCAGGAACAACAGCTGCTGAATTACCGTCATTCTTACTGTGTTTGTGTCTGAGAGATTAAAAGTCTCAGTTTATCAGGGATAGTACAGACCTATAGGCAAGCATGAGAACTGAAATCAGTGTGCAGAGATTGAAGTTATTTTAGTTCCTAGAGGCTTTGCATGTCTTTTCAAATATAAAATAGTTTCTCTGTAGAGGCATGACATTTCATGACTAATTAAAATGCATTCTGCAGGCCCCTAGAGATTTGTATGTCAGTTTACTTTCCTATCCTCAAATTAAAAAGGCCTTTAAAAATATGACCTCCTAATGGATTTTAAAAGCCAAGGATATTCAAGATTTATATTGTTTGGGTGTGTGATATCTGATCACGTCAAAAAGCCCCTGATTATCTCTTACAAAAATGGGGACTGCGTAATATACAGTCAGGGATATCTTATAACATTCTTGTAACTTGGGTAAAGCACCAAGTGAATGCATCTGTAACATCAAGGGGAGATTAAAGACCTAATTATTTGTATTTGTGTTTGCAAGGGAAAAAAACCAAGTCACATCATACTTGTTAAATAATGTTTACACATAAGATTCATACAGTGGCATATATATTTATAACTTAAAAGCACAGTTGGATAAGTTGAACTCCTAATCAAACTAGGAGGAGCGATAGGAAGGATTGGGAGGAGGCAGAAAAAAAAAAAGAGAGGAAAACGGCACTCGGGGTACCATTGTAAGAAACTGTCCTGCTCTGAGAGCGTGATGGATCAGCTCATCAGGGAAGTCCTGCTGCTCTGCCATTGCTGACCACGGCGGAGGGAGCTGCTGTATGCCTGGTGTCCTGGCTCATTCAGGCTCAGATATGGGAGCTAATGCACAGGCTGGAGGCAGGAGAATTGTTCCTGTGTGACTACCATCAGTTTATTGGACTGGAAAGAGGATCCTGAAGCCAAGAAAAGGTTTATCCCAGGTGTGAACACTGCCCATGGTGGGGGCTAAGGCATGCAGGAGAGGGAGAGTGTAGGAATGGGAGGTGTTAGCTGAAGGGCAGCATGCGCATCCCTCCTGTCCCTGGCATGTGTCACCGTTGCCGTGTCTCTAGCATCCTTAGACAACTGCTGTCCTAGAAGGCCTCAGAAAGTGGGATGCGCATGCGCTGTCTGTGGGAGAGGTGAATGCAGTACCCAGCTGAGCTGGCCAAGTGCTGTTTGGGTTCTTTGCGGTCAGAGGAGGAAAAAATTGCATGTAATCTGTAAGAGTGTCTGTTTATATTGCTTCTCTATTCCCTTCTTCTTGGAGACATCTCAGTGCTGTATTTGGAGACAACAGAGCTGTCTTCTACGGGTGTTGAAATGACTTACGGGAACACCACCACTCATCCCAGCGACTGTGTGACCACAGAGGATGCCTGCAGCAGGCACAGAACACTGTGGATGTTTAGTGAAGGGAAAAACAGACTCATTGTAGATTTTATCTTCTTCAGTGAATAAATGCCCTTTCAGGAGTAAAATTTTACTAGTTCGTGGAGCTTCTCCAGGAACAGGCTTCCATTTTAGCACAAGACACAGACTTGACCCTAGGGAAGGATTTTTTCACTTGATATCTCATTCATCTTATTTCCATTTCTTCTGCTTGTCTTTATCACCATTGCCTGCCAGGCCATGGCTTTAATATAATCTCTTAAATTTATAAGAATAATTTTGCTCTACATTGGTACTTTTAAGCCAGATACAGAAAGGACTTTTTCAGATATTTGGATGGTGGAACAGCCCTCACTGACATCCACAGGAGGTCTCTTGTTGGCTACAAAAGACTTAGATATTGACATTTTAGGTGGGATTCATCCCACTCACATGAAATGTAGGCTTGTCTTATAAGCTAGTCATCCAGATAAAGGCTACTTTGCAGAGTAATACATCCCATCCTAAAATAAGTAGCTGAACCTGGAGGTATTGTCTTTCCCAACTGCTATGAATGTAGCTGGATTGCTAAATGGAGCTGAGTGTTTAACTTGGATGGTTGAAAACAGAGATAAACACCTTCTCTTAAGGGCAAAAATGTCCATATACAGAGGTGCAGGTAGGATGCTGAAACTCAGCCTCCTTCTGAATCAAATTTTCATACTCTGCAGTTTTGCGTCTTTTCTTGTAACCACAAAACCCCTACAACCTCAGTGTGTTAAAGTATCAGATCAAAAGATACAGCTCTCTAACGAATTAGGATGAACAATGAAATGACTGGCACATCTGCTGAATTTCACAGGCCTTATTTTATATCTACACTAATTTCCACTTACAGATTCTTAGTGCAAGCGCCACAAGGTGAAAATGTTTAATTGCCTATCTGCAGCGAAGAAGCAACTTAGATGAAATTATACTGTCTTATATCCCCCAGGATAAAAGCCACCATCCTGCCTCCTCTAAAAACCATTAGTGTGGTTCTTGTTATCGTGTCAGTATGGACAAGGTCTCATGGATTCAGCAGTTCCCCCCCACTTTGTGCCATCAGTCTCTGATCCTGTGTACACAGAGACTGGAGGAGGATTACTTGAGAAAAAAGAAAACCCTGCAGCTTCCCCAGACTTCACCTAGATTGCTCACTGGAGCAGAGTGAACAGGAAATGGCAAATTCTTCTGGAAAAACTTTTTTGAAAGGAAGTTTCATGTATTTCATGCCTCTGACCTCCTACAATATTATTAGATCTGGGACAGTGCAATGGGTGCCTCTGACTCTCATGGGTAGCTCTTTAAAGAAGAAAGTAGCCCCTTTTGCTCTGCATAACCCCTGGTGGGGATGGGGTTGATCCTCCTGTTGCCCCACATGCCTCCTCCAGCTGCCTGCCTGCCCCAGGCCCACCCATGCTCCTCCTGACCACGTGAAAGTTTTCACACCCCATGGGGCAAGGCCAGCTGGACCTCTCTCTATCAGGGTCTCACTGCAGAAGGACCAGCTGTTGTGTCCATGCTCCTCTGGGTGTGGAAGAACCTCAGCCCCACCTAGAACTTTGGGGGCTCTTGGAGACTGAGGTGTTGCTGTTGTCATCATTTCCAGGACCTGGGCAAACTTTGGTGGTCTTTACTTGTGATGGAGAGGTGAGCATGGAGAATGCAGGCTCTGAAGGAATGTCTTGTCTTTGATCTGGAGCTCTGCTCTGCTGCTGAGCGTGATATTATCTGAAGCTTAGGCAAGGAAGATGGAGCTGGTTGAGAACATGCTGGACTGCTTCTGAAAGAGCCTGTAGAGCAGAAAATAGAGCCTTATATAGGATGAGAACAACAAGAAGTTTGTTTAATCAGGCAGAAGTTTTATTACACCTCAAGTAATGGTAATAAATTGAACAAAACAACATTGTTTCTGTTTGGTGGACTGGGATAATATTGGTCATGTTTTCTCACTGATATGTAAAAATTAGCTTATTTGTATTGAAATGGTTATAGGTTTCTCTTATAAAATTAAATATATGATCATGTTTATTTTCCAGGTTTTTTTTCATATACAGAACATATTTCTAAGAATTCGTATTCCAATAAGGCACAAGACACTGTCACTGTATGCTTGAATCATGAAGAGACAGAAAACAAGCTGAGTACTTTGGCAAGAATTTCGTGGCAGAGACTGTACTTCTGCTGGTTAAGGTTGTGAATTGTGGGGACAATTAAATCGACCTGGGAGAGCGTCAAGCAGGTTTGTATTTGCTTTTGGAAGATGGGTTTTCTTCAGAGCAAATGAAAGAGTCAAAGTGATGAGAGTAGGGCCTATATATAAGGGTGGCTATTCATATGGCAAAGCCTGAGGGATCACTGAGCCAGAGGGATCCATGTTTAGATTAAGATAATGATTAGATCCCACACCTCAAAAATATAGTTTCTAAACAAAATATGTTCTTTACTGTTTGAATACTACCACACATGAAGACCAGAGCTCTTCTTTCAACATAAAGAAGTTTGATGAGTTTTGGATTTAGACTTAGTTGTGTTTCCATAGCACCCAGACACTCCAACGAAGACAGACACCTCATTATTTGGTGTTGTGCACACACAGAACCAAGAATGAGAATGAAAATTGACGGGGAATTAGGTACCCAGGGAAAACAGGGTGTTGGCACAAGGGAGTCCTCCCATCAAATTTGGTAGTTCGGATTGCTGTCTCGTACATTTTTACTTCTTGTGTGGGACAGTATTCAGTATTGCTCTGAATAGATTTTTGCTGTCTTGTTGCATTCTGTTAACTATTCTTTACTATACCTCTACTACAGAGGTTTGTTCTCTCTTTGCGGGCCACTGACAAGGCCCAATAGACAGAAACTACTGCCTGTGTACGCATGGCAGGGCTGATGGTACATGTGAGAAGGATTCCTCACCCTCAGGGGCTGGAGCAGCTGTCCAGGACATTGTTCTTTGAACAGGTACCAACACAGGATGTGAAACCAGGGCTTTTTTGATCTCTTGAGATGACCCAGACTCATGAGGCATTGAATATAAACATTAACTACTAGATGAGCTTGTACTGTTTCATGGTAAAGTCCCATTAAGTGCCTGCCTGCTGTAATCTCTATGATCAGCCTTAACATGCTGATAGTAATTGTTCCCATGGAAAACCATGTCCAAAAGATTCGATAATTTTTTGAAAAGTGAAATACAGGAATATTGTATTTGGATACTAATGCCAAAATGCTCTTCTCGTAGAGATGTCAGCCCTTTCCTAGACTGACATCCATTTGCAATTAGAATGAGCAGTCAGAAATACAAAGCACACTCCTAAACTCAGCATCCTTCTAGCATGACTGAAATATATATATTTATCTATATCTATATCTATATATATCTCATCTTGTGGTTCACACATTTGTATAGGATCTGGATCAAAAAATCTTACATAAATTAAGCCTTAAAACATCAACATCACGTGGCTGGACAAATGCATTATGGGCTTATCCCACCAAATATAGGTGCCCAAAGCAGCGGGATTGTAGACAATGTTTTTATGACTCTAATAGGACAGACAGGAAATAAATCCTTTGACTGTTAAAGTGTACAGGACTGTTTCATTGTCGCATGTAATAGAATTTTTTTTTCTTAGCTTTAAAGACTTGCAATTTGCAACTGAAGTATGCTTGATAGCACTTGTACTGATAGTTCAAAGGGGACCATCACCAAGTCGTTCGTGTTTCTAATATATTTCATGAAGGACTTTTGTTTGTGGTCCTGATTACATGAAAATACTGTACAGAAAAGGAAATTCCTTCTCATGGGCTGATTTTCTATTAATTTAGTTCATTCTTCATCATTTATAAAAATTCACTTTTAATATTTTAATAAAACGTTATAATGCCAGGTGTTGATGGTGGCAGTTTGTCATCCTGACACGTCTGAAAGCTAATGTAAGATTTGATGGTTTATTTCACTAAGTGCCATTATGATTCTATTTAAAACCATACTAATGCTCTGCATTGTATAAAACAGCATCTATGTTCCATTCTTGCACTATGCACCATATGTGTTATCTCATTTCCTAGCTAATACTTGTGTCATGCACAGCAAGTGACATGGAAGCTATAAGAGAATGCACAGGCTAAAAATTTACTTCTGGAGCCCAGAGTCACATATTTCATCCTGATCCAGCTGGATGCATACCTGATTGCATGATTAGTATCAGCAGAGCTAGCAAAGTCAAGTAAATTACATTGTGCCTCACAACTGCATAGTTTACCTCAAGGTATAAGGATATGAAGCCTAAGGGTATGAAAACTTCTGTGCTAGCTTGACTTCCAGAGGACTGCATCACATCTCTGCATAGTGACACTGCTGGGACATCCACAAGGGTACAGCACACCACAGGATGTGACGCAACCAGCTATGGGACTGTGCTGTCCCAGTTCAAAGCATCACTGTAGGTAGCACAATTTTACAGAGACCGCTTTGGTGGGATTTGGTTTGGGATTAACCATTTGTCTGTAAAAACCTCTGTGCGGGGCACGTGCAAGCGCACAGTTTTGGATCTCTCCTACAGGCAATGACGATCTGGTCAATCCAACCAGTGGAGCCTGGAGCACAATTCAATTCACCCTGAAGTAGTGTAATGGGTCTGCCTGAGATGCAGCCCTCACCATGCTGTGCATTGGTAGCTAAACAACACACCAGTGTTTTGACTACTGCTGAGTAGGGCTCACACAGCATCAAGGCTGTTTCCCCAACATTTCCCCAGCAGGCTGGGGGTGGGTAAAAACTTGGGAAGGGATATAGCCATGACAGATGACCCAAACTGACCAAAGGGATGATATTCCATACCACATGACATCTGCTCAGCGATATAAGCTGGGGAAAACAGGAAGAAGGGGGGGACATTCGTTTCGCATTTGTTGTCCAGAGCAACCACTACGTGTACTGGAGCCCTACTTCCCAGAAAGTGGCTGGACATCGCCTGCTGATGGGAAGTAGAGAATAAGATCTTTTATTTTGCTTTTGCTTCCGCACGCGGCTTTTTCTTCATTAAACTGTCTTTATCTGACCCACGTGCCTGTTATATTTTCTCTCCCCTGTCCAGCTGAAGGGGTGAGAGTGATAGAATGGCTTTGGTGGGTACCTGGCATCTGGCCAGGACCAAACCACCACAAGTAGTCACCTCATGTCTACTCAGCTGATGTATTCTCCATTGACTAGTGATTAGGGTCTTGGGTTGGCAACATGTAGGAACCTTGAGTCATCTGAGATGTCCTAGGATATGACATGGGACATATAGGAAGCCTTCTAGACTGGCAACTATGTCATGAAATAGCTGTAGCAGCCACCAAAAGCAACCAAAGCAATCCACTAGTGTGCCATAGACACCATGTGTATAGTCCTAGGTTAAGTCTTCAAATCGATTGATTCCTACCCTTCAAGCAATACCTGTATTCAAGCTATGCTTTTGTGGTGAGCACCTACCTGCCTGTCCAGGACTTCCTCTTGGGCTATAGCTCATGAACCCCAGCTTCCCACCTATCTTCACAAACTGCAGACAGCAGACAGTAATGAGTAAGAGATTGCAATTCAGGGGCACAGCTAACACAAGCCACAGGTTGCAGGGCTGGCTGATGGAGAACCAGACTGGGAAGAACAGCTGGCCACAAGCCTTCCAGCAAGAGTGACTGACAAAAATAGGATTAAGGTGACACAGTTTTAAGGGATGGCATCATCCAGGTCAGCATCTGGCATACAGAAGCTCAGTGTCTCCAGCCATGTATAAGAAACTGCTGTGGGTTGCATGGTGGCTACTCCACCTGCCACTCACAGGGAAGACAAAGGCTGTATGCTGCAGGTTTTGCTTGGGGAAACTTGACATTCACAGACTGACTTGTCTTTGTGTTTTCTTTTTCCTTCTTCTGTTCTGTTTGGGTGAGGCCGAATGTTGGCTACTACAGCACAGCTGCCACCATCAGAGTTTATTTCCTAGGCTTAGTGGGGAGCGTGGGGAGAGGAAGAAAAGAAGGGGAGAGGCTAGGCAGAGCCCAAGCTGCTCTGTTCAAGTATCTTAATACATCTAGAAAGAGGATTTAGTCCTGAATGCCAGCAGCAACTGTCTGGAAAAAAGGTTTCCACACATGAAGAAGCTGGAGTGTCCTTAGTAGCTGTCCACAAACCTGGAACAATTTCCTGGAAGCAAAACACAGAGAAATGCAGTAAACGCTCCTTTGCCCACACACATCTCATCCAGAGACATCAGGCATAAAAATTTAGAAAATAGAAACCACATGCACTAAACAAAATCAAGACCTTATTATGTGTTTGGAGGCCAGGGACAATATGTTGACAGTCACTTATTATCTTTTGTTAGTCCCCCGCAAGGCAAGACTTCTCCATGTAAAAATATGAAACAATATTTTAAACTTCCATTAAATTATATTTTTTAGTTTGTGAATTCTTTCAGGCATACATTGTAGACATGAGGATTAAAAAACCCAGTATGTCCACCACCACCAACGAAGGAGATTCATTGCACTGTATTATAACTTAGTTCAGGGGCTATAATTAAATCATCTAAATTCTCTGCCACACTGATCTTTGGATCGTTCGCTACTTGGTACCAGTTGTAAAACTGTGGTCTCACTGAATGCCATTGCAAAATTTTCAGTTTGGTTGCCAGCAAGAACACAGGACTTCCCACCTCAACTTGACTAGTATCATGTCAATAAACAGCTTTCTTTGAAAAATGTTATTTCTAAATGAGAAGAAATTACATTTACATCAGTTTAAACCAGGTCAAACTCCATCGGTTTCAATAGGCTTACTCTTACACTGTGCTATTAACTCTAGATGAGTGTTCTCACATTTGGGTAGAGGTATTTAATCTTGATTTGAATCACTCAGATAAAAAACAGAAAATCAGAGAAAGTTTTTGTGGAAGGCAGGGCTGAAAATACTGGAAAAAAAAATGGCTCTAAAAGTTTCTAAAGCTTTCTTCTCTCTGGAGAAATTGCATGTCAACTGTTGGTGGCCCTACACTGCTTCTGCTTTCCCCACTAGATATCTGGAGCAATGCACTAGGACCTTTAAAGGAAAAAGGCATTCTAGTTGAGAGGGCTTCTGGTCCCTACAAATGCTTAAAATGAAGCAGCCTAGAGGGGAGCAGAGAGATAGAGTTGTGCATTCGGGGCAGCATAAGTGACCCATAAGGATGAGCAACATAGTAGACACTATGGGTGGATTCAGAGAGTGAACCGGGGTTGACGTGAGCCTTGGATGAGAGTATGTGAGAGAACTGCACTGCTTTCCCACAGATGATGGTACTGGATATTCAACCTAGGAACCTCTGTGCGCAGTTTTATTCACTGCTCCCAGCTTGCCGAAAATTGCTCCCTCTTTATTTGCTCTGAAAACTAGCAATACTCTATAAAGCTTAAAAGAGAATGAGAGGCAATAAAATATTAAAATATTGCTTGTTGCATCTGAGTAACCAGTTAAGATACACATTTAGTTTTAAAACTGAAAGCCAGTGAAGGCTTCAGCAGATGTAAGATATGCATATGAAGATGTATGGCATTAAGGATTGTTTTCCCTGATGAATAACCTCTGAAATAAATGAACCGTAAGATAATGCCACACTGTTGCTCTGCTTCTGATACTTGCACTAAACGATTAACACTTAAGTAAATAAATCTCTTTTGCTATACAGATGTCCTCTACCTGATAGGCTTTCAAATGTGTAAAACCGGATCAACCATCTGTAATAAACTGTGGTGTAATAACAATAAACTCTGCAATGTTTTTTGCAGTTGCAGTCATTGTAGATGACAGATGTGTTACAGCAGCATCATTCAGAGAGAGTAATGCATTACCCATTTATTGCTGTGCAGGAAATTGCTCAGGTAATTATTGTCTAGCTAATTAATCCAGGCTTCGGGGGCGGGGGGGGGGGGGGGGGGGAGAAAAATCCCCCAAACCAAGGGCAAAATACAGTATTGTTGTGACAGGGAAAATCCTATTACATTCTTGGATACTGAGTTTTCCTCCAGCACTCCCTAGTGGCTCATTATAATGTATCTGTACTTTCAGTTCTTGCATACCAATGAAATAAACATTTACCATTTCTGAGTACTTTTCTGATACAATTGTGTGTCGTTAGGAAACATAGGGCAATGTGTAACCATGGCACATCTGTTTCCTCTTCTCCCTGTCCTCTCTCCTTGACAAGGTCCTCCTGAATACTGTCGTGGTTTAACCCCAGCTGGCAGCTGAGCCCCACGCAGCCGCTCGCTCACTTCCCCATGGTGGGATGGGGGAGAGAATCGGAAAAGAGAAGGTGAGAAAAGTTGTGGGTTGAGATAAAGACAGGTTAATGGGTAAAGCAAAAGCCGCACACACAAGCAAAGCAAAACAAGGTATTCATTCACCACTCCCCATTGGCAGGCAGGTGTTCAGCCATCCCCAGGACAGCAGGGCTCCATCACGCATAATGGTTGCTGGGGAAGACAAACGCCATCACTCTGAACATCCCCCACTTCCTCCTTCTTCCCTCAGCTTTATATGCTGAGCAAGACATCATATGGTATGGGACATCCCTCTGGTCAGCTGGGGTCAGCTGTCCTGGCTGTGTCCCCCTCCCAACTCCTTGTGCAACCGCAGCCTGCTGGCTGGTGGGGTGGGGTGAGAAGCAGAAAAGGCCTTGACGCTGCGTGACTCCTGCTCGGTAATAATGAAAAAATCCCTGTATTATCTATGCTGTTTTTAGCACAAATCCAAAACACAGCCCCATACTAGCTGCTATGAAGAAAATTAACTCTATCCCAGCCAAAACCAGAACAATACACTTTTAGCTCTCATTCATTTCAAAGTGTCTGAGAGTTGAAATTACAAGGCATAAACTTTCCGAATTCCATTAACTTACAAGGAATGTTATAAGTAACCAAAAGTGGGCAATAAAAAATGCAGCCTTATTTTGAAAGAGTTACAGAGGATTTTTTTACATAATATCCATCAAATGCAGCTGGCTTTATGTAAGCAGTTTTAAGCAGAATTGCCTCCAAATGTGCCATAAGAGCACATGAGCAGTAACAACAGATTAAATTTTCTGTACCTCAGAGGATGTGTATGCATTTAGCTTAGCTTGTACAAGCAGACAACTCTCAGAGCAGGGGAGGGGCCAACATTACAACCATTCTGCCCCCAGATCTTGCTGCAAATCCTGCTGAGCATGTACCTTTCTTCCCACCTCCTGTAATCCCAATCATGACAAGATCTGTCTCTGGGTTGGGCTCTGCTCCTGGGAGCTGCCTTGCTCTTTGAAGGCTGGGACTTCTAGCCCTTGCTGTGCCATCCTCTTGTGCTTGGTCATCTCTGTGAAAGGAATTCAAATATTTGTGTTTGTCATTATCTTTTTTAAATGCAAGAGTCACTAAGAGCTGGAAAGCAGAGCTGGCCAGCTGGCTAATTCAACTATTTCCTTCTTTCTAGAACCAGAGGAAGAGAGGAGCAAATCAGCCAAATCATATTTGAAGAGCTCAGACAGGGCAGTACAAGAGAAGAGGGAAAATCTCCCTTTGGATGAAAGAAATCGCAATTCCTTTAAAAAATGTGAAAGGCTGCACTATGCCATTTTAGTTGTGGTTATTTTTAAGGAAAGTGTGGATGTGTGTAACTGCAATAACCAGGAAAGCAATGGAGATGAGTGCTTCACAGAGCCCAGAGCTGACAGAGTCATTATACCTTGCACTCCTTTGGGAACCTGCTTTCTATTCCAGTCTGTCCATGGTTGAATCTATTTTCCTGTGTCAGGGTCTGGAGGCAGAGTCAGGGCTCTAGAACACACTTGCTGCCGTGCACAGATAGGGAATGTTTCTTATGATCTGCATGGCTTCAGGATTACTATTTTGGGATAAGCATTATGGAGATTTGGCAATGAAAGCATGCAAGGAAGATTTTTTCAAGTACCTTGTCTCCAGTTGCTTGTACCTAATCAAGCTTTTTCTGTGACTGCAGCATTAAACTGCCAGGTTTCCTGCAGCAGGTTGGAGGCCCAGCCAGTACCTCCATTTTCTGTACTACTGGGCTTTTCATGGTTTGCTTCAGATTGCTGCATTTCTTGTCTACGTGAATCAGTGCATTATTTAAGGATGATTTCTTGTCCTGCTATACTGATCCTCTACCAAGAGCTGGCTCAAGCAAGAACAGGCTTTCAAGAAATGGAAACTACTCATTCAATGACATTTCAGGCAGCCCACAGAAGTACTAAATACTGTAGTATTTGGCAGTGCAAAGGTGGCAGCTTTGTTTCCTGGTTGTGTATTTCTCAGATACATATCCTTCCATCTGTGGCACATGCCATGGGCCAACACTTTAGGGACATGCCTCCTGATGTGGTCGCTAGTTATCCAAGCTCTTCAACCTCTTTCTTTGCCTCCAATTCATTTTATGTATTTTAAGGCAGAACTGTGTTATAATGAGTATATCCCTTGCAGCATATTCCTAAATTGAACAAGCACATGCACACAAACAACTCCTTGCAGATATTTATCTCTAGTCTTTGACGGGATGCCTTGCCATTGACATACTACATTTTTCCAGGCATCACGCACATTGTCAAGTTGCATCACATTATGTCTGCTTATAACAAAACAAAGCCTGGAAAACCTGTGACAGGACTTGAAAATATATTAATTGTGGATCTTTCCTCAAAGCAAAAGGGCACTGAAGTTGCTGAGATTTGGTCTCAGCTTCTCATAATTTTCTTCAATTGCTTGCCAGGTTACATCTATGACAGACAATTCTCTATCCAGTCTGTTAATCTTTTATAGTTATGTCTGTGGTTTATCCTGTATGTCTCATTAATTCACTTGTAATAATGACATTTCCTTCATTCATTTAATCTCAGGAGCCTTACTTTTTTTCTAGCAGAGAAAAGACCTGGTTTGTCTCTGCATCAGTTCCTGTATATTTAAAATGAATTAGTGTTCTGAGACAAAATAGCTTTTTAAGAGAAATCTGATGTAATCTACATCTTTGTATTAATTTAGCAGAAATTAAATGCACAGACTATGTCCTGTCTAACAATGGGAGAGGATATAAAGAAAGAACCTCAGCTCCTACCTTAAGTGTGTGTTGCATATATATAAAAAAATCTTTCTGTCTTCCAGCTACAGTAGATCGTAAATCATCTAGCAGTACAACCTGAGTCACCAGTCTCTTTTACAGGATACAAATTAAGTTATTTATAATTTTTCTTGGGCATTTTGATCTCAGACAGATGATTTTAATCTGCTTAGTGGCTGGATCCAAAGACTGGGCCATTTTCACAATCACGAGACATGCACCCTCACAGAAAGATGCAAAGGTTTTTGGACCAAGTTTGGAAGTATGCCATTTTATGGCCAAATATATCCCAATAATCTTCCCAGAATGCATTGATAAATCGAGGCTTGCCTATTTTGAAGTGTTGTCAAATTCAGTGTGCTTATAAGACAATCTGAATCCCCCATAACTGGACATTACAATGACAATGGCCATGTACAAAGGTCCGGACACAACCAGCTTCTTCCTTCAGAGTAGCAGGAGCTGCTTGGAGAATTACTGGTTGTTGCTCCTTCTGATTTGCTTGCACCATCCTTCTGTAACTCCTAGAATAGTTGTTCTCCGTATGTCAATAGTAAGTATTTCCTTAACTGGACCTCTTCCCTCCTAAAACTGCCAACAAGTATCTCAGAGTCGACCAAAATCAGCTGTATCTCTAAAGCGCAGGGAGTGGAATTAGCCTTATTTAACTTTAGGCATTCGCAATGTAAGTGTCAAATGGCGGTTGAAAAGACTATGTTGCCTACATCATAGCTTCTGAGCCTAGGTTTGCATCATCTTTTGCACACAGGAAAGACACTCAGATCTATTTTAGATGTCTACTTTAGGATAAGAAGCCTTGTGTCCCAGAAGGGCCTCCTCCTGTTGATGAGTGTAAAGAGAATCTACCATGAACGAAGATAATTTTGACTTCTCAACAGACATCTGTTTCACCAGCAGCTTTAGTAAATGGTACCTCTAACCATGATAATCATTGATGAAGCTTCATTGTTTTTAATCTTAGTGTGAGTCCCCCACTGAATTTTAGTCAGTCTTGGAATTCGCTGTTCTGTTGCTTTCTAGTCATTTAGCAATTTTCACATTATTTGGTCAATCAAGATCGTCTTTTGTGACGTCGGATGATATGTTTGTCTGGTGTTCCAGTTTGGCGGTTTTCTTAATAATAGTGAAAGAACCAGGGTCATGCTGCTAAATGTTCACTGCTGCCCATACTTCTGCCCGTCCCCGGGCAGGGTGTTTGATGGTCCATTGCTGCAAATCACTCAAGGCATTGGATCAAAATACCATCTCTGCTGGTGTACATCCTCCAGTATGCAGAGACTGCAGCATGTTGATCCTCTCTTTGGGGATGACAACCCCGTATTTTGCCGGTCATGCTTTGGTAGCTGAGCATTCCCAGAAACCGCCAAGCCTATGCAGGGAGCAGTGTCTTAACTAACCTCCTCCCTTCTCAGTTTGTCTTGTTGGTGGCAAGGTATTTGTTCGGCCACTCAATTGGTGGGACTTTGTTATAATTCTCAGTGGGAACATACCTTTGGGAAACATTTTTCCTCTCATTTTATCTTCTCTCTCATATCGACTTGTAGCTCATCATTTCATCTTGTATCCTAAAATCATGTGATTATGCACAGTGTAACCTGCACTGAAACATCAACCCAAATGCAGCTATGGAGCACCTACATTTCATTACATTAACGATGTTCATTGCTGGCTACAAAAACAACCATCTCAGCGCAGGTGACTGTTCCTTATTATGTTATTTAGATCAGCAGTAAAACACTGACATATACTTGACAACAATCTTCATGTGTCATTGCAAGTTTTAAGACTATAGGTGTAGCATCAAGTAGCAGAGTGCATGTTTTTAGCAGCACATAAAATAGAGCATGGCTTGTATGCATCTAACTAATTGAACTGTTTCTGCCATATTGTCCACTGGGAACAGATAGTGGTCCATGCTTTCCCCAAGACCAGCGAATGTATTCATTCCTAGTATATTAAATGTAGGCAGGTATGCCACAGTATACTTGAGGGATTTTGTTCTGTTGTTAGAAAAGGATTCACATCACCTCTATATAAACAACTCTTGGTCGTAATAACATCAGATTCTGACTGAATCAGTATGTTAAAAATGCAGCAGAGTTACCTGATCTCATAGATGCCTTCTCAGGATGCTTAGTGATAGATAAGATAATTCTGTTACCTGTTCCACAGACACTTTCCAACATAATCAAGTATTGCTAAGTCATGCTTTTATTGTTAAATAATAACTGTAGTAATAAAAATAAAAGTGTCTTATTCTATGTTCAAGAATATTTATTAATCTTATTTCTCTCACAAAAAAGCTGCTATTTTTCTATTCTTTAGAACTGAAATACTTGCCTATTTCCACAAATTGTTATACACACTATCCAAGGTACGTTTCTTTAACTGCAACTTACAAAGCCACTGATTAGGCAGATCACTAGGCCACTAATCTACATCTACTTCCGTGTTTAACAGTGCTTAAGAAATTAATAAATGTGATGGGAACCTTTTCTATTTCTCACATGTGACTTTATTTTTTGTATCCCCAGAGCCTTTTCTCAAATAGTAACTGCGTTGATTCTCCCTTTGGGTGTGATTCTCGGACTCCACAGAAATGCGTAAATGCCCTCAGATGTCTAAAATTGTTCCCCTAGGGCACAAAAACCACTTTTTCTGATATCTTATGCCCTTACTGCCACTTCCTGGCATATTGATAAGGCTGTTTTCAGTGTCAGCAAAACAAGGTCTTGAAGGAACTTTAACTTCCAACCTGTAGGCCTTGCCTTCAACTTGAATCCGCACACTGCATACTTTAATAGCCTGTTACTCTCAATTGCAGATTTTCATTCACATCTGTTTCTCCCACTGCCTTTCTCTCCTTTTAGTAACCTTTCTCCTATTTTTCTCACAAGAAAGCTGCTATTGCTTATATTCTTATGAATTTAAATACTTGCCAGTTTTCACACAAAGCATGATGACATCTAGTGAGTATATTTTAACAAGATTCTTTATTTCCACGAGAAATACTTTTCTGGAAAGTCATGGTGGCCACATGTGACAATTTCATACAACAATGTACAGGAACACATTTAAAGCATTTTATTTCCATTTCCAGGGGAACATAAGGCACAGAAGTGTGTGTTCATCCCTCAGATTGTTTGTACAGCAGAGGTAAGATTATCTTTTGTAAATCTTCAAAGACATGTTCTAGTAGAAGGAAGAAGGTTTGTGTTTTTTCCCAGAAGGGACCCTGGAGTCCCTGTGGCAACAAGACTCCAGAAGAAATGTGCAGAAGGTGATGGACACAAGTTTGCATGCAACTGTTGAGTCACCCGAACCAGAAGAGCCATGTTAGCTCCCGCAGGATGTGATGGGAAATGTCTCTGCTTACTTTGCAACTGAATTCACTGTCAGAAAATGGTTGCAAAGCCTGCTGAGCTAGATTCTGTTACAAACAAATGTTCCTGCCTCACTTAGTCTGGGCTGATTGATCTGATGTCCAGAAAATACTGGCCGGAAAAAAGAAACAGTGAGTGCTTATGAGTGGTTGCTGAGAATATTCCTCCAGGTTGTGCATTGAATTTACAGTTTTTAAAGAAGTGATGAGCTAACTGTATTTCTGGAAAGTACTTCAGGCTCAGATTTTACCTTTTGTTGGGGAAGAGCTGTGCCAGATCTCAAACTTTGCATTTGCTTGCAGGGACTGCTGTTGCTGAGCTCATTTCTTGTTGTCTCCACAGCCTTTGTCACACAAGGATGAACTTTAGATACTAACACAAACTCTGGCTATAGCCTGATTATGCCTCAGTCAGCATCTAGTATGCCACTTAATGTCTAATTTGAGACAGCAGGTACTGACCTTTTGTCTAAATCGAAATCTTTCAACATTAAAAAATTGCCCCCCTGAGAAGCCAGGAAGTAACTAAACTAGATGCGCCTAGGTGGTTTTGTGTGCTCTACGGTTATGAGTTCCTCTGAGGAGCACTCAGCAGTGTTGTTGACTGTGATCCAAGTGTCTCAAATAATGTGTTCCTTTTAGAGCTTCTTATCACACTGATTTTCAAATATTTCACTGAAACTACTGATCCGTGTTCCACTTTCAGTTTTAAATGAGGTAGGCAGACAGCAGCAGAGACAAGCAGTGTAAGAATGGGCTGTTTCCTGCAGAGCTGTGTCGCAGTCTGTGGGGCTGTGGAGGGCAGAAGCCTGACTCTCCTGTGCCACTGCGGCATGCTTGATGAAGAGGAGAGGCTGGGGCCTTCGCCTTCTCTTCTGCTGCAAGTGGGAGAAGGCCTGTGCTGGCATCTCCCTGAGGCTATCCAGTCTCCTGGGGTGGTGCAGGTGTTCTTTCCACCATTGCTGTATCCACGGCTTGTGCCCAGTCCCACTGTTGGCCACCTCCCTCAACTGCAGCCACAGTGCTGCCCATGACCACCATCACAATGCAAAGAGCGGTGCCCAGCAGAGCCACGTCGCGGGCGGTGGTGGTGTGTATGGCAGGAGCCTGACTCTCTGCCTATGCTACTGCGGCCTGCTCGATGAAGAGGGGAGAGGCTGGTGCCTTCGCCTCCTCTTCTGCTGTGGGAAGGAGAGGGCCTGTGCTGACCTCTCCTTGAGGCTCCCCAGCCAAGAGAGACTCCATCTCCTGGGGTGCTGCAGGTGTTCTGGCAGCCATCACTGTATCCATGCCTTGTGTCTGGGCCTGGGGATTCTCTGGTGCCCATGTAGAGACACACAGAGGAGGCCCACAGGTCTGGTCATGGGCATGGTCATCTCCATAGCGAGCACCAGGGCTTTGGGATGGAAAATGACATCGTGCCCAGAAGCCATTTGGCATGCGGGGGGTGCTACTGTAAGTTAACCATGGGCCACAGGGGGACCAACACTCTCGCCAGCTGACTCTGAGAGTTCCCTCAGGCGGCTCTCCTGCAATGCCTTTCTTCCGCAGGTGGAGCGTGTGAGGGATCACACCCACAACTCGGACAAGGGAACAGGGTTACCTCCTTGGTGCTGGCCTGACCACAGTGGTAGTGGGGAATATGTGGTACGGGCCTTGGCGCCAGAGAGCTATTTGGCTCCATGGGGTTCTTGGGGGATGTAGATGTCACCAGGTGCTCTGGTGGACACCCTGTGGGCTGGTGTGGCTCTGTCCCTGCCCTTCTCCATCAGAACTCCTCAAAGAGCCCAAACAGAAGGGCTTTACCGTGGCGCCTGGTCACACCTGTCTTCCTTCACCCTGGGTAATCTGTGCATGGTGATGGGTGGTGCCAGTTTGAGCCATATAGGGGTGATCACCAACAAGGAGAGACACCCTGGGTCTTTCGATGTGATTCATGTGAAGGACGCCAATGGCATTAGCTTTGCCATCAGGCTCCCAAACATCTTTGCTACTGGCAAAGTAAGCCTGCACAGACACAGGTCGGATGGGTTCTCTCCTGTTGTCAGGGGTTCCTAGCTGAAGCACAGAGGTGTTGGTGTCTTCCACAGGCAGCTGCTTTCCCACACAATGAAGCTCCAGTGCTGGCACCAGTTCTGGCTCCACTCCCTGAGGTTCTGCCCGCTCCAGGCTGACTGCTCTGGGAAGGGGAAAATACTTATTCTTCACTTCCTGCAGTGAAATACAACAGCTCAGAAGGAGGAACTGAAAGTCTCACATGATGAAAAATTCCCAACAGAACAGCGGGCTTTGTCTGCACTATGGAGATGCTTGTGGCTGCAATGACAATGGTGTCCTACCTCTGTACTGGGGAACCCTATCATCAGAAGAGGCAAGGATAAAGCAGAACTTCCTCTGGCCATCATGGAAACATAGTGGACTGACTCGCAGAAGCAGAGTGCTGCAATGGATGGCTATAAAGTCTTCAGAAGGGACAGGCAAGGAAGGAGAGGCAGTGGGGTAGCTCTGTAACTTAGGGAGTGTTTTGATTGTCTAGAGCTTAATGACGGTGATGAAAGAGTCGAGCATTTACGAGTAAGAATCAGGGGGAAGGCCAACAAGGCAGACATCATGGTAGGAGTCTGTTATAGATCACCTAACCAGGATGAAGTGGTAGATGAAATATTCTAGAAGCAGCTGGGAGAAGTCTCATAATTGCTAGCTGTTGGTCTTGTGGGGGACTTCAACTTGACAGATATCTGCTGAAGATACAAGACAGCAGAAAGGAAACAGTCCAGGAGATTCCAGGAGTGGAAGATACCTTCTTGACACAGGTCAGTGAGCCAGCTGGGGAAGGTACCTCACTAGACCTGTTGTTTGTGAACAGAGAAGGACTTGTGGGCAATGTGATGTTTGGAGGCTGTCTTGGGCACAGCAATCATGAGATGATAGTTTTTGATTCTGGGAGAAGTAAGAAGCAGGGTCAGCAAAACTGCTACCTTGGGCTTCCAGAGGGCAGACTTTGGCCTGTTAAGGTGCCTCGTTGGCAGAGTTGCTTGGGAGGTGGTCCTGAAGGGCAAAGGACTCTAGGAAGCCTGGGATGCTTCAAGAAGGAAATCTTCAAGGTGCAGGAGGAGGCCATCCCCATGTGTCGAAAGATCAGCTGTCGAGGAAGAAGACAGGCCTGGCTGAACAGAGAGCTTTGTCTGGAACTCAGGAAAAAAAGAAGATTTTATGACCTTTGGAAGAAGGGACAGGCCACTTAGGATGGTGACAATGATATTGTGAGGTTATGCAGGGAGAAAATTAGACAGGCCAAAGCCCAACTAGAGCTTAATATGGCTACTGCCATAAAAGACAATTAAAAATCTTTCTATAAATTCATTCACGACTGATGGAGGGCTAAGGGTAATCTCCATCCTTTATTGAATGCAGGGGGAAACATCATGATAAAGGCTGAGGAAAAGGCTGAGGTACTTCATGTCTTCTTTGCCTCAGTCTTTAATAGTAAGACGAGTTGATCTCTGGGTACCCAGGCCCCTGAGCTGGAAGACAGGGACAGGAAGCAGAATGAAGCCCCCAAAATCCAAGGAAAAATGGTTAGCAACCTGCTGCACCACTTACACACACACAAGTCTGTTGGGCCAGATGGGATCCACCCAAGGGTACTGAGGAAGCTGACAGAAGTGCTCACCAAGCCACTTTCCATCATTTACCAGCAGTGCTGACTAACCAGGGAGTCCCAGTTGACTGGAAGTGAGCAAATATGATGCTCGTCTACAACAAGGGCTGGAAGGAGGATCTGGGGAATTACAAGCCTGTCAGGCTGACCTCAGTGCTATGGAAGGTTATGGAGCAGCTCATCTTGAGTGCTATCACATGGCACATAGAGGACAAACAGGTGATTAAGCCCAGTCAGCATGGATTTATGAGAGGCAGGTCCTGCTTGACTGACCTAATCTCCTTCTATGACAAGGTGACCTGCTTAGTGGATGAGGGAAAGGCTGTTGAAGTTGTTTTTGTGGACAGTCTGACTACCTAGACTTTAGAAAAGCCTTTGACAGTGTTTCCCACCTTTTCAGCATTCTGCTGAAGAAAATGGCTTCTCATGGCTTGGATGCGCATACTCTTCTCTGGGTTAAAAACTGGCTGGATGGCTGAGCCCAGAGAGTGGTGCTGAATGGAGTTCAATCCAGTTAATGGCCGGTCACAAGTGGTGTTGCCAAGGGCTTATGATTGGGGCCAGTTCTGTTTAATATCTTTGTCAATGATCTGAACAAGGGGATTGAGTATACCCCTAGTAACTTTGCAGACGACACCAAGTTGGGTGGGAATGTTGACTTGCTGAAGGTTAGAAAGGCTCTACAGGGGTACCTGGACAGGCTGGATCAATGGGCTGAGGCCAATTGTATGAGGTTCTACAAGGCCAAGTGCCAGGTCCTGCACTTGGGTCACAACAACCCCATGCAGCTCTACAGGCTTGGGGAGGAGTGGCTGGAAAGGCTGAAAAGTGCCAGGCAGAAAAGGACCTGGGGGTGTTGGTGAACAGCTGGATGAATATAAGCCATCAGTGTGCCCAGGTGGCCAAGGTCGCCAACAGCATCCTGGCCTGTATCAGACATAGTGTGGCTAGCAGGAGTAGGGAGGTGATGGTGCCCCTGTACTCGGCACTGGTGAGGCCGCACCTCGAATCCTGTGTGCGGTTTTGGGCCCCTCACTGCAAGAAAGACATTGAGGTGCTGGAGCATGTCCAGAGAAGGGCAACGAAGCTGGTGAAGGGCCTGGAGAACAGGTCTTGTGAGGAGCGGCTGAGGGAACTGGGGTCATTTAGCCTGGAGAAAGGAAGGCCCAAGGGAGGACAGGGGCTGCCCTGAGCTGGGCACAGCCGGTCTCAGATGGTCCCAGCCGGTCCTGGGTGTGAGTGTCTCCACCACGCCCACCAGAGCATTGTGATGCCACGCCCACTCAGGAAGCAGCATCTCCCCTGGGTACACAAGATAGCTCTGCAGTAGAAGATGCTGAAGATGCCCGTGGAAGAAGAGGTGAGTACCCACTCCCAGCCTGCCAACAGGCTTCCAAGCTGGCAGAAGAGGGGCCAGGTGATGGATGGGGCAGGAGGGAGAGGCCGGAGGAGGGATGGGGCCTCACGGAGGTGACCTGGTGCTGGGGCTGGGCTTGTTGGCATCGTGGAGGGCCACTGTGCCAAGGCAGCTGCCTTCTCCTCCTCCTCCTGCCTACAGATGAGCCACAGGCAGGCACAGGCAGCTCTACAGGGCAGCAAGAGCCAGGCCTCGTCCCTCTATGTGGACAGGCTGTCACAGATTCCCGTCCCAGTGAGCTCGCAGGACTCTGGGAGCCACTGTGCACAGGTAGGAATGTCTTCCCCATCCCAGGGATGCTGAGGGAGGGCAGGAGGTGCCAGAGAAGAAAGGTGGGCCAAGGCGGACCCGGCCATTTTAGCAAGCTGAGCCCCTGTGCTGCCCAGCATGGCAGGGCTCCTCCCAGGAGTTGTTGTGGGCTGCAGGGAGACCAGCCCTTTCCTCAGAGACTCTGGGAGTCAAGCATTTCATATATATGTGGTAGAAAAAGCTTAAGATGAATTTTCTCTAAAATATACTATAATCTATGTAAGTGTACTCAGCATTGGTGAGGCCACACCTTGAGTACTGTGTTCAGTTTTGGGCATTTCAATACAAGAAAGACATTGAGGTGCTAGAGAAAGTGCAGAGAAGGGCAATAAAGCTAGTGAAAGGCCTAGGGAATAAGTTTTATGAAAAGCAGCTGAGGAAACTGGGGCTATTTAGTCTTAAGAAAAGTAGACTGAGGGGGAGACCTTGCTGCTCTCTACAACTACCTGAGAAGACATTGTAGAGAGGTAGATGCTGGTCTTTTCTCACAGGTAATTAACGATAGAACAAGAGGGAATGGAGTCAAGCTGCGCCAGGGTAGGTTTAGACTAGATATTAGTAAAAATTTTTTCACTGAAGGGGTTGTCAGACATTGGAATAGGCTGCCCAGGGAGGTGGTTGAGTCACTATCCCTTAATATGTTTAAAGGTCGTTTAGATGTGGTGCTTGGAGATATGGTTTAGGGGTGTACTTGGTAGAGTAGGGCTGATGGTTGGACTTGATGGTCTCAAAGGTCTTTTCCAAGATGAATGATTCTATGATTTTAATATCCTATGGGGTCCATAGGAGCTGCCACCAAGATCGATCTAAAGCAGGACATACTTTGTGACTGTCTATGAGTTCTCGTTGCTGACGCTAAGATGTCTGGACTTCAGTACATTTTGTCTGTTATTCTCAATGTGAGGTTTGACTGAGGTCAGACATCCTGAAACACCCACATTGCCATAATGCAGACAAGAGCAAGGTTTTGTCTGATTATTTCAATCTTCTGCAGTTGCAACACACATATTCGGGAGACTGAGTCTGAATTAGCTGGAGAGCCTCATGAAGAGGCGTGTACAGGCTCTTTTCCTCCAGTGCCAGAAAAGTAGGCAAAGGCCAAAGCCTCTCCTCATTTTCCGAATAGGTTTCAGTAACACAAACAGAAAGTCATGCACCGGCCCTGCACAGCCCATCTGCCTGCAACATGGCTCTAGAGGACACAGTGCTGTGCATCATGATGGAGGCCACTGTGGCTGTGATCCAGGGAGCAGGCCAGTATTAGGACTGGGCACAAGGAATGGATACAGCGATGTCAGAAAGAACAACTGCAGCACTTCAGGACACTAAGTCTCCCTTATCTGAAGAGCCTTGAGGAGAGGTAAGAACAGGCTCACTTCATCCTGTTGCAGAAGAGGAAGCAAAGGCCCCAGCCTCTCCTCTCTTTGTTGAGCAGGCTGCAGTGGTACAGAAAGAGTGCCAGGCTCCTGCCTTTCACACTGCCCCACTGCCTTCGATATAGCTCTAGAGGACACAGCCCTTTGCATCATGATGGACGCCATGGGCAGCACTGTGGCTGTGATCCATGGAGCCATTCAGCAGTGGGACTGGGCACAATGTTTGAAGACAGTGATGGCAGAAAGAACACCTGCAGCAGACTGGAAGACGGAGTCTCCTTTCGCTGGCAAACCTCAGTGAGAAGTGCGCACAGACCCACTTTCTCCCGTGGCAGAAGAGGAGGCAGAGGCACAAGCTTCTCCTCTCTTCGTGAAGCATTCTGCAGCAGCCTAGAAAGAGGGCCAAGCTCCTGCACTGCTCAGCCCCACCAACTGGCTTAAGGCTCTAGAGGACACAGCCCTCTGCATGATGATGGAGGTCATGGACAGCACTGTGGCTGTGATCCAGGGAGCTGGCCAGCAGCAGAACTGTGCACAAGGCATGGATACAACGATGGGTGAAAGCAGAGATGAAGATTCCCTAGTTGGACAGCTTCAGAGGGAAGCCATCAAAGGCACTCTCCCACCTGTGGCAGATGAGGAGGTGAAGGACTCAACCTCTCCTCTCTTCATATAGTATTCCAGAGTGGCACAGGCCAAGAGGAAGGCTCCTGCTTCATAGAGCCCCCTGGTTGCTACATGGCTCTAAAGGACACAGCCCTGTGCATCATGATGGAGGTCATGGTGAGCGCTGTGGCTGTGATCCAGGGAGCCAGCCAGCAGCAGAATTGGGCGGAAGGCATGGATATGGTGATGGTCAAAATAGCAACTGCACTACCCCAGGAGATGGAGTCTCCCTTGGCTGGAGATCCTCAGGGAGAGACCAGCACAGGATCTTTTCCTCCTGCAGCAGTGCGGAGGCAAAGGCCCCAGCCTCTCTTCTCTTCATCGAGCATGCTTCAGTGGTACAGGAAGAGAGTCCGGCTCCTGTTCCACACAGCCCCAACCCTTGGACACTGCTCTGCTGGACAGAGCCCTTTGCGTTGTGATGGAGGTCACGGTGAGTGCTGTGTCTGTGATCCAGTGAGCCAGCCAGCAATGGGAATGGGTACAAGGCATGGATACAGCAATGGCTGACAGAACACCTGCAGCACCCCAGAAGGTAGAGTCTCCCTTGGCTGGAGAGCCACAGGGAGACACCAGGACAGGCCCTCTCTCTGCTGCCACAGAAGTAGAGGCAATAGCACTAGCCTCTCCTCTCTTCATCAGGTATGCCACAGAGGCACAGAAAGGGAGCCAGGGTTCTGCCTTGCACAGCCCCACTGCATGAGACGCATCTCTGTTTAACACAGCCCTTTGCACTGTGACAGAGAGCACCGGGAATGCTGTGGCTGCAACCCGGGGAGCTGGCCAGAAGAGGGACTGGGCACAAGGCATGGATAGAGTGATGGCTGCTGGAACACCTGCAGCACAGCCGTAGTGTAACCTCCTGTTTGGCATGGATTTGCCCTGATTTGCCCATCACATCTTGGCTTTCAGTGAAGAGAATCCAGATATACTTACCAGACCAGAAACAGGATTTGCTCTAGTCACAGCGTAGCTCCAGATTTTGCCTGATGGTGCTCTGGCATCCAGATATTCCTCTGCTGATTCCTTTGCATCCTTCTGACCTGGTATTTCCTTCTCTTATCCCGTGGTCTTTTCCTCGCCCCTGTCTTCCCATGACCATACTGCTCTTGTTATCCACCTAGCTCCAGTCTTATCTCCTCTAGCTCCTCTACTCTTCTTCTCCCAGTTGTGGTCTCCTCCTGGAGCCAGTTCCTTTCCAGGTGCCCTATCACTTCTCAGGCTCTTTCTGCTCCGTCTATTTCTCCCAAACCCATTTTCCTATTTCACTCTTTCTTCCTTTCACCAACTTCTTCAGAAACTGTCTCACCCTCTTTCCGTTTCTTTCCTTGTCTAGATTGTGTCTCATTCAGTCCCATTTCTTCCTGATGTCTGCTCTTCAGCTCCTCATCACTCTTATTACTCACCTCTTCTCCCTCTTTTGCAGTCCCAGCTTTTCTCTCTCTCCATTTAAGTTCTGTAGGTCCCTGGTTCTCTCACTGGGACTGGTATGACCTACCAGTTCTCACCTCCTTGTCCAACTACTCCATCTCCCTTTTCTCCCTCCATTCCAAAACAACATGATCCATCTTCTGCCTCTGTGGACAGTGTTCCCACCTTTTTCTCCAGGATATTTCATCTCTTTTAATAAGCCAAGTTGATATCATTTCTCATCCTTCCCCATGTGCTAGCAAGGGGCTGATGAAGATTCATTCTCTATTTTTCCCCTGGTATTTGGCTTCCCTCCAGGCATGAGAGCTATCAGTCCTGCCTCTAAGACAGGAATGTCCTAACAGTTCTTCAGCATTCCTTCATACTTGAATTGTCTGTCCATGGAAGAACAATTTCAGTTCTTGGCAACTCTCATAAAGGCTTAATTTCCCTAGCAAATGGATGGGTAACATTCTTTTCTTTTTAATGTTGAAGAAGATTCTCTATAATGTTATTCCTTTTCTCTTTATGTTTACTGACATAATTCCTGTAGGTTTTTCACCAATAAATACTACACTATGGAAAATAAAATGGCAGTTTTCTAGCTACTGCTTGAATTTTAGCCAACTAGGTCCAAGCCATGCCCCACGGACTTTAGAAATTTGTCTGAATCTCTTGTTTTGCTCATCTTTCTTCCAAACAAGGATCTTAAATTGAAAGTTGCCCATGGCAAGCAGAGGACAGTATCTCTTATTGCCTCAAGTTATTCACTGAAGTCAGTGGAAATAAAAGGTAGAATTCACTCAGAACAAAAAAACCCAAATCTGCTAATACTATTACATGATGCTGAGACAGTAAAGAAGAAAGTAACGTGATCAGTGTTCACAAGTTAAAGAGAAGTCCCATTTGGTGAACACAGCCAGGGCAGGATGCACACTGTGATCCCACTGACCCTTCTGGGGTCCTTAAGCTTTTTAAATGTTGAAGCCATCATCTACTTAGTTATTTTAAGCATAGCCCATTCTAGGTCATAGCTTTAGGGAACATTCCTGTGGGATTGTATCCATGAAGTCCTTTGTTAGCGATTGTAAGAATACCAGGAAAGAGGGCTGCAGAGTGCTGCCTTCTGGAAATGAAAAGGGGTTTTTTTTTGACAATTATTTCCTAGTGAGTGCTCTCTGTTTTAAGACTACTAGATCTCCAAGGACTTGCCAAATTAAATTTTGTGGAATACTCTCTGAATTAGGCAGAGAGGTGTGCTGTCTAAATTTAATAGCTCGAACCAAGATATGAATTCGATAAAAACCACAGCAACATTTTGCAACCTGAGTTTTAAAATTTGTGTCAACAGCAGAGGATGAAAGAGAAGTATGAATTAAAGATTGCAAGTACACAGGAATGAATTTAAGATAAGCTCAACACAAATGGCTGATCAATGTCATACTCTGGAACTCTAAAGATAAGTTATAAAGACTTACTTAAAGGTCAACATCTCTTTAAACCCTGCAAAAACCACTGCATGTGACAGCAAATTTTCTTGTGATGTACAGCAGAATTATACAAATATGTGATACAACTTTATTTGTCTGGCACATTGAGATAGCATGTCATGTTTACAGCTTAGTTGAAACTGAGGGGGGATTGGGAAGCACGTCTTATTCCTGAGGGTAAAATGTAATTTTCTAATAAATAAGGAGTGAGGATGGATGAAAATGTAAATCCCTCAGACATTCTGAATTCCATCATAACTTTGATATATAATTGTTTAGTGATTTCCTGAGGGAAAAATGTCACCTTGTATTTAGGCAATAGTAGTCTGGAAGATTTGGTGAAGGAGATGTCCTAGAAAATATTTGTAGGGATTCAGTGGTTCTTCAGGAGATATAACTGCTTTTTGTAAGGTAGCCTGTCTCTCAGGTCCCCTCATTTATTTCAGGAATAATGCAACCTTCACAATTCAACATTAGTATACCGTAGGTTTTTAAGCTGTTAAATCTTCATAGCACTTGGGAAAAAATACTTAGGGAACAGAAATCTGCTAGAATACATTTAAGCAGTGCTAGATAGCTGTTGTTACAGCCCAGCTAAAATAGAAACACTGGCCCAGATTCTCCTCTGAGAGGCATCATTGTTCCTTGGTGCCTCCATAGAAGTCAGTGTAGTTATTCCATGTGCCTTTTGACAAAAATGAAAGATATGTACGAGGATTCATAATACTTGCCTTGCTTTTTCTATTCTGATTTCTTTAAAAATCAACTGTGAAGTTAAGAAGGTATCACATGTAGAAAGTGTTACAAAGCAAGTGGGTTGCGTTTTTTTGTTCCATATGTTATAATCAGCAATATCAGCGTGAAATGGCCAGGTCTGTTTGCCAGGGTTGCGACCTTAGGTGTGCTTAATGTGAGCCAGTAATAATCTAATATTTTGCATTGTCAGTGGCACATAATTATAATGTGAATATCTGTTGATTTTTTGAGGCCTTGTTGTCCTAGGGAGTCAGTGTTCAGTGCATCTATAATGATGTTTCCTGAAGCAAATTGCCTAACTGTCCTCCTTACTGTGGCTTGGCTCCCATCAGGGACTGACCACAGTGTGTAAAATATGGATCCCTTTTCAGCCAGGCTAAGCCACAAGATGCCCTATAGGAGAAGGCCCATAATGAACTGCAGCTATGGGTGGGCGTTCAGCTCCCCTGCTCAAACAAGCACAAGTCAAAAGTAAACTCCGCCGAGCACATACCATGCCAATGCTGTGCGCTCTGCACCAGCCGGTTTGATCTACAGACCCATTCCTGTTGCGCTGCTCTACTTGCTCGCAGAAGAGTAGTGGGGCACTCAGCAGCTTACCAAACGGAGGTGTGTTTTGAAGTGATAACTTACCAGGGCTCAGACAGTTACTCACTCTTCCACCTCCCACTAAGTCATCCCTGGCTTCAGGTTTTCATTAATGAATCTGACTTTCTTCCTCAGATGGTGGGCAAATAGAAAGGAATACCCAGGAGTATACAGTACTCTTTCTACCAGAAACTACAAGGGAAGAGCAAAACCTTCACATGTGTCATTTTACTCATTCTAAGGCTAGTAGGCTTTGGTATGCAAATACAGGGGAGGAAAAGGACGGGAAACAGATGTACCCAGAAGGTACTGGATTTTCTTGGACTGGAAAAGGATACCGTACCAGTAAGAAAAACATCCAAATGAAAGCTAATAAATATTAGTAATGGGAGAGTTATTTCCTTTGAAATTAATTGGTAGAAAATGCTAAGTTGAAAAGATTGTAGTAGTGCCAAGGTTTCCATGTGGAATGTTTCAGGATTCTACCAGGAAAGGTGAAATACAATACTACATTTTGAATAAGCAAACTCCACATCATGGTATTTGAGTTTACTGAGTAGAACAGAAACCACATTATGGTATTATGCTGCTACAGTGCCTCTGGGCAATTGTGCTTAGAAGGCTGGCTTCTAGGGAGGCTCAGTTCTGGACTTCATGTCATGCTCTCTTCTCTCTTCTCTGATGGTACAGGACGGGAAGTGTAGGTAATTCAGGCAGCATGCTCTATAGGAATGTAAAAATAAAGAATTCCGTGTTGAAACTTTGCTTTCACAATGCTTACCATGCTTTCTTTCATGACTGTCATACCATTGTTGGTAAGAGAAATTTTCTCACCATTTAAGTTTAAAATGTTAGCTAGTATTTAGGTGGTATTTAATTTTCATTGTCAGAATTTCCAAAATCAGGATTCTAAATTTTGGACAGGCCTAATCATGAATGTATGGCAAAGCACCTGTGAAAATATTTTGTACTGTCAAAACAAGACTGACAGCCTCAGTTTACATGTGTCCATAGCAGATCTGACACGAGTAGTGGCAATGAAGCATACCACGCTTGCTCTTCTTTGCTGTCATTCTGGAGGGTGACAGGTGTGAATCATAGAATCATGGAATGGTTTAGGTTAGAAGGGACCTTAAAGATCAGCTAGTTCCAACCTCCCTGCCATGGACAGCTTCCACTAGACCAGGTTGCTCAAAGCCCCGTCCAGCCTGGCCTTGAAAGGCAGTCCAAGCTTATTTCTTAGCCCTTCACAGAAGTTGCCATTAAGACATCAACTTCTGAGGAGGGAGATGGTGCAGACCTCCCTGTGCAAAGCAGTGTTAAGAAGACCCTTACATGTTCCATACTTGCCGGTGAAGAATTACCGAAGTGCCAACTTCTGCCTGCTTACGTGCAAGCTGTTGACGTTAGTTGGTACAAGTTAATGAGTTAATCCAGTCCCACAAAGCATAACTGAAGTGTCCTGGGAACCACAGAACAAGTGCTAGGATGCATCAGCAGTACTAGAGAGGGGTCAAAGGGTGGTTTGTACTCAATAATAAAATATTATGAAAAAACATCATCCTGAAGTTGGGCTCTTGCAGTTGATGGATATTTGCCAACTTTGGCCATTCTGCTTGTAACTCATTTCCCCCATTTTAAACAAGGAAAAATATCACTGAAACAAGATTTATACTTATGACACACTCTGTTACTGCAGTGGGAACATCACAGGCTCATCAAGTACAATCTTTGCTGTTCAATTTGTGTGAAATGTGGTTAACTAGGCCCTTCTGAATGACACGAAGAGAAACACTGAATATCCATCCAGCTACTGCTCAAGACAAGGTTCAGTGACAAAAAACATGTAAGCATGTAATTAAAGATTTATAGTGGTTCACGTGTAGAAGGGGCCATAAGGACAGTTTAGAGATTCTTAAGTGTGAAGCTTTTCAACTTGCACATTTTTAATACAGGTCTTTCCTTTTTCAAGTCATCTTGAATTTCAGCACAGTAGCAGAGAAAGAAAATGAGCAAATGCTGCTCCTGACAAGATTGTCCATCTGGCATAGTTTTTCCATGTAATAGTGTTAGGAAATGTCAGCTGTCACTTGCAAGTGAATGTACGCAGGTTCAGCTGCCTAAATTTATCATGGAGGGTGACAGACCTAGAGAAATTTGTCCAAGTCTTCATTTCCAACAACTGCCACAGCTTGGGATGCAGCATCTATCCTCTGTGTGCCTCACTTACCATCCAAAGAGTAGTTAGGCAGCTGCTAAATTTTAGCCAGCCCCACTACTGTGGTACACCTCTCCCAAGCCAGCTGGGCAATTCTGCTTTGTACCCACGGGGCCACTTCTATGTGGGGAGGCTTGCACCCCAGCTGAAACCAATGCATTTTGGCCTGGCCGGGCCAGTAAGGCAGCCTGGCGACAACCAGCCATTTACAGTACAAGTCCAGTGTCATGTCCTTGTTTTTCTCTGCTTCAGTGCAGATGACTGAATGTTGGGGTGCTGGGAAAAACCCTCTGACCCTTGGGGATGAAAGGGCTGGTGGGGGCGGTTGCACAATGCTGCCTGCTGACTCACATCTCTGTTTTTAACAGACACCCAGGTCTTTAGCCACACCACGACAGTCCCGATTCTCAGGGCCGTGGAGCAACCACTGGTGTGAGCACGGGCTCTGCTGTGCATGGCGGAGGCTTCCTGGTCCTGGGGCTGTCTCAGGGGTGTAGTCCCCTCCTGCCCAGCTCATGCTTCAGCTCCTGGGAGATGACCATCATCCTCGGTGCCACCCTCATCTTTGACAGCTGGGAGGGCCGCAATAACGCACAGCAGGCTGCTCACTGGGACCAGCCCGTGCTGGGCTGCATGCCCTCCATGGAACAGGGCTGGGCTAGGGGAAAGCTGCCCAGCCTGGGCCAGATCCACGCAGTGTCTGCACGACAGGAGTGGGGGCTTGCAGGACTGCCTTGGTTCATACCATGGCACCTCTTATCTTACCGGTATAGATGGTGAGGCTGCTGCTGGTGGGCAGGGTGAGCTGTCACTTTGGGAGAAGGGGAACAGAAGCGCTCACCCAGAAGCCATCCATCATACTAGTTCATGGGTTGAGGACACAGCACATGCTAACCTAGAGCCAAGTGCTGGAACTGTATTTAATAAGTTTTTAAATAGGAAAAGAAAAAAGGACCAAACCCATCCAGTTCACAGTGGACATCTAAACACAATGCATGAATCCACAGCCTTAAGTTTTGTACAAAACCTGAATCACAAGAAGCCTGGGACTAAGGTCCAAAGAAAGTAAGCACATAAGCATGAAGAAAAGGAACAAAAGCAAAGTGATATCCGCCTCAGAATACGTTTTATTACTACTTCAAATTAAAAACTGCAACCCTTTGTGGGTACTAATATCTGTCCTTATTCAGAGATACCTTCCTCATTGAGTCTGCAGACAAATCTAATAGCAAATTCAAAAGCATGGTAATTCCTGTATTCCGTAGTGTCAGTAAGAATTTATTGCCGTATTCGACAGAATTTCTGCCCCTAAGGGCCATTGCATCTACTTTGCAGTCATTTATTGAACGATATCCTGCATTGCTTAATGGCTCACACAAAGAGAGATCAATTACAGCATTTCTGTGGTGGGAGCTGTGGGGCTAAGGTGTGATGCAAACAAATCAAAAAGGAAACCCTAGGCTTTTTCACGACAGTCTGCACAAATATCACCGGCAGGAAAGTAGAAAATCAGCTATTGCTTAAAAAGATCACAGAATGGCTTGGGTTAGAAAGGACCCTAAAGATTATCTAGTTCCACCCCCCACCCCCCATGGCAGCGACACCTTCCACTAGACCAGGTTGCTCAAAGTCCCATCCAACCTGGCCTTGAACACTGCCAGGGAGGGGGCAGCCACAGCTTCTCTGGGCAACCTGTGCCAGTGTCTCACCCCCCTCACAATAAAGAATTTCTTCCTAATATCTAGTCTCAATCTACTCTTTTCCGGTTTGAAACCGTTACCCCTCGTCCTATCACTACAATTCCTGGTCAAGAGTCCCTCCCCACCTTTCCTGCAGGCCCCCTTTAAGCACTGGAAGGCCACTGTAAGTTCTCCCTGGAGCCTTCTCTTCTCTGGCTGAACAACCCCAACTTTCTTAGCCTGTCCGCATAAGGGAGGTGCTCCAGCCCCCTGATTATCTTTGTGACCCCCCTCTGGACCTGCTCGAGCAAGTCTTTGTCTTTTTTGCACTGGGGGCCCCAGAGCTGAATGCAGTACTGCAGGTGGGGTCTCACTAGAGCAGAGCAGAGCAGATGAGGAGAATCACCTCCCTCAACCTGCTGCCACACTTCTCTTGATGCAGCCCAGGATGTGATTTGCTTTCTGGGCTGTGAGCGCACATTGCTGGGTCATATTCAGTTTTTCATCCACCAACAATCCCAAGTCGTCCTCCTCAGGGCTGCTCTTGATCCCTTCAGCCCCCAGCCTGTGTTTGTGCTTGGGATTGCCCCGACCCAGGTGCAGGACGTTGTGCTTGGCCTGGTTGAACAGCATGAGGTTTGCATGGGCCCACTGTTGAAGCCATGTGAGTCATATCACAGAAATACTTGAGCAAAAAGTCCTCAAGGGTATTCCCACAAAAAGACCTCAAAGGTATTCCCACAAAAAGGGTTCTTGCTGCCAGGTGCAATGAAAGTAACCAGCATATTTTTGGAACTGGGCTTTTAATTGCAGATAATCTGTTTCACATGGGGTTAAGAAGAGCAACAATTTAAAACTCCTGGGAAATACAAGGCACTAAGGGAATAAATTGATATTTGGCTATTTCAACCAGATCGGTTTGAAAAGCAGAATCTAGTGTGGAAACTTGGGATTACAGCATAGGACCCCCGTAACCCTGTTATTTCCGTAGCAGCAAACGATTTTTCTTCAAAAAGAAGAGACATGGATATCCCCAAGCAAGGCTGGAGAGCAGCAAAAGCCTGTAACATGGAGGAATTTCCAGTTCTGGATGTACCTGATAGTGGAATAGTAAATAATAAACAAGAACGCTCAAAGAAATCTTGAAATGTTAAATAAATGAGGTCTGAATAAAAGTATGAAAACTGAACAGACACGCAAGCACTTTGAAGTCCCTGCCGTGTCACATACCTAACTTGGATGATGACTGACTGTGCATTGTTTCATTTAGAGCTGCTTAGGTGTTTTCCATCAGAACAATTTTCTGGAAGAAAAGTAAAATTTACCTTGGGGGATTTTCTATCTGCTGTTTGAAAACAACAGAAACAAAATTTTTCAACTAGAAAGAAGCTTCTCCCTCTTAGATGCCATGCACTTTTTACTAAAAACTAGTAAAATCAGTAAATTGTATTTTTTTTGCTAAAGTCTTCTACAGAAGATAGCAATATCTTTCCAGTCATGAAGCTCACAACCCCCCGAAGTTTCGGTTCAGGGCTGAACCATGCTTTTTAAGTGTGTAGACTTTCAATGGGATGAGTTTCCACTTTTCCAGAAGATCTAGACAGAACAAAGCATTGTCAACAGTTCACAGACTAGCAAAGTAATTCTCACATCAGCTCTAAACCTTCAGACTTCATGGATATTACCATCTCTCAGATGCCTCTGATACTTCTGCAATGCTGCAGCACACATTGCAGGATGCAGAGAATTATCTTGCCATTTAAATTTTTGAGAGAGCCAAAGATTTCAAAGCTTTTTTTGAAAACTGAGTGGTATTTAAAGTAACTTTGAAAGGAACATCTTGCTTTTCAAAGATTTTTAATGTAGCGGAAGTGATTAAATCTACCTATTATCAGCGTTGTCTGCAATGAAAAAATGTGCATTGATCCAAACATGTTTGCTTACTCAGCTGTCTCAAATAATTAGAAACCAAGAGGCTGACATCGGGTTAATTTGGTTTAATTAACTGGCTCACATTCACTCTGATGTGAATCAAAAGTACATTCACCACCATCAGATGGAAACCAGGATAGATCACCAGCTGAAACTACTGCAGAGTTCACATCAGTCTGACAAACCAAAGGATGTATGAGATCAAATCTAAAATGAGGACAAGACAGTTGCAAAAGAAAATCACAGAGTCACAGAATGTTAGGTCTTGGAAAGGACCTCGAAAGGTCATCTAGTCCAACCCCCCTGCCAGAGCAGGACCACCTACAGCAGGTCACACAGGAACGCATCTAGGCAGGTTTTGAATGTCTCCAGAGAAGGAGACTCCACAACCTCTCTGGGCAGCCTGTCCCAGTGCTCTGTCACTCTCACAGTGAAAAAGTTTTTGCTGATGTTAATCTGGAACCTCCTATGCTCCAGCTTGCACTCATTGCCCCTTGTCTTATCATTGGCCATCACCGAGGAGAGCCCGGCTCCGTCCTCCTGACGCTTGCCCATTACTTAGTTATAAACATTAACAAGGTCACCCCTCAGTCCCCTCTTCTCCAACCTAAAGAGTCCCAACTCCCTCAGCCTTTCATCATAAGTGAGACGTTCCACCCCCTTCATCATCTCTGTGGCTCTGCGCTGGACTCTTTCAAGCAGTTCCCTGTCCTTCTTGAATGGAGCGGCCCAGAGCTGGACACAATATTCCAGATGCGGTCTCACCAGGGCAGAGTAGAGGGGAGGAGAACCTCTCTCGACCTACTGACCAAAACTAGCAAGAATGATCAGATATCTAGACAAAAGAGATAAAGACTGAAAATACTAGACTAGAGAGTAGTTGGTGGACACGTGGGATAAGACTCACTTTAACTCATGCTAGGTGTCTGCTGTGTTGATGTCTTCACCTGAGCATGTTCCCCATGATAAATGGAGAGAAATAGGCATTTCGGGAACATAATTTTTCTGTCATAGATGAATCTCAGACTGAAATGGATAATTACCTACAACTGCATCTGTTACTACTGCTTTTATTGTAGGTATCTAAAGTGAGATGAGCTATAGCCTGCCCTGGCGGTCACATTAGAGTAAAGGTGGCTTTTAAAAGTAACAGAAAACACTTTGTGTTCAAATACTACAGTGCTTACCAGGCTATCAGATATTTTGGTAGGATTACTAGTCAGAAATTTTCTTAGACTTCCTTGTAAAAGTTTTCCTCAGATGAGGCGTGCCACCATATCTGGGCACTCTTGTGTAGATCATCACGCTGACAATCCCAAACTTCCTAGTTAAAGTGATGGAGTTTAGGTGCTTCAAGCGAGGTAGCCAGGGTAGGGGACACCACAGGGGGAGCTGAGTGTAAACAGTAATATAAGCATGCTTGATCTGAGCCTCATGTGGTTCTAGCGACACTATAAAGCAACCAAGAAAAATATACTTGAAGGAGAAGCGAAGGATACAAATAGCCTTTAGAGCATGTGCTCTTAGTGCCAGCATTTGCATGTAAGTTAGCATCTGTTTTTCTTTATTTTAGCTGAACATAAATCCCTTAGGGTATGAGCATCCAGTTGAATCACAAAGTATGACTTTTCTGGTATTTGACACAAAAATAGTCCAAATCCAAGAGTACTTTATAGCTTTTTACTTTGTATTTTACATTTCTTAAATTGTCTCTACAAGATATTTTTCATCCTGCTTTCTCTTTCTTTTAGGCACTCCTCTTAATTTCGTATCAGAAAACAAAACTTTGCAGAAAGATCTTTGCAACAGGTGGTACCAATGAATGATCTCACCTTTCATGAGATTTCGTACACTGACTTTTCTCTGACAGATGGCAAAGTCTGAATATCCACTAGCTTTTGACTGCCCTAATGAACCTACCTGATGAGTTCATTCTGTGAAGAAAGAACTAGAGAGGAAAGAAAACTAAAATAGTGCAAAAAATGGAGTGAAAAGAAAGAAGACAAGATATGATTAAAAAGGTAAAACATTTTAAAATTATTCCTGAATTTATTCTGAATTCTTTTTGCCTCAAAATTTCTTCTTTCCTTTTTTTGCCTATGCCACTTTGCATTTTTTGTGGCCTCCTGCATGCTTGTCCAAAGTTCTGCAAAAGGTAATCTCACGGGAGAGAGCTCCAAGTAGCTTCCCAAATTTGTTTCTGTAATAAAGCCACCCAAAGCTCCAGCCTCACACAGCTCACTCCTAACTGGGGTTGTGTTGCTAACATAAGAACCTGAATAATGACTGATGAGTGTTTGTGCCAAACTCTGCAATCTGCCTCAGCTGGGTTCATGGCTTTGTTTATCACTGCTCAAAACCAGATCAATAGAGTGGCTTACAGCTGCTAGATAACAAGATATGCACTATGACCTCCTCTCTCTTTCCTGACTCCAGGCTTTTATAACTCTCATAAAATTGACTTTCAAGCAATCTCTTCTCCAGTGACCATTTGTTATATTGCCAAGTGTATATGGTCTGTTTCGAGCCTATAAGCCACCATTTCATGAGTCCCATGTGCCTTTCTACTAAGGAAAGACAGGTTTTTATCTATTCCTTTCCCTCCTTCCCCTCCTTCCCCAGGGAGACAAAAACGTCAATATTTCAGTCTCTCACCTCATGCAAGGTAGTATCTACAGATTCTCTTCTACAATGCTTCGTTTTCAGAAAGAGATAAAACTTGCAAAACCTGACCACAAATGCTGCTAGTACAAAGAAGTCATGACTGTTTTTCTGCGTTTATGACTTTTTTTCATTTTTCTACAATGCAAGAACTTTTCTCTTTGGTATGTTTATTGGAATTACAAATGTTGGTGTTGCATTTGCATGTTAATTAAGTTGTCTTGAAGGAAGCTACTTAATCCTCTAAACAGCGTTAACTGAAAAAATACACTGATGTCACTTGTATGTATTCATCTGAGAGACAGAGATAAGACATGGTACAGAAAGATGCCTTTTTGTGAAAAAAGCTGGCTATCAAAAGGGGACTTGCTGTCAATTTCAGGCATCAAGTCCCTGCTGTTGATATGCACATGGGCAGACCCTGCCCTCTCAAGAGCCGTTACACACCACACACCTCAGTGCAAAGCAGTGGACTTTGTAATAACACTGAGAGCCCAAGTCTGCTCTCTGAGATGGCAATTTTCCAACTTACATCGGTAACAAGGCAAATTGGAACCAGACAGATTTATTTGTAAGGGTTAGTAAAGACTTTCTCACATGAACAGCTTTTGAGATAGCTGCCAAATGAAAATTAAATGCCATGGTACCATGTTTATTTATGCATCTTTTATCACCGCTCTTATTTACATGATCCTGGTAAATTTTTATGTGTTTTACAGTGCAAACACATTTTTACCGCACACTTGAAGCATCAAGTTCATATTCATGGAGCTAAGTGGTAAAAAAGCCTTCTGTTCAGCCTTTTTGAACAGAATATGTGTGTTCACGCATTTCCCACGGGAGTTGAAAGTTCACACAACTTCAGAAGCTCCAGGTGCTCTCCTAGTCTCATTTCAGAGATCATTTTCATGAAAGACCCTCTGAGACCCACCCATATCTGCAGCCACATTCCACCTCCAGATGGTGCCAGGAAGCTGAACGCGAGTGAGATATCAAAGCTATCATGTCAATACTGCAAATCATTTATGATGAAAATTTAAAAACACTTTGAAAGATGTTACGTCATAAGAACATGGCAGAAATTAATCTGACAAGGGCAATAGTGCCAGCTGAGAGACTTATTAGTTCAGGAACAGCAATCCGTGAATCCATCTATATTGCTCTTAGGTTCCAGCAGTTCAACCTTTGTCCTAAACAGCTTGTGCGTTTACATACTGCAACTGGCACTAGAAGTCATCCATGATAAGCTTCACTGAAGGGGTAGATATCCTTTCAATATCCATAGTTTATACAGTCTAACAAAGCAAAAGCTGAGGAAGGATACAACAGCTCTGTTAAACTGCTTCTGTTGGGTAGATATGGGAAGCTGAAATATTTATGTAAAAGAGGAAAGCTGGCATAAGATCAAATGCACAGATGCCTTGTCATGAAGTGGGTTTCTGTTCAGCCTTTTGAAAGGGGCAAAACAATCAGTTTGAAGACAGAGTTATACCAGATTGTGAGGGAGGCTAAAATAATATAGGTATTCTGAGGAAAGCAGGAAATGGACTCAACAAGCTAGTAAGTTCCCTCCAGAATTATGTTTTTAGATGGTTTTGGTGCTGGCAATTAATTTTCTCTGTCTTTCCAGCATTACTTGTCATCTTGTGTTCTAAACGATTTCCCACAGCTTAGTGGGAAAATATCATGACTCAGTTAAGGGAGGTTTATTTTAGACAAATTAAATTAACAGCAGTATTGCACTGGTTAAAAAGAAATTCATTTTTTGCTATAACATACAAGAGAGAATAAATGCCTACAGTCTATCAGGTTTTCAAAGATGCATGTTCTTTTTCCCATTGTTTTAGAACAAAAAGACACATAAGCTTAGCATATATTATCCCAACAAGTAGCTATGAGATTGGCTATTTAGATAAAAATAAGCTCTAAATGTAAAGACCAAACAGGGTTCCTAAACAGATGTTTGCCTTTTCTGTATAAACACAGAAAATCCCATGACTTAACTTATGGATAAAACTTTGGCTGCTGAAGTGCTGTGTGCATCAGATGACTGCTTCCTATGCAGACTGTAACCTATACAGAGATCCTTCCTGATTTGGGAATTTTCCAGGATTTTTTAGGATGAACAAGTTTGTAACATATGGGGTTTTTTATACATATGTATTTTTAAGGGCTGTAAATGGTCCTTATGCAGGGCTAGCTCCAACAGAATCCAGGTGTCAAGTCCCCAGCCCGTACCTGTTTCACACACAGAAAGCGGCAGAGCTGGTTGGCAGGAGAGGCTGAGCCCAGGGGTAGATGGGGACTCCCATCCCCTCCACACTTCAGGTGCCCAGGTCAGGGCTGGGAGATGGAACGTTAGCAAGGACAACGTGTGGCACAATAAGAAGAATCCTGCAGAATGAAACAACTGGATTTGAGTATTCTATATTCACACTGTTTGCATTTTGTGGGGCTACTGTGGACTAGGCATGCTAAGTGTGTTCTGGCAGGTTGTCTTTTGGCTTCATGTCATCTGCAAGGGTCTGTTTGGAGAGGTCCCTCTTCAGTGCAAACCGAAGTGTAGTTAAATAGTGACGATTGAGAGATTCCCTCAAAAAGCGCACCCCTGATGTGAAATGAAACACAAACGTAGACCTCTTGCAGGCTGGCACCCATTTGAAGTAGCAATGTCTAAAGTCTTTTCAAATTCGGAAAAGAGAAAGTGTTGGTATCCCATTTCTCTTTGCCCCATATTCTGCGAGTTAGCCATATTCTCAGTGTCCATATTATGTCAAAGGTGTGGAGGTTTGCAAGCAGTATCAAATGTTTCTCTGCTGTGCCTTGGAGTGAGCATCAAGCATGTAGGACACTACCTGGTAAGAGCTGCTTTTTCACGGTGGCAGAATGCTGACAAATAGAAGACATCATTGCCAGCAGGGTGGGAAGTGGCATGAAAGCAGGCCAGTGTGCCACTGCCTGAAGCAACAGCTACAGCTCATGCAAGAAAAAGTAGTGGTACAGACTTAGGAACCATTTGCCCTTTTTCACCTGCTTCAGGCACGACCTCGTTAAACTGTATGTATTTAGCAAAAAGGAATCACAGGGAAGAAGGTATGAGAAGCTCTGGCTTAACAGAGTGCTTGGAGTTGAGCCTTCCACCACCAAGAAGAGTGGCAACAACCGCCACACCATGCACCTCCACCTTCCCACGGAAGCTCTTTCTCTGAGCCAAGGGAATACAAGGAGCATGGCATTTGAAGAGAAGGCACTTGAAGGACACACATTTCATGGGAGAGGGGTTCAGGATTCTGCTTTTGTTTTAAACTACGCTTCATTCAAAGTGAAAGACAAAGATGTCAAGGATGAATCCAAGAATCCAAGCCTGGATCCAGTGCGAATGAAGACTCCTCCAGCTGAATGTGTTGAGGTGGAAACCACTGTCTCATACTGAGGCAAATGGGATTTGGCTTCTAAGGGACAATCTGCATTGCAGTGAGGAGTTAACAGGGCTAACTAGCTTATATGGAGCTAATATGACTGTAATAGCATTGCTAGTATGAGAACTAGCTCAGGTGTCTCTTCCCTGCTCTTCACTGTACCGTGTAAAGTGACTACTAGCTTCTGAGTCACCAGTGTAGGCTGCTTACTGTTTGACTGGCACCATTCTGGATGGATGCAGAAACAGAGCCACAGATGACCTGAGAAACTTCCCATCAAACACACACATCTAAGATCCCGTTTGGAAGCCGCCTGGTTTTGGTGGATACGGAGGAAAGGTTCATGCATTTGGATGTTGCAGCCAAAGTCTTACCAAGCCTTTCTTTGGATGGAAACCTTATTTTTTAAAGCATATTCAGCGGCCCTCATCCAATTCAACAGAAGTGGAAACACTGACTCTAACAACCTGAAGGCTTGGAGTGGCAAAGTGCTTCTGGAGGAGAACATCGATTCTCCCTCACCCTGCTCGGCTGGCCAGCACCACTTTTAATTAGCAGCTGAAGTCACGCAAAATCATCAAGATTAATTTATAGAAAATTTGTCTCAATAGAAATGTATGACTGAAACATGTAATTTGGTTTAGTGCCCATTTTAGCTGTATTGCTAATGAAAGGAGGGAGGGAAGCTATATGCAGAGAGGTAGCAAAAGAAAATGTAATGTCCTGCTAATCAGATGGGATTTAGCAATCTATGGTGGGTTTTTACCAGCTTTCACTTCTCAACCACTTAACTGGAGAAGTATTCTTTCACTTTTTATTAGGAACTACAGATATCTTTCTGTCAGTCCTCTTGAGAATCATATCATAGAATGGTTTGGGTTTGCAGGGACCTTAAAGACCACCTAGTTCCAACCCCCCTGCCATGGGCAGGGACACCAGACCGGGTTGCTCAAAGCCCCATCCAACCTGGCCTTGAACACTGCCAGGGAGGGGGCAGCCACAGCTTCTCTAGGCAACCTGTGCCAATGTCTCACCACCCTCACAGTGAAGAGTTTCCTCCTAATATCTAATCTAAATCTACCCTCTTCCAGTGTAAAGCCATTATCCCTTGTCCTATCGCTACATGTGCTTGTAAAAAGTCCCTCTCCAGCTTTCTTGTAGGACCGCTTTTGGTACTGGAAGAGAATTACCAAGAGAAAGCAGCTGTTATTCTTCATAATATATGGAAATCTTGGAAATCTTACCCTTAATGGATAACCAAGGCTGCTAACGAAGTCAGTGGGACTTTCAGGTGGTATTTTAACACTTTCTTTGGTAGCCCAATAAAATGAGGGGTAAAATGAGAACAGTGAAGTTCTGTAACGCATATGACACTCTATACACTAATTTTCACACAAATAAAAGATGACTTGCCTTCTGTTCTAGTGGTGAAAACACTCTAGGTGCAATAGGCTGCGAATGAGGAATGAACTATGTAAGCATTGAAAATCTTCAATTAAATCTACTGAACTTCATGAACTTTCAAAACTGTCACTTTTGTTCTAAGACTGTATATATACATATATATAAAATGGAAACACCTGTGAGAAAATGACCAGTTGGTACATACACTGTAAATCTTTGGGAATGAGAAAAACTGCATCAACCTAGTTTCTTTTTCCAGATGGAAGAAAATCAAGGTCTTAAATCAACACCTGAGTGACACAAAAACTAGGAAAGGAGAAGTTAATTCATTCCTTTTTCTGCCCAGTTGCCTTGATGTCAGACTTGGAATTGCGTCTAAAAATACCATGTTTTTTGGATTAATGACATTTTTTAGGACTTTGGGTCTGAATCAAATTGGTACAACTCAGTAGAAATATACAGGCATAAAACTGTGGCAGAGAAAAATGTTTCAGAACAACTTTGTTTTCCGTATTTTACCTTCTCAGATTGTGCCTGGCCAATGGATCCTAGGAGAAGGTTCCTAGTAACTACAGGCATAGTAACATGGAGGCAAATTACATCCAGTGTGTAAGTGTTCTCCGTCAACTCTACTGTCATCCATATTCAGGACAGGTGGAATTAGGTTACAAATAGAAGAAAAAACATCTTGGAGAAGAACAGTTCTGCAGTCTCCAGAAACAACCATGCATGTCTTCAAACCAGCCTTGCAGAAAGAGCAGATCCACAGCTTTGCTTTCTTTCCAACCATTTGTGGCTGGAGATCTAATGATCATAATCCACAGCTTCATTTCCATTCCCAGTGGAGGCTGTGGCTGGCAGAATGGACAGACTCTATATGCTCACTGGCCATAAACTAATCTCTAGAGAATTTTCTGTGTTGAGAATTATTTTCAAATGGATTAACTCACTCTGTGTGCCAAGACCTTGCTTCATGAGATTGTGATTTCAGTGTAAGTAACAGGCACAGCTACTCTCAGCTTTACTTTGACAGTTAACCAAATTAAAAGCAATGGATGGCTTAGAAAACTGCCTTACATCTGTTTGTTTGAGTTTGAGTTATTAACCCATTAAGAACTCATAACCTTGCTTATTTTTCCCGGCACTCCCCAGCAGCCCCCGGCTTGACTAATTAATCTCGCATAGCTAAAGCTTCATACACCAGTGACGTTATCCCCCATTGACTCAAAGGTAAGTGAGGGTGCAGCCAGGCCCCCGAGAAGTGAAGAGCAGATGATTGTCTCATGTTGGCTAGGTCACAGAGTAAGGGATGAGGACTTCCAGATCCCCCTCATTTCTTTGCCCCACAGGGCAATGATTGCTCATGCGATCAGTCCCATCTGCCTTGATGATACCTCTTTTCAGTTTTCCTACAGCAAGATGTAAAGGTCATGTAAACTTCAGCAAGTTTTACCACATTATAGGGGTTGAGCAGCCTCTTACATACAATACTAATTTTTAATGAAGTTCAGCCATAAATAAAATATGAAGAACCTTTTTGCTTAGTGTGAGCTGTCTTTGTACCATCTCGTGAAATGATTTCCTGAAAAGCTGAAAACCCATTGCTAGTTAGTCAGCAACTTTAGCTGGTCTCTCACACTCAGTTTGGATTAGCTGACCGTCTTTAAACCTCCATGCAGTAATTTTATTCTCCACTGCAAAAAAGCCTGTCATTTGTTTAAACCTGAAAATATTTTTCCCAGCTACAGCGTGTAAAGATGTTGAAAACCAGCAAACAAAAAGACTTACTGCATGGTGCTCATGACAGCCTTTTACTCATGGTCCCTGTGGGGACTCTGTAGAGATAGTGATGGATAAGCTATGACTCTGAGGCTCCTTGAACAGTTTTCATCTCAGTAGCGTTGCTGCAAGAGTAGACACACACTCACAGGTGCTGAGAGTGGGCACTGGTGTATTGATCCAACAGCAGCAAGTGCAGACATCAGAGATGGAGTATCCAGCACGCATCACCCAGGCTGCATTTACAAATGGAAATTTCAGCCCTTCTAATTAGGCTGATAGGCCTCAAAATGTCAACCAGTACCCAGGGGTCTTTTTGAGCCTGAAGACAAACAGACAACAGATTTAAGAAGAATGTTTTCTATACCTTCATCTGAATTAGCTGAATGACTGGGAAAGGTTTTAAGACAAAGTGTCAGTAATGTTACTGCTACTGCACACTAATATCCTTAAATCCAGTACACTTAATCAAGTGTATGTATTCCAGGCACTGATTAGCTGTTTTACCTACATGAGGTTGCAAACATCACCTGGAAATTAACTGCAAGCACTTTAGCAAATCTAATAGTGTTCATAAACTTTGGGGGAAAAAAGATAATTTTAAAAGTTCATTATTTTTTAAAAATTAAGATATAAATAACCTGATGTTTTTAATAGTGTCAGCTAAGCCACCTACTTTTTAAAGATACTTGCAAAGTTTTGAGAGCTCCCTTTATAACATGGTCAAGAAGCAAAAGCAATTACACACATAAACTTTTAGTACAGCATCATGAGTCACTTCAGGGTTTTTGAAAGTGTTTCACACTTACAGACACAGAGGTACTTTGTGGCATTTGTAAAAGTGTCTGCAGATACCTAAGAAGAAGGGTGCCAAGAAGGCATCTGTTATGAAGCCAGATAGATAACTCCATTTGCCTCACTTTTTATACACATGTGGCTGAAATAATACTGATCTGCATCTCACAGGAATGGAAAGTTTGCTGGAAGTGTTAAGTATTAAACAAAAAATCTTTCTAGGTTTCACTGAAGAGAAAGCTCTTACAGAGTTGGCAAAATTTTCCATGTCTCTCCTTTCACATGTCCAAAATTAACAAAACAGAATTTCAGGTCTGACTACAGCTGTGAATTGGTGGGAAACACAAAAGTATGCAGAATATAAATCTGACCACCTAAGAAATCCCCATTGTGTTCCAAATCCCCAAAACCAACAGTTGAACACATAAGTAAAATCACTGAAAGGATATGTTTCCAGACAGTAATTATTCTTATTTATGGTATAAATGCATTTTGGTGTGGTTCGTATTTAGCAGGGATTATAACGAAATCCTGACTACTATTTCAGAAGTTGCATTTTTGCTTCATCTCAGAGAAGGTGTTGAGTTGCAGCCTGTAAACAGTTGCAAGGCTCACACACCGATGCTGAGTAAAATACTGCCATCTTTTGGTTGTACTCAACAGAAACAGGTAGAAAAGACCAAGATTTCTCTTCAGAAAGGCAAGCAGCAGTTGCTACCTCCACAGTAGTTTTTCCTGACTACAGTTGTTTGCTATAACCCCGTTATCCTTGTCCCCAGTCATGGACTGTAACTCCATAGGTGCTGTACAAACCCTGAACAAAAAGTGGTCCTGTTCCTAAATAATGAAAAAAACCCCAAAACCCCAACAACAAAACCGAAAAATGAGAAAGAGAGAGCAGACAGATGTGGAAGCACAGCAAACCTGTGAAGCAAACATATGGGGGCTAAGAGGCAGCGGTTTCAGTATTACTGTAGGGTTGAGGAAAGGTTTCTAGACTTTTGGGTTCTCTCAGCTCTAAAACTAAACTCCAAAGAGCTTGCTTTTTCATGGCCTTATAAAAAATATGCCCACATTACATAAGTGTTGGAAAGAATTTTGATAGGAATCCTTTTGCGGAAAGAATATCATTGAACCATCAAATGGTTTGGGTTGGAAGGGAACTTAAATATTACCTAGTTCCAACCCCTCTGCCACAGGCAGGGACACCTTCCACCAGACCAGGTTGCTCAAAGCCCCATCCAGCCTGGCCTTAAATACTGCCAGGGAGGGGGCATCCACAGCCTCTCTGGGCAACCTGTGCCAGTGTCTCACCACCCTCACAGGAAAGAATTTCTTCTTAATCTTGAAATTCTAAATAGCACCACTGTTAGATTAATTCTACGCACCACCCCCACCCTGGCCCACCCCCCAGCTTCTCACTGGTTCCTCTACAGGTAAAGCAAGACTAGCACAGACACAGACCTTGCCTTGGAAATCACCTTCCCTGAAAAGAGATTTTTTTTCCCCTCCTGAAGCCATCAGGAAGACTGAGCAGTAGTGCTGCTGAAGAGAGACTCCCTGCCCAGGCTCTCCCTGGGGGCCGCCTCCGCAGGTGGATGTGAAGTCATTCATGTGCACTTGACCTTGCAGAATAAATCATTTACAGTTTAACACCTTTCCTCTTTCAGGAAATTACCTTCCGCTTCTTTAATTTAAATTATATGATAGTACCTTTCACAGGAGAAGCCATGCAATGACACAGAACCCTAGATTACAAGCAAAAATGAGCAGGTCTTTTTTCTCTCCTTCCATTTTGGAATTCAACATTTTTGTCTATTGCGTTAAGTCTGGCCCCGGGCTTTCCCCTTTCCTACTGTACACAAATGACACCTCTCACACACAGAGATCTGCAGCATGTTACAGCAAAAATACCTGTTTTCAAAACACAATAATCCATAAATCCATCTGATGATAAAGCATTACCATTCAAATATTTGTTATCCTTCTGCACAGTAATGAACAGAAAAAAAATGAATTACCTCTTCTGCTGTTAAAATGCAATTGCCAGTTGTACATCCAGCAGCAGTTAGCATCTGCCTAGCACATATCTCAGTCTGTCAGAAAAAACTAATGCCTATGCTTTGCCAGGATCATTGCTTATTAGGTTGAGGATTATTACTGCATGCATACACCTGTGTTGGAGGCTTTTATAGAATTTAGCTTCCTAGTGGTTGGGTTGTGTGCATTAGGCATTGGAAAACTACTGCTGATTGGTCTCCTGCAAGCATTCAAGAATCCTGTAAGGCAGGCTGGTATTTTTTGAGACAGGTTCAAAACAACATCCACCTAGAAAAATGTGCTCGTATCAAATGCACATAACTCAGATTAAATGTATGAATTGTTAACACAGATATTATTCCACAGGTATATATTTGTCTTGCCCATATTTTTTGCCAACTCAGCCTAATCTTAATTATAAAGGCTAAAGCTTAACTTTCCCACCACTGAATCTGTAAGTCAGAGACAGATGTGCCCTCTCAGCTAATGGGAGCAGCTGCACCCAAGGAAAAGACATATTCCAGGGGCAAATAGCTACTGTGCTGTGCTTCCAGGTTCCAGGCAGAAACCTGGCTGAGAGAAGCTGTTCTTTCTTTGAACCCCTGAGCCTGATCCCATTTACCTTCCTGAGCACAGCTCAGTTTCTAGGGTAACAGCAAAGAGAAGATAAACTTAGTTCTGGGAGAAAAACTATAAATCAAACCCCAGAGAAGTCTCTTCTTTTTGACTCTCAAAACCCAAAGACACCAACATTTTAGTGCTCTGCTGCACTGAAGTCATGTCACTGAAATGAATCACAGAAGTTGTAGTGGTTTGCATAGTAGTAACACCCCACCTACCCCCTCCCCTGCATAGTCCTGTTCTCTCAGTCTCTATAGCCCATTGACTGAGAGGAGTTAAGACACATTGACTCCATTGCAGGTGGAACACAAGAAAGCGATATAAGCAGAGCTGACTTTCAGAAACCTCTGAGTCCCAAACTCAGGTGCTTGAGTACCTATAAAGGCTTGCAATCTGGATTATTACTCTGGATTAGGAGAGGGACTCGTGTCTGAGGACACATCCTAAAATATCAGAGCGATCCTGCCGTCACATCTTCCAGCAGATCCCAGTGCAAGGAAAGCGTGCCCCGGCCTCCCACTGATTCACCGAGGGGAGAAGGAAGGAAACACGAGGTATGTGCAGTTTTCACATATAGTTCCCTAAAAAACCTCGTGCATAATGAAAATAAACACTTCAGTAACCCTTGCTCTGTCGTTCACCTAAGTCATTGCGTTTGGGACAGAACTCTTCATTCAGTGTTCACCACACAGGTATTCACATGGTGGGTTTCCTATCAGCCAGCCAATTCTGCTGTGGACTTTCTGGTTGCTGTTAAAGTTACGACACATGCCCAGCAGCCATGCGACTGAGTTGTCTGTTCTTGTTTTCCAAAGGTGGTAATGCTAACTATGGAACATGACAAGTATTCGGCAAATTGGCTTTTGCAGAATGCAAATGTCGATCTTCTCATTCAATTACATTTTTGGCCAGGATTGTCACAAAGCCTTCAAAGTGTTCTCTTAGGGATTTGTAATCACTAATGCCAAGAAAAAACAGCTGTCATCTTGCTAAAAAAATCTACTGAATTTTGTAAGAAACCTTGCTCTTGTATAACATGGCTGCTCTTGTTGGTACCATGTATTACATCTGCTGCAAAATCTTGTTCTACAACTAGATCTAAACTGGGAAATAGAAAGCAAATATGTATTTTACAAATGATTCCTGGTTAAAACATGCTTCTGAATTCATAACACACTGAAATCCCTGTAATGCCTGAAACGGAGTTATTCAAAATACTGTTCTCTATAATTTAAGCACAAATCTTGCCTTGGGTACACCTGAGTGGCGGGCATGAATTGTATGGGCAAATGTTGATGGGCAATTCATGTCAAAAGATGAACTTGAAGCATGGATATATTGTTCATGAAGAACATTAGTGAAAGCCAGTGTTAGTTTTTGTAGGTTTTAAATGAAATTGTAGGAGACTATAGATTCCTGATTCTGGAATCAAAGAAATGATAGCTCTCTAAATTTCTCGTAGAACAAAATGTGTGCTTAGCATTGACTTTTAAATTAATTAAAATAAAGTGACCATCAGTTTCACTGCTCAGCATGTCTCCACAGACCAGCTGCAGAGCCATCATCTACTACAGGTTCATGAACTAGTAATTCAGAAGTATGACAGACGTTACTTTTCCTGAGTGGTGAAAAATGTCATGGAGATGACATTTTTGTGGGACATCACCTAATATAGTTTTCTGAGACAAACATTCTGAGAATGAAACCATCTTGCTCCTCCATTTGCACCAATTTTATTTTTTAACCATGAATTTCCAGCGTAAAAAATTCAAAAGGTTTATTTTTGATTAAGCTTAAATGAAAGCTTACCCTAAACATCAAAAGTTGTATTTTAGCTCTGCTCCATCATATCATGATGGGCTTAGAAGATTTGAGATTTTACCTTAAGATGGATTACACAGGAAGACTAAGCAAATTAAAGTTTGAGAGGGACTGTAGGGAAAAAAAGTGGAACTAAAGCAACAGAAAGACACATGAGAAATGCATTATTCATCTTCTACCTATATTTTTTACAAAAACAGAATCTCTTTCCAACTAGGACACAATGTATTTTCTAGTGGTGAAACATCTTGCTGGAGGGACTTGAAGCAACAGAGGAAGAGGGTCTTCTTTTTCCGTAATGACAGGCTGTAGTGCTAAGCACATTGATTGGAAGTGATCAGAATAATTAGAATTGTGGTATAGAAAATTTTATTTTTAAATTCTCTGTGATGCCTACTCTTAAGAAGTTCAGTTTGTGTTGCATGGGAAATCTTGTTACTATGCTTTGACAGACTGTGCTTTGCTTTAAAATGGATGGAAATAATTTTCATCCTCCAGAAAACAGAATATGTTGATGGAAAAACTACGTCTCCAGGACCAATTGCTAAGAAAGAAGCAAGAATGGGATGGCACATTAGAAATATAGATTCTGCTCCTGACTTATATAGACACAAAAATTCACTAGCTAGTAATTTGAAGTCCCTAGCCAGATTCTTTGAATATTAATGAAAATCTCATAATGACACAAAATGTTTCTTTTTTATGTGTATATAAATCAAATGAATAGACCCACTATTGGGCTTGTTGCATATTATTCCATTTAAAAACCTCTAGTAACTTCAACTTCATTTAACTTCTGATTCTTCCAGATTTACTTACATTATTTGACATTTTTTGTAGTTCACTTTTTAGAAAAAAAACACCGTGTATAAGCCCAGTAACTTTTAAGTTCTTTCTCTGTACTTTTTGTGGGTTATTTTTAACTGGGGTCAGGTCTGAAACATCTTTAAATAAGTGAAAGCTTTTATAAATGAAAGTTTTAATTCTCATGGAACCAAATTAATCTAGAAACTAGAGATTTAAGTAAGAAAAAAGAAGTGCAACAACCAGCCTTTCCTCTTAAGGAAATCATGCCAAACATTATGGTACTCATCATCAAGAACATAAAGGAAAAAGTTGTACCTCTACTCCAATTTAAGTCCTGACCATGGATGTGACCCTTTGTATCACCCAGAACATAAGCAATTACTACAGCTGGTAAATTCTTAGGGACAGATCCCAAACCCCTTGTGCCCTTGTTCCCACCACCTCTTACACAAGTGCTACTCGGTCATGGTGTTGACACACGTCAGCCTGCGTCTCAGTTGATCACTGCTTGCCTTGTGTCGCATGGTTGTCCAGCTCAGGGATCTGGATGGGGTAACTCAGGATGAGCAGCTGATTTATATGCTCAGCTCTCCTCTAAAACCAAGGTATAGGAGCAGTCAGAGGAGCTGTGGGCTAAGTCTCTCCAGTGGAGCTGTGACACGAACAAGGTATACTCTTGAACCTGACAGCATGGAAGGTGTCTGTGGCTCTGTAGCTTAGACGAACCCAGAGAGTCCTGTACATGTGAGAAAACCTAGAGAAATCAAAGTAGGCAGCTGTCTACTCTAAGACGCACCTGACCTGTGTTGAGAAATAGTGGACCTGGCTTTAAGCGCATTAGTGCAGGTACTGTTCGTAGTGAAACCATGGCAGCAAATATTTCAGAGCTTGTACAGAACCTGGCAGGCCCAGGTGATTGATGCCCAAGTCAGTGTCACTTACAAAAAGCTGTTACCCAGGACAGGTGGGATGACAGAAACAAAAGCAAGTGTCCACAGGGTACAACTAAATTTCCCACTGTAGTAGAGACATGACCTTTCAGCTACCAGCTAATCTCCATGCTGTGAAACAAATTTAAGACTTGTGCCAATATTTTAAGACATATAATTTCATCCTCCTCTGATCCTTTTCTTCACCCTAGTCCATTCTTCTTCTGTACATCTAATTCAGATCTTGGTGGGCTCCACAGCTGCCTCCTTCCTTCTGCTGGAAACAGGTTGCTGGTTGAAGGAAGCATAAGGCTCACATCCAGTATGAAATGTAACAACTGCTGCAAAAAAATTCATCTTTATTTCAAAGGAACTGCTAAGTGGTTGCTAAGAAAAGATGTAGCACTTTGGCAAGAGCACATTCAGAAATATGAAACAGCTCAGTGCCCGACCTTGTCCCTGTGGCAGATCTGACATCTGTGTGCATTGCTAGCTTGGACTAACAAATTACCCAGTATTTTCTATTAACATTCGTGCTGCCAGTTCTTATAATAAGTAGAGAGCAGATTTCAGCTGAGCTGGAGGTGATGTTAGAAAGCCAACTGCCGCGTTATAGAAAAGCTCTGACATCCAGTTGTCTCAGGCACTGGTGGGGGGGTAGGATGGCAAAGGTAGAGAAAAATACCGCTTCCCCTTCCTCATCTCAAGAGATGGTCTCTGAATAGGAATCGGGAAACTCATAAGTTTTACTCCCTTTCTATTGCCCAGGAGAAAATCTCTCCTCAAACAAAAATCAGATCAGAAAATAGTGCAAGGGTGAAGAGCTCTGGGTCTGCATGTTAGCCTCCTGCAGCCCCTAGGACTTTGATAAGGTGGACGCAAAACTCCTTGAGGTGTAAGAGGGACTGACGTGAGTATTTGGGAAGCCCACACAGATGAGGAGTACTGTTGGGTGGTAGGATCACTCTGAAGCAGCAGCTGCAGCAGAGGCTGTTAGGGAGGCTGTTTGGGGATAGCATTAATTCCTGGGTACACAGTGATCAGACGTGCTTGCAGGAGCTAAATATGGAACAGTGTGTATCACAAATATTCCTCTGTCTCTGTTGCTTGCATGCATACACAGGCACACACCTATTTCCAGAAGGGCAATGCAAGCTGAGGGCTCAGATAGTGAAGTCTTTTTCTTAGAAAGTCCTTTTTGTCAGAGGGACTCTGGTGTGATTTTTGAGCCTGTATTATTTGGCATACTGCAAATTAACAATCCAAAATCCTGCTTGTCTCTGAGGCACCTTTATTGCGGCCAGGCAACAAGGGAAACAGAAGAAGGCTGTGGCCCATCCAAATTCCAGTGGGAGCACTGGGAGGGATGGAGCTGACAGAGCGTGTAAGGAGAGAGAAACACCTGTAATCTGTTTTTCTAGGGTATGCCCTGGCAATGAGGCAGCATGGAGAACATCTCTGAGGGACTTCTATTGGGAAAAGGCTCTGCCAGCCAAATGCAAATATGTAGGGTGCCTGACCTGTCATCTGTAGTCCTTTGATCTTTCTTTCTCTGCTGACTTTTAACTTCAATTGGCAGCTGCGCTGAACAGCTGTCTTCTTCTCGGGACCAGTGTCAGCAATGCATGCACAGCCCTCCCTTGGCCACCCAAGGAAAAGAGAGAGAGATGCCAGTAGTGGTTTGGAGGATGAAACTTGCGACATACACTCGGGATAGGCCATGCAGCTTTCCCCGCATTCCCTCCCTGGTTTGACTCTGGTCAACCCTGTTCTTTCTGGGTGACAGCAGGCCAGAGAAACACACGATCCCCAGAGGGAACAAGAATATAAGCTAACTCCCATCTTGCATAAAAGTAAGGGAAGTTGGATAAAGCCCAAATAACAATCTGAGCTTCCTGCGTAGTTCCCACTCTGCCTTTCTGAGCAAAAAGTTCCTTCTGCTGCCCTGGTTTCCCCTTTACTGCAGCAAAGACAGACGTTCCTGATATATCCCCCATTACAACAGTGAAGTGAGGTATAGATATTTGTGCTACCTGAAGTCTCGTGCCTTCTGAGGGCACATTTAACTTTGTGCCTGGATTTCTGAGAGCTTTCCTGTTACCTTCCCCTTACCTGCTGATGGCAGAAGACTCTGAGCATGAGTTGTGAATAGAAAAGTCATAGGATCTTCTTCGCAATTTCAAAATAATTTGAAGTGAGCATTCATTAAAGTGCAAAGCTACAGAGAGAATAGTCTAAATTTGCTGCAACCTTCAGAAAGAAAGCTACCAGAAAGAAAAATTCTAGTCCTGCTGTCTGCCTAGATATGCTGTGTGTTGCCCCTGAAGCTGAGTATCCCCCAGTAACCCCGAGGGAGGGAGGGGTCACTGGGGCTGGTTAAAGAAAGAAGAGGGGCATGACCACAATTAGTGTTCACACTCTGTAGAGTCAGGGAACAGCTGGGATCTGCTGTTTAGATCCAGACCCTGGGAAACGCTTCTCTGTCTCAAAACTAAGATGCGTCTTCAGAATCCATAGATAAGTGAAGCACCAACTGATTGCAATTCAGAAAGTCGGATGAAGTACAAAAATGAGAAAGAAGTTCATGTTGGCATTTCAGAACCTTGCAGAAACCTAAGTGAAATCATCCCCCAGAAACAAGACACCAACTCAAAAAAAAACTGTCTCACTGAATGGTCGTGTTGTTCTTGCTGTGACAGGCAAGACAAAGTTTCTGGACAGAGGTAACATCTTTTATTAGGCCAGAGAACATACTTGGAAAATTAAATAAGCCTTATGCACACAAGTTCTTGTCTTAAATACAGATAATATCTTTTGTTAGACCACCTTCCGGAGACCCACACTCCTCTGTTTTAGTAGAAAAGGGTTGGACAGGGTTCTTGGGGAAGTCTCAAAAAATATTAGACACCTCTGTGTGGGTACCTGAACCTAAATATTGTTTCTAGGTAAAGAAAATTGGGTTTGCTCACAAATTCTCTTTTAGTTTACAAGAAATATTCTTCCTCCACACTGTTCAGAAGGCATTTCAAAATCTTCTGACAGTAGTTTTATTATGATGCAATATACTCTTATCTCTTAATTCCAAAACAGGAATTACCAAATTTTTGTGTCTAACCCTAAATTTTAGTAGCTGCTTTCGCAGTCTTGTCATCATATGCTTTGTGCAGAATAAGGAGATTGTGAGAAATTTCAGTCTTGGGATGACATCAACTGTTCTCGCTCCAGACTCACAAACTGAAATCCGTGCCATCCAAAATATCTAAATATGGAATCAAGGTCCATTTTTTATAAGTAATCAATAGTTGGGTTTCAAGGCACAGGCTATGAGATATTGTGAAAAATCTGAGGATACTTTGGTTTCATTTCCAATATTCATTGGTAAATACCATCGCAGTAAGGATTCTAAGAATTTTAAATGTTTGCAGCTGTGGACAGGCAGAAGGGAAGAGTTTCCCTCCCTTTCCCTTATGGTTTCTCCTTATTTTACCACTGTCAAGCAAAGCAAAATGGTTCCACTGTTAGCAAAACAGCTACTTGGTGAAACCATGTAATGTGGCACCACTCTTTAGTATCTCAGGGTATGCACAGTACGTCACTGAGCTAAGCAACCACTCAACATCATACGTTAAGCCAATGATATTGTAATGACTGATGCAAATTTGAAGGATTTTTAGCAAAACTAGGCAAAGAGTCAGGAAATTTTTTTTTTCTTTTGAGAACATCAGAACAGGTGTTACCCCTAGGGCTAAGCTGGACTAACTGGGTCTTTCTCAAAGAGCAATAGGAAAGTTAGAGATTATAAATGAGGACACTAAAAACAGTTCCCATAGGAACATAAGAAAGTAACTTAAAGGTCTCTTATGTTCTTTCAAATTTAAGGGCAGCTTCTGAACGCAAGGTATGACTAGCATATGGACACAATCTCAACTTCACACATGAATCCTCATCCCTTGTCAGTCCACCTGGCTTACAGGTTGGTGTACACCCAGTTTGTCGCCTTGCTATGCGTCGCCAGCTGCTGCAGCCCGGGAACTGGGGTGGTGAGATCTTGGGCACCGCTGTGAAGGACAGTACGGATGCAGTTATTGACTGCTGCACCGAGGGAACACAACAGCAGGTGTTCTCAGTATTGCTCCCCACGTGATTCATTTACTGTCCCTTGTTCCGTACGATACTAGATTTTTTATTAGATCTTTACTAAAATTCATATTTGTTTGGAAGCAGGAAGTAAGCAGGAAATTAATGGGAGATGCTGGAATTCCCTAGCAACTCTTTTTTTTGTTTGTTTTTTTTTTTTTCTTAAGCAAAACAAGGAATTCAGATCAAATGCCACAGTTTAATTTCTGAAGCACCACCAGGACCTCAGAATTACAACACCAAATGGATGCCATCCAAAGCATGGTAGCCCGCCTGCTACATATCAGCATGACAGTAATGCTGCCAAAATGCTCTGAATCATAATATTTGAAACGAAAGGAGATTCAATTAATCAGGTATGTAAACTGCCCGACGATTTGTTTGTGGTAAGTTTTTTTGCTGGTACAACTCACTTTTTGAAAATGTCCAAGTTCGTAACAGGTAAATGAATTTCAAGCCATTTTTTAACACAGCTGTCTTTAGTAAGTGGTTTCATCTGACTTTGCACCAGATAACGTAGAATTTAACACCTATAGAAGCACTTTTTCATGTTGCTGAAAAACTATTAGAAGTACGTGCATTTGGTAACTGTGGTTGTTTTTGTAACTAAAAGCCATAATGGAGAATTTGAGAGGTACACATTTTATGAGCAACATGTGAAAAAATGACTCTTTATATTTTTATTTTTAGTTAGACAGCTCTAAAGGAGGTTCACTCCTTCTTTCTCACTGAATGTGACATTAGCACATTATTTTTTGGTTTTGTATTCTGGGAGAAGCTGTTCTTAGTTTACAGTGTAGGTCTGATCAGCAAAATTATGATATCGTGTATTTTCTGTATTCCTGACATATTTCTTCAGAAAGTTCTTACTTTGTTTAATGAAATACTTTTACTTCTAAATTTTGGAACAAAATCTTGTTATTAATACAACAAATAATACCTAGAAGGTCTGCCTCTAGGCTTCTATTGGGGAAGAGATTTTATGAAGAGATTCCACAGCATCTTTTTTTCTGTCCTGTTATTCTATAATGATAGGTGCATCGGTTTGTCTGTCTTTAAGCCAGAGAAAGTGGAAAAATCTGACAAGTGTGATCAGATAAAAGGTTGAATCCTGCTGAGGTGGAATAATACGACTACGATGATCACTTTACAGGCTTTAACTGTGATCCACAAATTTTAAAGACTCTTTTTAGGAGATCAGCAAGAACCAGAGCAAAGAGACAGACTCTGGGATATTTTTCCTCTAGTGTTTTTGTCCAGCAATTCATTCCCCATAGGCTTTTTTTCTGCTGTAGAAAGACCAGAGCAGTAGAAGTCTGAAAGAGCAGTAACAGGCAGTAGTAGTAACAGAGAGGCACAGTGTTATGTAGTTTTCAAGCCATATGCTATTTCTGTGATACGCGCATTTCTGAAAACACAGATTTCAGCACACAGAAACCATAGTGCTTGTTCGATCTGTAAATGCTTAAAGTGTAAAGATACCCAAGGAAAATCCAGACCAAGCAGACGACCGACCCATCCCACCCCAGGCACGCCTGTTACGTTTTTGACACATTTTGAAGTTGCGTCCCTGTTCTGCTGCTGAACAGGGATTTACACCTGCTTGCTTACCAAAAAAAAAGTCCTTTCCCAGCCATAGAGCGAGAAGGGCGCCCAGCCCAACCTTGCTGCGCAGACCTGCCCCGCCACCAGAGACACCCTGCGGGGAGCAGGGAGGGGGGCAGCCGGGTGGAGCGGGGCGGTTGGCTCCCAAAATGCGGGGCGCTGAGTGGCCCCACACGACCCCCTCCTCCGGACCCCCCTGTCCCGGCAGGGGGCGGCCCGGGCTGCAGCACCGCCCCGGCGCGGGCGGAGCGCGGGGGGGGGGCAGCGGCGCCAGCAGCGCCTCGGCGTCCGTATTTTGATGAGTTTCTTTAATTTTTTATTTTATTTTTAAATGTATTTATTCTCCCCCGCCATCCCGGCTGTCTTCTCAGCCCGCCTGGGGCGGTGGAGGGGTGGGTGGAGAAGGCGACGGGAGGGGGCGGGCAGGGCGAGCCCCCCGCATCCATCTCCCGCGCAAAGTAAGCGCCCTCGGGAGGGTCCGGGGTGGGGGACGCGGAGGATCCGCGGGAGGCGGAGCCTGGCGGCGGTCGGAGCCAGGGCTGCTGCGGTCGCCGCTCAGGATGGCTCTGCCGGAGACTTAAGTGGCTTTTTTTTTTTATTCCCCGTGTGTTGCTCTGGATGATAGCGGCAGGTGGGTTTTTCTTACAGTTTCCTATGCCCCCCCTCCCAAATAGCTGTAAAAAAAGTTACAAACCTCGTAAACTGAAGTTGGCGGCAGAGGCTTTGGCTTGATGCGATGTTTAAAAGCTTGGGGGGGGGGGGGGGGGGGGGGAGCCGGGGCGCTGGGAAGGGGCTCGCTGTTCCCTGCGCTGCAGCCGCCCCGGCGGAGTCTCTGGGAGACGCTTCTCATCGCAGCCCAGGATCGGGTCCGTCCCGTTTACTGTTAACGCAGGCATTTCTGTGCAAAAAATGCCTCTTTGCACGTAGGAGGGGTTGCCTTAACGTTTGAAATACTATATAAAAGTAGCTTTTATTTCAAAAGCGGTGGTTCAGGGTTTTCTCACAATGTTTTACTGCACTGTTGGACTTTTTCCTCAAGGAAATCGTATGGTTTCAAATGTGGCAAATAGCCACGGACTTCATTGCATGTATTCTGCACTTACGTTGTTCTCGTTTTCATGTTTTTGCCTTTTTCATGAATGTGGATTCCTAAAAGCAAGTCTGTGAGTCTGCATGCAAGAGGTTCTCCCACAGATAGCAGGTTCTGGGAGCTGGGAGATACCTAAACATCTAGAGCCTCCTCTTGGTCTTCTAGATTACTTCTAAAGACCCGCCTCAGGGTCTCTTGACATCCTACAGTGTGACTTAGAGCATGGAAAAAATAGTCCAAGAATTTTGTCTTCAGTGTTGCAAAGTCCCATGCAGTCCCCTGTCTTTCAGCTGTGTTTGAAAAAAATTATTTCAGGTGATGCCTCTGGTTCTTGTTGCTTGCTGTTAAAAATAATTCAGTTTCTCATCTGGAAGACAAGGTTTAGTGTATAAAACCTTTAAAATATAGCATTGCTGACATAATTCTGGTATCAGGTCAAAAAATTGGTTCCTCCTCATGAAATTTCATCTGGGATTGTCTTTGAATTATGGTTGTTGGTTTGTTTTTTGTTTTTTTTTTTTTTTAAATTTTAACTTCCCGGTAGAAAATTAAGTTCATAAATGAAGGAAAAATCACTATTTTTTAATTGGTTTTAATATTAACTGAACAACAGTTTAATTAAGGCTGTAAATATAAAGGTTTCTTTATAGCTCCTCTGTATCACAATATAGAATACTACAGTGTAATAGAGTAGTGTAAGTTTTTTAGCAATATGATTTTGAAGTTTGATTTTTCTTTATTTTATGCAATTTTGTCAGCTGTTCAGTATTTAAAGTGAATTAAGCTTCATCTTTGATGTGTTGCACAACTTTGCAAGGGAAGATGGTAAAGAATCTGCCGATTAGAAATAATGAGTGGGTTCATTTAAGAAAATAACCAAACCAATCCTAACCCCTTAAGGTTAGTATGTTCAATACGTTAGTACTTATTTGGGGGCAAAGTGAGAAAGAAAAAACAGCTTCTCTGGTGTAGGACACCGCTCAAACTAACGTGTGGTGGCAAGTGCAAAAAGAAGCCTTACACTCTCCGTATTAATACCCGCATTCCCAGAAGCTGATACAACATCTTTGGAAACCTTTTTTTCCAGGAGACTGCTTCAGAGGAAAGTGCAAGCAGTGATGGGTGTCTGTTTTGCTCTATCTTTAGATTACTACTGTCAGAACCAGTTAACCAATGAAGCATTTAAGAACTGGTGACGTTAAATAAACTTTTGGTCTGTTTCAACTGGCCATATGTTTTGTATCATTTTGGGTATGTTTTCCATTCCACGTCAGCTCAAATGCAAGGAGACAAACCGTGTGCTCATTTATTTGTTTTGAATGCAATTGTAAGTTTCATTTTTTGGGTGGGTTTTTTTAACAAGCAAATTTGGCAGAATTAGAGTTCAGTCCTGCAAGCTCCTGAGTTTACTAGAAATTAGAAGGGTTCAGGATGTCCTGCTAGATCATGGAGACCTGGGGAGTGCAGAGTGTCACCTGTAAGCCAGACTTGTCAGAGTTGCAAATAAACCTCTGTTAAACCAAGCTATCTCTCTGGAGAAAAAATAAATAAATCAAGTGAACGTCCGAGCCCACAAGCTGATCTTCAGGTGTTTTGCAGTAATAATGTGTTTTGTTCAGTTAAATGCCAACATTAGGTAAGAATTGGACTCATTCTTCAAGGACTTTGTATGGGAGTTTAGAAGCTTTATTGAAATCTGAATTTGGCTTGTACTTCATCCAAAGGTGTAAAAAACTTAGCACTTTACAAACATGAGCTACTAACAGATTTACTCCCACACAGCTCAGATGTTCAGACATTTTCCTCTGCAGACCCCTGTCTCTTAAGTTCACTTCAAACTTTTCAAAGCACGTCTTTGTGCATCCTTTTTGCCATCTTTTGATTTCAAGGGGCTGCATGGCCTGACCTTCACAGTCTGCGTACCAACTTTTTAAAATGTGTCCTCCACTGAATTGCCAGTGCCTGCACCTCTTGCCTGGAGGTTAAGGCACCCTTCCTCAGTGCACCAGGAACTCATCCCACTGAAGCCTGATGGGTTGCGGTCAGTGGAGAAATGACCTGGGCACTGGGCTGTGCCAGGACACCTGGTGTCAGACTGATAAATTTTAGTCAGATGAATCCCATCCAGGGGAGTAAATGTTCTTTTACAAGCACTGTAAATATGAACTCTTAATATGTCTTCAGGAATGCAGGATGTATGTGAGTGAGTATAAAAGATCTAAATTTTTTTATTTATATTTTGAGCTTAATAGAGATACATACCTAAAATTAGTCATATTTCCTAAGGGGTTTATAACATTTGGCTTTGTCTAGCACCAAGGCTGTGATGCTTTAATGATAATGATAACTGTGATTAGTCTTGTGAAGTTAATTCCCACACAGAAACATTTATAATGGCATATTATAATCTTTGCTACAGATTATCTAGGTGTAACTAGTTCATCTTGGAAAAAAAAAATTGCGTCTGTAACCAAAATTAATCTGCCTGTAAATCAGATTTAAGTCTCTTCAGATTTTGAAGCCAGATTTTTCAATATGCTTTGCAGAAGGGTAGGCAGATAGAACTTCCCTTTGTTGCATTCCTCAATAAACCATCACATGCAAACAGATTAGACATAGCTGTCTTCGAAGTGATGGAAAAGAGATTAGTTTGGTAGAAGCTGGAGTGTAAGCAGAATTAGTAAAAAAAATAAAATTACAAATTATTACTTACTGAGTCTATTTCATTGTACATCTTGATTTCCTGTGAATTCTTCCTTCTGAAGATCTCCTTCAGCACAATGCCACCATGCTTTTTTGATACCAGAAAAAATAAATGCAGCTATTTGCCTTTTCAGTCATACAATTAGTGACTGAGAAGTGCTCAGCATCATATTTTTTAATCAGTGGTTATTTCATTTGTGTTTTTTTCCACCAAACTTTAGCTCTGTTCCTTTAAACACAATTACAAGTACATTTAAAGTATATTGACAGTCCCAGTTAGTTTCCTTCTATAACCTGCAACCAGAATTGGACAGGGGTTAATTTCTTTTCAAAATGGTAGAAAGAGGATTTCAAATGTTCTTTGTCTTAGATATGATGTACGTCCTAAATGGGGGGAAAAAAGCAGAAAGCATCAGCATTTCAGTTTGTCAGTAACCAAAAAGTAGAAGGCCTTCAAAGTGTACATAATTTACTGATCATAAAAAGTAAAGACAGACTGTATATATCACAATTTAAAACTACTGCAATAATGACATGTATTTAGTACAGTGAATTTGTGAAAGCAGGGAAATAGTAAGAGGAAATACTCGCTACAAACATTCACCATGACGCAAAAATATGGTAAAAGAAAAAACCCAAACAACCTCTCTGTCTTCAGTAAACTCTGAACTCTCATTTTTCCAGTCAGTTAACACATCTTTTCCTACAAGACAATTTCCAGAAAGCAGTGGTGCGAAGTAATATAGAAGATGCTCCATTTTAAAACCTGTGTTGTCATTCTAGGAGCACATGACTCATGAAAGAAAAGCTTTAATTTTTTTTAGTTCACAAACCTGTGGGTATCATGTATTTTGCACCAAGGAGTGGAAATTCCTGTATACATATATATATACACACACATTATGTATATCCATCTCTGTTTTTATAGAAATGTCTAGCAGAAGGCTAGCGAAGGAGTTATGCATCCACATTAAGCACTCTGCTATTGCTTCACAACATACACAGAGTGTATTCACTACAAGCGGGTATACAAATTTGTCCTGGTTTGACTGTGACAGAAGCCTAGGCCAGCCATGCTGGGCAGGCTCAAGCCAGCCAGGGCAGCTGACCTGAGCTAGCTACAGCTGTAGCCCACACCGCAATGTCATGGTCGTTACAAAGGGAGGAGGTCTACTGAGGAGAAGGAGCTCCTGTGAGGTCATTTCCTGCTGGGGTTCCTCCTGCTCCTCCTTTTCTGCTGAGGCTTACTCTGAAGTACATCCTGATGACAGCGTGTTCATTTGGCTAAATATTTCCTGTTTGTACCGGTGGTGTTTTCATTAAACCTATTGTATTTTCACCTACGGGTCTTCTCTCCTTTTTCCTGATTCCTTTCCCTGGTTGGGGAGGATTTATCAGGCAATAGAGCAACTGTTGCAGTTTAGCCCTGGTACAGGCTAAACATAGACAAAATTCATGTCTGGTGGGAGAGAGATGTGAAGCTTTGGGTGTTTGGCTGCTTTATAAACAATGGAGAATATCTGTTCACTGGTAAAAGTGGGAGAAGTGAAACTGATAGCACAGCTGTGCCGATCTTTGTAAGCACGAGAGCTTCAGGGACTGTGCTTGAAATTATTCTTTCTGGGTAAAGAAATACTTTCTCCTTCTCCTAAAATTGTCATCATTTTAGTTAAGGTATAGCCAAGACTGAATCTTTGCTTGGTGTGGATTGACTTAATGTGGATACAATTCTTCCTCTGGGAAGCTGCTGCAAAAGATACACCTTAGCATGCATTTTCTCATCTGAGGAACTTTGCTAGGAAGGTGCAAATAACCTTCTCCATGCTAAACTGTGAGCTAGGGAAAAGCTCTTTAGAACAAAACTCTTTAGAACAAAACTCTTTAGAACAAAACTCTTTAGAACAGCCAAGGAAATGTCAACAAACTGATTTTTTTTCTGTTGAAAATCAGAGAAGAAACCAAAAAGACTAAGAAATACTTGTTACAGTTCAAAAAAGGGAGAAACTCTTAGTGAATTATATACCTTTTTTTGGTCTTGGTATGGAAAGAGTTGGTTTTTTTACCATTTGTTTTCTTCTGTATTTTCAGAAAGACACCCACTGTCAGAGGAAACAACAGTAGCTACCCATTGGTAGAAGGGCTGCCCATTTACTCTGATGGAAGAGACCATGCTGAAGCACCTTTTTAAGATACCTTCCATTCTGAGCCTCAAAAAAGAACATCTAACATGATCCTGGGTTTAAATAACAAAGGTGGAGTTGAGGTGACTGTTTACTTTGTTCTGCTGCCCTGGAGTTAGCTGCAGAGCTGACCACTGGAAAGGCACAGTGCAGGAAAACACTCCTGTGCTGCCATACGGTATTTCACACCTGCATAACCATCTAAGAGGTATCTCAGCTGAGTGAAGATCTCAAGACTCCTGTGATGACTTGACCTGTGATGGAGGTACGCTTCTGGGAAACTGCTGGAGGCCTTCAGCGCAGGGCACCTGGCGTCTCTGCCCTCACCAGTCTGTGTCAAAGCTCGAAATGAACCACACTTGGACATACAACCTGAGCTTTGGTGAACCTACAGATCCTGTTGAGCCAAGGGTTGGACTTTCACGAAATGGGCACACAGTAGTGGCTGTTTTTCTTGGACTTATCTTGTTTTTTGGTTTCTTGAATAACTTGATTGTCCTCATCCTCTTCTGCAAGTTTAAAACCCTCCGTAACCCAGTCAACATGCTCCTCCTGAACATCAGTATCAGCGACATGTTAGTGTGCATCTCGGGCACCACCCTCAGTTTTGCATCTAACATCCATGGCAAATGGATTGGAGGGGAACATGGTTGCAGGTGGTATGGCTTTGTCAATTCCTGCTTTGGTAAGAGTTCAATGGTAATTCTCTTTCTTTTTTAACAGTGGCGCGTAAAGCAACTTGATCAGTGAGCTTACTGCTGCACTGTGGTAAACAGAAGGATAATTTGATTGCCTTGTTATGGTCAAACACGAGTGAAATGCATGGTTTAAAACATTTTAACAAAGGACTTTATGAAAGAGTAGCACAGATCTGATAAATATTTCCTAACATCCCATTCTTTGAAATTACTTCTTTTAAAGAGCTAGAAATGGCATCTGGAAAGAGGCAAGCCACTGGAGGGAGTTTGACTAAGTGTATGAACATATATAATACTTCCCTTTACTTCAGGAAAATCTGTGCCAATGCTGAAGTACAGGTCCCTGAGTGCTGCTTCTGTCGTGAACAAAGCCTCCTGAAACTATTCCATTTACCATTTGTAATTATCTATCAATCTATACTACGAATTCCCTCATGTCCCAGATAATGACAGTTTTCATCATTAGATGTTTTCTGTTCTCCCCCAAAGCAAAATCTTTATTTTAAAATCACATCCTTGCAGATTCAATAGCAAATGAAGTCACAGGAATAGATTTGTTGGAAATAGTCAAAGTGTGCACCAAAGCCACGGTGAAACAGTGTTCGTCGTTCTCTCCCGTCGAGACAAAACTTTACCTACAATGAGCTTTTGCAGTGCTAGATTTAACTTTTTAATTGAAACTTATTTTAATTATTTTTTAAAAAAAAGATAAAGGAAAAAACACAGAGGGCATCCTTCATCCCTCCAAGGTGGCCTGTCGCTTGAAGAATTACAACACCTAGCAGTGACTCTTTCTGCATTTATTCTTATGTTCAAAACAAGGTCCACTAAAGCATGAACTGGCCTGTGGGTGTGCATCTAGACGTGATCCTTATCTCACTGAGACTGGGGAATCTGGTACAGCGCTCTCTTGCTGTGCATCCTTGTTTTGGTGCCTCCAGGCCACCATAATGGGACCAAGCACCCCCCTGGCTCTTCCACCCTGGAGCTGTGGTGTGTCTTGTGCGGGCACCTTGGCCCGAGGAGTGCTCCCGCAGCCCTTGATGTAGAGTCAGGCTGCGAATCCAAATCCATGTTTTCTACCCAAATTGTAAGCTCTCAGTGTTTCCAAAGGTGTGGTCTCTGGTACCCTCCCCTTCCTCAAATGTGCTGCACTGATGACGGCTATTTCAGCCTGGCACCTTCCCCAGGGAAACTGCTGCTTGGCCCAAAGTGATCTCTCAGCAGTTAGCAGTGTTGTATAATATAAAAGCTCTGACTTGGTCATCTGAAAACACACCGCCTAATCACAAATACCTTGGCTTGTTTTGGCAGGCTGTTTTTGGTTTAGTCTGTGAAGAGCAGAACCACATGTCTTCTCCTTCCACGTTTCATATCCGGTTTTGTACGTGTTATGAATTCCAATATTTCACTAACTAGTCTTCTCGGGGAGAAAGGTTATGACTTTTTTCTCCATCCTTTGATTTAGCCTCCTTTTTATTATTTAGGGGTGGGATGGAAGAGTGACATTTCAAGGGAGAGGAGAAAAGGTATGGATTGAAGGGATTAGAAGAAAAGTGTGTTGAAGGTGCCCTTCAAGCCTCCTGGCTTCTGTCAGGATACCTGTGTGTTATCACCCCAGTAAGTGTGGAATTAAACTGGCAAATGGGTAAGTTTTCTTCTGGGGTGACTTGCTTAAGTCAGATCTTCTATATAAGTCAGATGGATGGCAGGAGTCCAGACTTCTGTGCTCCTGTGATACCTGTGTTCATGTGAGAGTTTCTGGTATAATTCTTAAAACTGATTAGATCATCAAGGAACAAGCAAGCAAACAAAAACACGAAACCCAGAATGTCAAAGGTGACCTAAGCTCCTCTGAGTGATGGTGGTGCTGTCAGCAGGGTGTCCTTGGTGGCTGAGGCAGCCTAAATGCCAGTAGTTATTGAACTGTACACATGGAAACTTCTCGTGACAATGTTAAAAAAAAATAACTCTTTTGCAATTCTTTTCTCTAAGTCTTGCAGTGCTCACAACACTTTTACTTTCACTAATGTGTAGAAAGGGCATACTGAAGAATTTTACTTCCAGAGTTAAAAAATGTTCACTGGAAAATAACATGAATAAAAGCAAATAATAGTAGCAGGTTGCCTAATGTTTATAAATCTCTATGGACAGATTATATCTGCTGATAAATACCATCATTCATCAGGTTTCTTTAATTTTTGTACTCCGAAGTGTGCTAAAACTGAGCCAATGTAGGCGTGCAGTGTGCGGATGGTTTTTCCAGGTCTTCATAGCACTTGAAAACAAAACGCCTAGGTATACAATATTTTTGTTATTATTTCTTTTAGATTCTGTGTATGCTGTAAGCATCACAGACTGAACGAGGATCCATTGAATGGAATGGTTAATTTTTTTTATGGCAATTGGAAAGTGATCTAAGAGAGTTGTGAGCTTTTCATTGAGACTTGCAGGTATTCTTGCTAAAAGAAAAAACAAATAGCATCTCAGTCATTGTAGGAGTATTTTCCTTGTCTTCTGTGGATTGTGGAAAAATTGTATAAAACTTAGCAAATTGATACAGAAATTCAAGAGATGGAAAATCAAGTGTAGTTTGTGTCATAAGCTGGTGGCTTAGGGCCTCGCTGACTGACACAGTGTAAATACTGAGGATAAGGAACCTTTTCCTTAGCAAGAGGATTTTTTGACACCTAGGTAGTCTGGTTTACATCACAGCCTTTGGCCTGATCACTGTGACTACCTTGTGAGTGGCAAAGCTGAATAGATTTATAAACATAAATGCAAAAGCCACAAAGACTACAAAATAGTCTATGAGGCTATGGTATAAAAGGAACATATAAGAACACAGGAATGGCAAAACTGTGTAGGCTGAGAGGAGAACATTTCTTTGTGGTATTAAACTTTCTTGCAATCTCTTAGCTATTCTTAAAAAAAAATTATATACTTTCTATTCACTAAAAATTAGCTTACCCTCCTTTGTGCCCCATGTCTGATTTTGGCTGTCAAGGCTGAGAAGGGTGTTCCTAATGCTCACTGTCCAGTCTAGAGATCATGGAATCATTTAGGTTGGAAAAGACTTTTAAGATCAAGTCCAATCGTTAACCTAACACTTCCAAGTCCACCACTAAACAACGTCCTTAAGTTCCACATCTGAACGTCTTTTAAATACCTCCGGGGATGGTGACTCCACCACTGCCCTGGGCAGCATGTTCCAGTGCTTGACAACCCTTTCAGTGAAGAAATTTTTCCTCATATCCAATCTAAACCTCCCGTGGTGCAACTTGAGGCAGTTTCCTCTTGTCCTATCACTTGTTACTTGGGAGAAGAGACCGACATTCACCTCACTGCAACCTCCTTTCAGGTAGTTGTAGAGAGCGATAAGGTCTCCCCTCAGCCCCCTTTTCTCCAGGCTAAACAACCCCAGTTCCCTCAGCCGCTTGTCATAAGACTTATGCTCTAGACCCTTTACCAGCTTTGTTGCCCTTCTTTGGAAACACAGTGGTAGGAAAAATGTGGTAGGGAAGGTAAATAAGAAGAACTGAAGTTGAATATCAAGCTTTGTAAGAACAAACAATTCAATATTCTTATCTGTTCCTTTTTTTCTCACGGGATAGATCCTCTCCTACTAGGTTAAACATCAGTATACAGCCAGGATTTTGGATGATGTTACACTAAGTTCACTGGCTTCAATAAAAATGCATTCTCTTGTACCAGATGAAGATAGGTAACTTTTTTTTTAAACTGCAATATTTTCATAAATCATGAAGAAATTTGAAGTGAGCAACTAATAACTAAGTCTTCGTGACTTGGTGGGTATTTGATGGTGTGTAAAACATACCTAATCCAACTTCAAATATTAAAATATTTGAAATATTAAATATTAAAATATTAAAAATATTAAAATATTCAACTATTAAAATATTTTGAAATGCAATTAATTTTTAAAAGGCTTTTGATAAGGACTGTATTTTAGTGGTTATTTTGTTCCCTCCTACTTTGTTTTGTGATGCTGTGAAAGCCTCCTTCAGAGTGAATGTATTACCCTCTGGATCTGTGGTGTGGGTGAAACCTGAGTCAGTGACAGTAGGAAGCTGAATTTTATTCCAAATGTGAATGCATAGCGAAAGATCGCTCTTTTTTTTCTCTAAAGTGTCTTACTTTTTTCTAAAATCACATCACTGTTTGCCTAGGAGGTCATCTGGAAAGCAAATCTGATTCTCCTCCCAGCAAAATTGTCAGTGCAATGTACATTGATGTTGCATACTGTGCAATTGAGTTCTTTACTGGGCAATCCATTGCCTACCCCAGGCGCTTAAAAACCATGACCCAAGTGCCAGCACCAAGGTGACTTGCCATCATCACAATGGAAAAAAATACGGGACAAAGTGTAGGTGTTTGGTTTGTTTACTTGCTGCTTTCCACACCTCGGCTTTGTGATTTCAAACCATTCACAGAAAGCAGAAGTTTTAGAAGCTAATGGGAAGTGCAGATGCTGATCAATAAGCATGTAATGGGGATTTTAAGGAGAACATTAAATATCATGAAACCTGCTATGGAAGCGTAACAGCTGTTTGGTCTTGATCTGGGGGACCATTAGGGATGGAGCTAGAGGAGGAACAGTATGGGCTGTTCTGAGCATAAATGATTTTACCCTGGTGCTTGTGCATGTTTGCAGCTCTGTCAAGTAGGTCACTGCAGCAGAAACTGCACATGGCACTGAGTTGGGGAAATGGATGGATTTGCTAAATTTGCTCCCATTACCCACCACTTAGCCACGGTTTGACAAGCTCATGGTTATGTATTTAAGCAAACACGGAAAGGGACACAGGAACAGGACACATTTTCCCAGGTGAACTCTGAGTAAACTTTGCAAGCACGCTGAAATAAGAACTGTTAAATATATCATGAAATGATTAAGCATTAGAATTTAATTTAGGAAAAATACATTATTTAGTGACACACTTCCATAGAGAGCATATATGCAGAAAGTGATATGCCATCCTCAGACGAAGTTTGTCGTGCAGCTTTGACCATATCACACGCAATCTCTTCACTCCCTTGTTAAACACTTCAAATCTCTGGACAGGTGAAAACTTTAAGAAAATGTTCACCTTTTCCTAAGGTACTTGCACTAATGTAGACTTCCCAAGCACGTAGGACAGGCAGGATTTGGGCTCAGATGAATTCTGGAGTTCATTTTCAGAATTGCTACTTTATGCCATGCCATATCAGCATTAAATATTAAATAGATTAATACATATGGGAATGATGAAGCTTTCCCTGGCTCAGGAAATCCAACACTAGATTCTAATGCTGGAAAAGTTTCAAGCTACATCACTAGCAAGGATGTTATTGTGGCTGTTGAACTCTTGGCTCATGTTTTCAGGTGTCTGCGGGTTATTTTTTATTCCTCAGCTTTCATGGTGGTTAAAATACCTGGCAGATTGCCTGAGAAGTTAATTCCAGTATGTCCTTGTTTCTGGTGGGATAGAGTTAGTTTTCTTCCCAGTAGCTGGTACAGTGCTGTGTTTTGGTTTTGGTGTGAGAATAACGTGGATAACACACTGATATTTTAGTTTTTGCTAGGCAGTATTTACACGAAGGACTCTTCAGTTTCCCATACCACCCCACCAGCAAGCAGGCTGGAGAGCACGAGAAGCTGGGAGGAGACACAGCCAGGACAGTTGACCTGAACGGGCCATAGGCATATTCTATATCATATGATGTCATGCTCATCATATAAACTAGGGAGAAGGCTGACCAGGGCTGCTGCTCAGGAACTGACTGGGCATTGGTCCTCAAGTGGTGAGCAATTGCATTGTGTGTTACTTTGTGTATTCTAATTCTTTTACTACCACTGTTATTATTATTATTATTATTATTATTAATCCCTTCCTTTTCTGCCCTATTAAACTGTCTTCCTCTCAATCCATGAACTTTACTTTTTTTTTTTTCTGATTCTCTCCCCCGAGTTAAACCATGACACAATATTTCGTTTTAAAAAATGAATTCAGATTAGTGTTGTGTAAGTGAGCATCACTATGCAAGAGGACAGAGAGATGCCTATGCCATGGAAAGCTGTGTGATTCGAGGCTGTGTCTTCCCCAACAGCATCCTGTCTGTCCTGGACACAGGAGAGGGCTGCGCTCTCAAACCTGTTCCGACTGACGTAGGTGCCTATATGTGTCTTTATGTCCATTGATAAACCAAGATCCTATCTAAATGAGGACTTTAATCCTTTCAGAAACCGAATAGTACTCAACTATATGAGTAGATAATCTTTTCAGTCACATTAAAGCAGTTATTGATTTATTCCATTGTAAACTGCCAGAAACACACTGAATGAGAAATGGAACTGCTCATAATTTCATTTAAGGTTCAACCGCCTTGTGACCTTAAACAAATAATTTTCTTCTTGATCTTTTACTTTGCTTTTATATGCTGTGGCTTAGACTCACTGAACTAAACTAAGGTATTTAAATTTAGAGTACAGACTTCTAACATACAGGAAATGCTCTACTTATGAGATGTAGTTGAAACCTCAGGTGAAGTGAATGGCTCTTCTGTGAGAAAACACATTTATTTCCAGGAGTAAAAACATGATCTCCCTTGACTTGATCCTTCAAGAGCTCATTTCTGAGCCCTGATTCAGCAAGTATTCACCTCCCCGTGCAAAATCACTCTTAGCAGCTCCTCGCCTGCCCACTGAACATGGATAGCTACTTTTCCAGTGGGCTTGGGATGGGATTAAAAGTGATATTTCTATAAATAAAGCTGACAGCAAGCACAACTAATGTTGTGTAAGCACAGTAATGTTTAGGAAAACACAGCTCTGCATCAGGCCCCCAAACTGTTCTCTGTTTGAAGTGTGTAGACTTTGTTACATCTGCAGTCAACATGACCCATGCAAGCTTTCCAAGGTAGTTGTTCAGTATCAGAAATACTCTGCTCGTTCAGAGAGGAGGGAGAAAAGGGGTCTGACTAACAGGAATAGGTCAAAGGTGCCCTACAGTTCCTTTATCTAAAAAAAGGAGAAACAGTCATTACTTAGAGGGTTTTACTTACTTTAATACAGTGTTACAACTGACGATTTGTCCTGAATTTTTCTGCTTAATTTCAAGCACCTGATATGTGTTAGGTTGTATGGTAAATAGAAACACAGAAGTACTTATTCAGGAGATATGTGATCTGAATTCCTCTCTGGCATCCCATCTCTAGGGAAACTGAAGTTAACCTGCTATTCTTTTTATTTAAGTAATTAATCGATGAAGTAGTAGAGTATTATTAAATACACTTCTGAGGGCGGTATTTACATGGAAAAATGGAATGCTGAACCCCTTAGAGACAGAGGGGAATCATCTGACTAAAACCAGACATTTTCCAATCCCTCAGGCTTCTTTTATAATCAATAGAAAAACAAATTTGTACTGCCAACATGCAAATTGCCTGACATATTTGAGATTTTCTCTTCAGGGGGATATGAGCTGTGCCCTACAAGCATCCCTTTATCTCCTCATGCTATCAAAGGAGCCCAAGCTCAGGGGTAGATATTTGATCTATACCTCTCTGAAATCATGAGACGACCCTCGCATATAGGGTGCTTATTGTTCCTTTTGTCTTTCTGTAATTTTCTTATTTTTGCTTATTATTCCCTCCTCACTTCAGTGTCCTCTTCCTGGATATTTGGTTTATTTCTTAGTTTATTTCTTGTTCCTATGGGCATTGAACACTGTACAATGTTGAAATCACTTGGAATAGTTGTCCAATAGTGAGTATTTGGAAGACATCTGTTGTGTTTCCACGAAGAGGTGCCCAAGTCCTCTTTCAGAACTTAAGATCCTACATTCATCCTGTAGGGAAAATGCTGTTTGCTCTTCCTAATTTGTAGAGCACGAGTGTATGGCTTTTGTGTTCAATTCAAGTGCTTGAAGCAGGGAGTCATCTTGGGCAAAAGTTTGGAAAACCTGATAAAGAAAGAATCATGCTATACAGAGAAAATGGAAATGGAAGACCTAATGTTGTACTTTGAACATTATTCCTGAAACCAGAGACTTTACTCTGGTAGATACTTTAACACTGGTTTAGGATAAGAGAAGGTTTTGCCTTCCTTACGGCAGAGCATCACCTCAGGTTTCATTCAATTTGCCCCCATTTTTAAGTTGTTGCAGACTATGGCTGTTGATGCTAACAGTGTTAGGTCAGATCCCATGGTGTGCAGTTGGTGTCTGTACTACCAGGCATGGTTGCTTTTCCCTCCCCTGGTCTGGGCAGCCCCAGCTCAGCCTCATCTCCATACCATACTGCAGTGGGACTATGGGGTGCACCATAACCCCAACACTTCCCTCCTCCTCACCCCTCCCATCTTTCAGCCCGGTGGAAATTCAAGTACATGGCTCAGATAGGAGCTGGAGTGGGCTCTAAACTGGTTGCTGATCCCTGGGTGCTCTCAGCTGTCACCAGGAGCCATGTGTAAGTTGAGTTATCATATTTTCCCTTGTCTGCCATCCTTGTTTTCTGTTATATTTTGTTGCGTGATAATCTAAAGTCTATTTTCTTAATGCCTGACCAAAAGAAAACAGCAAAAACCAGTGAAGGGTGGACAGAAGCCTGTGTACATGTCCCTGGAAAGAAGGACAGAAGGACAGTAGAATTCTGTAAGGAAATCAGTAACTTCTTTGGCATTTTTGGTGCATAATTGTCAGCTGTCAATGTAGGAAAATGCTCTGCCCATACTCAAAGACTTTTTGTGCACATGCAAGTGACTACGAAATTCTGCCAATGTTTGATGCTTCCTTATTGAGCGCCACGCTTACAGTTTCATTGCATGTTTTTGTTTCTGGGACATCGCTCTACGTTATGGCCCCATGTTGAGGAACAGTAAGGACTTTATGCAAGGAAGTACACAAATAACAACACTGTACGTTATGCTGACGGTGACATGGCTGTAAGCTGTGTTGGAGATGATGGAACAACCTTTCTGTCTTACGTTGAATCATTTGCACTTGAAGGCCCTTTTCCCTAATCCTGGGTCACAGCATTAACCCAGGCAATGCTATGTCTGATGTTGGTTTTTCTGTTACTTCAGGAAAAAGCAGAAACTAGCTCTGCTGGTAGTCAGGCCACACACATGTGAAGAAATACATTATTAAAATGTAGCTGGCTTTCTGGTCCCTCAGTGGGTAAAATGAGATAAACTAGAGCCTGGTAAATAAGCAATATTCAATCCAAAAAGATTATTAGAGAGCAATTGACTTTGCCTGTGACAGCCTATTAAATCATATTCTATTTAGCTATGTGTTTAATAACATCTAGTAATTCTTAAGACCATCTGCGTGCTGACATATGTGAAATAATTTTTTGGAAAACTTTTAAACTTTCCTTGTAGTCCATGAAGTATACCGTTGTCTTTGGCTATTTAAATCCAAGTTATATACCTAGTGGCTTTTCCTTAACTGTTGACATTTTTTTCTATGTCTTTCTATTTTTCAGGAAGCGTTTGAGCAGAATGTTACATAGAATCATAGAATCATTAGGTTGGAATAGACCTGTAAGATCAAGTCCAACTGTCCAGTCTAGTGAGCAAATGAATACTTACAGGCTTTGCAGTGATAAAAGGGATACAGGCCCATTATTCCAAATAATGACTCAATAATAGGTAATAACTATCAATTTCATTTTTTCCTCTTATTCTCAGCCATGGTAAATACTTCACAGTTAAAGTAATCACTAGGGTGGGTTTTTTTTTGTTTTGGTTTTTTGTTTGTTTTTCTGTTAGTGTGTCTGCCACTTTTCTGATTAGAAAAGTCTATTAAGATGAGAAAATAATTTGCAGTAGTTTGTTAAAAGAGTGTGTTGACATGGGAAAAATAAGTTTCTTTGAAAGCTGGAGCTATCCTGTTTACATTTGTATTTTCCTAGGTATCAACACTAGCTGAGAAACTGTTCCTGAAACCGGCAATTCAGTAAATGTCTAATAAGTTAATAAACTACAGCCTCTATTGATTTGCAGACCACTTATTGTTTCTCTTGATTTCACAGCTAACATGATTGACTACCTAAATAATCCAAATGCCTCCTATTACTGGAAGGTTTGTGGGTTTGGTTTTGTTGTAGTTTGTTTGTTTGTTGTTTGGGTTTTTTTTTAATACTAAGTCAAAATGACCTCTGGCTGATGTAAATCCCTCCATAATTGATACAAGCAGGAGGAACATCCGATATATGTAGACAGCAAATGCAAGGAAACACCACTCCAGGTAGCTTCTTCCTCCCCTGACATCCCACCACTACTTTTCTGTCAAATGTCCTTGTGCTTTGACTCCTGAGTTTTTTGGGACCTGGTTGCCCCTCTCTCCCCCCATGCCATGCTGGTTCAGTGCAGATGAGGGGAGGGAGATGAGCGAGTGTTCACCTTGTACAAAGGTGAAGCCTCAGGTTCCCTGGGGCTGCTTGCCTCCCCTCTCATCTCTCGGTAGTCCAGAGAGTGATGCCTCTAATCAAGGTCACCTCAGCACTGTCTTTAAAGCTACTGTGTTATAACAGTGCCAGACTTCATGTGCTTCAGCTGAAGGCTTCTCATGCCAGCTATCAGCATCAGAGTCAATAGCTCTGGACAATTTCAGCCAATAAGCCTTCCTAAAATGTGGTAAAATTATGTTTCTTCTCCTGTTCGTGGTTTCTTAAACCCATTCCACAGACAGATGCCAGTATGTTGGAAGTACAATCTCATCCATGGCCAGATACAAACTTCTACTCTTCCTTATGAAAGTATAGCAGCCACAAGGCAGAAGGCTCACTGGGTGAGCCGTAAATCTTTACATATATTTTGCAGTGTTTATAAGAGGCAGAGATTCACTATATGCTAATTTTGTAGTGTCATTTTTCAATTGCATTTTCTATTCTGTTTGGGATTTTTTTCTGTTGTTCTGTTGTTTCTATTGGTTTCACTAGTGCAATCCAGAGCAGAAATAGTAGATAACTGTGGGAAGAAGGGATCAGACTGAACAGGGTTCAGATGGATCAACAGGTAGAAACTGGTTTATGCTGGACTATTTTTGTAGAGATTCATATCAATAGAAATTTGTTCAGGACTAAATGACTATCAGAAAAAAAGGGTAGAAAAAAGCAGACTTGATTGTGAAAATTTTTCATAAGGAATAGTTTGATCACCTTCAAAAATCAACAGCAATGTAAAACTTTTCTTAGATTAAGACTCTGACAATTTCTAAGATTCACAATCATTAGTTAATTCATGTATGTGGTGTTTTATTGGTTGGTATCTAAGTGTTGTCCAAATCTAGTACAGACCTCTGAGACAGTACTGAAATAGCACACTAACATCTGTCATGATTTGCTTAGAGCTAAGAAATGGTATGAATTTTACAAAAACATAGATAATCCCCTTTAACTTGTCCTTATGAAAATTTTGGAACACACAGTGGTTGAATACAATTTGGTCTACATTACACTTAGTCCTTAGGTGCATATGCACACTGAAGCATTAATGTTTGCCAAATACAGTTTGTGGGTAATTTCTGTTGTGCGTTCAGGCTGTTTATGAAGTTACCAGGAGACTTCTTGATACCGATATGTTTAATCACCCTAATGAAATTATGCGAGCTGCTAGTGCATTGCACGGCGGGCAGCACAAGGCAGAGTATTCTGGAGCAGGAATCTCTCGTGGTGGTCGGGAGCACTGCCTTCCCCTCCACCTTTGGCAGCAGAGCAAGCACCGCATGGGAGGCTGATGGTCATCCCTGTGGCTGGGATGTCTGCACTGGTGTGAGTTCAGCAGGAGTTAGTTAGAAACAGTTCTAGGGTAGGAAGTAGTGTCATAGGGATGAGGAGTTGCAAATTATACCTCTAAATGACAGGGTGGAGTATCTACATGGTATGTGGGTGTGTATTATGTGTATGTTCTGTACACTGACTATGGTGCACAAAGCAGCTCTTCTCCGTGCAAGTCTTTGTAACACATCCCAGCAGTTTGCCTTAATTTATCTGAACTGCCAAATTTAGCTCTGTTTTTGGTCTGCTCAGTTTTCAGAGAAAGAGCACGCGGCAGTGCAAGAGGGCCGAGGTCCAGCAACAGCTGCGTGAGGATGTCTAGGATTGCTTTACTGCATGTACTTCTTAAAACTGAAAGTGTGTTTCTATTTAATATCCCTGGCAAAGACTGCATACGAGGAGTAGGATGAAAGGCTGCCAGACAAATATGCCAGTCAGGATTTAAATGGGCTTTTACTAATGGTTAGAAAGCAGGTTATGAGGCAAGACAAAGCCATAGCTTAATGCTTTCGTGATAAGAGCAGTAGACATAGCACCATCTGGTTTGCTCCATATATCAGTTTTTCTCTATTGGTCAGTGCATCAAGGGGTATTTAACAAGGAATTTGAGAATGAGTAGGAGTTTTACAAGTGTTAATATCTTTTCTGGGGTTGGGGGCACTCAGACATTTGGGAAAGAAATATTAATAGTAGATACAAACAGGTAATGGCCTCTTACTGTGCTGTGATTCTTTCTTTTTAACACTTGCACCTTGCAAAGGATTGTGCATGTACATACTAAGTATTTGCCATTCAAAACTATGTTGCTCAGCTATGCTTCTAAACTTAAAGTTAGGGTAACTTTCAGCATTCAATGTTATTTTTCCTGTATGTAGTCCCAGCAGCCTGTGATTTGTGGTGTAGGGACTTCATCCCTAGAGTCCAACAGGTCTTCCTGGATTTACCTCCCAGACCGCCTGCTCTTGGGAACCCTGCAAAATTTTGGTATGCACGATATAATATGTCAAGGAATTCCACTTATTGACTATGTACTATGCAAAGAGAAGTACCTTCTCCTGTTTAATAATTCTGAGTCTGCAACCTGATGATTTCATTTGAAAACCCAGTTCTTCTGTTATGAGAAACACTAAATAATCCTCCCCTATCCACCCTTTCATGTTTTCTCTTCTTTGTTTTCCTTTTCTAGTGATCCCTCATGTTTGCTTTTCTAAATGCTGCTGAGCATTGCTGCTTAGTGGAAATGGTTTGCATAAAGCTATCTATCGTAACTCTCTTTGCAGAGCAGTCAGTCAGTCAGAAACAATCACTGTGTATTTAAAGCCAGGACTGGTTTTCTCCACATATGGCAGTTTACATCACTATTGCATTTCATCTGCTTGGTGACTCAGTTTCATGTGGTTGTTCTGCAGTACTTCGCAGTCAGCTTATGTTGATTTTGAGTTATTTAGTGTAGTATAATCAGCAAATGTCACTCTTTACCATCTTTTCCAGATCATTTATCAATGTGATGAATAACCCAGAGCCTAGCACAGATCCATAGGAGACTTTGCTGGCCACAGTTTCCACTGAGAAAACTAATTATTTTCTCCTATTCTTTATTTCCTGCCTCTCATCAATTATTTATGCATGTGAAGATCTCTGTTATTTCAAGGCAACTTACTATCCTGGAGAGCCTTTGGGCTAGTCAGAGCTGTTTGGGAATCCAAGTAGTCTTTATTGGACGTATCACCCCTGTCTGCATGTCACTGCCAAGGACCTTTAATGAATTAGTGAGGGATGACTTCACTCCATGGTAGCCCTGTTGGCTTGTCCCAATAAGTCATACCTCCTTATACATTGACCACTATATTCTCTAGTGAAATTTCCACTAATCTATCTGATTAGTCTCATTGGTTGGATGAAATGTACTGCAAAGGATTTCTGTTTACATCAGTTACAAACCATTTCTTAATGGATGTATCAAAACCTCCTCTTCTGAGGTCCTTCTGAGGGATTAAGGAATGGAGGATACCACTTCTCCTAGCTGCATGTCCTTTAGCCAGGAAAGTCATCTTGGACAGAGATAGGAGCAGCCTTCTGCAGTCTTTCATCCCACCTTCATTGCATGTGAGGTTGCTGGGTGTAGAACTTCACAAGAAACTCTCAGCCCAAGGGCAGTGTAAAGACTGATCTACGTATTTTGACACTGCATTCGTATTATCAGATATGACTAGTTATTGACCACTTAATAGCTAGTTATTATAAAAACCAGTTTGACTGCTAGAACTTATGGCAGAAATTTGGCTGAGAAGAGCAAATATTTGTAGCGTGTTCCATCTCTAGGAATGGTAACTGCCAAAAAAAAGCAAATTATAGAGTAATTTAAAAATCTCTAGAAATATACCTTTATTATTAAAAATGAGCAGTTTCATTCAGTGAAAAGCAGAGGCTCATAGTAGCGAAGTTAGCCAGGTGTGCTCTGGTGGAGGTTCGTCTGCCTGGCTGGCAGATGATAATACACTGTAATTTCACGTCTTAGCTTACTTGGTGCTATATTACATATGTAGAAAAACCCTGAGACTACATATACTACATGTTACATCTGTGCATCTGCTCAGCATGAAGGAGTGTCCTGGAGTATCTCTTCCCATTTGGAAAGCAAAGGGGCAGTCCTGACAGGAAATCAGGGTCCTCTAGGACAGCGTGGAGTCACCGCAGTGAACCTCACCGCCCTGGGAGCATCCTGCTGCTACAACAGCACTGCACATCCATCCTTGCTTTCCACACGCACACAAGCCCCAAAGATTTCTTCTGAGATGTTGCTGTACGGGAGCTCCATCTAGTGCTGACATTATTTCTTATTCTGATTCCTTAAGGCAGCTGGATAAACACACTTGATATGGAGGCAGCCAATTTAGGAGGTTGAATTTGCAAGTGATAGCCTGCTTTCCAGAATGCAAAGGGATCCCGCGTAACATATGGAAAGTTATACTGAAATTAGTATTCGGCGGGTTTTTTTGGTACTGTGCTGGTATCATTGCGATGCAAAAGGGAATTCTTTGCTATGTTACACTAGGAGTAGTTGTTGGTTGGTTGGTTTGTTGTTGGATAGGCATATTATTAACAGCAGAAAAGCATAGTACTACTCAGTGATGCATATTAAGTCACAAGATACAGCTAAGAATTGAGATCACCCTTAAAGCACACCATATATATATTCAAAAATTCCTCTACGGAGGGAAGAAAGAAGAAACCTTATAATTCTTTACTATTAAAGGTAATACATACTGTCTGTATTGAAGATATCATCAAACACAAAAGGAAGGGCATGTCATACAAAGGAGGAAACAGAGAAATGGCTGTTGGGAAAAGAGCAGGAAAGATTTACTGAACAGGACCAGCAATGTTTGCTGTCAGATTTGTCTCAGCACACTTGGATGCAACAGTAATTTCACAATGATTTCTTTCAAGCACAGAGTTAAACTGTTGACTCCCATTAGAGTTAAGCAGGAAAAGAATTCTTTAGGGAAAGGAATGATTACCTGCTCTAATGGACTCATGACTACAAGTCATCTAAGCAAAACAAATAATTACAGGCATTAGATAAACAGCGATTGGTGTATTTATTTCTATTCAAAGTGAATTGTTGATATTTGAAGTAGCCTGTATTTTGAAAGCCTAGACTGCCAGCATTTAAAAACTGGTTTTAACTGCTAATCTGTAACAAATGATTGTGAGAAATATTTTATCAATTTCGAATCTGTAGAAGTGCTTTTAATGCCTTAAAAAAATCCAGAGAAATTATGATCTGATCACTAACACGTGGGAGCATTCAACCAGAATGAAAGTCACCAAATGCGAGAAGATTTGACTGCTTTGACCATTTATTCTGTTTACTATATAAATATTTAATAGGCATAGCCAAATACAGCCAATAGTGTTTTGGAAGCACATCCCATTCCCAGCTGCTTCTGCCAGTTATTGAGGCATCTGTGCACTCCTCTGCAGTTCTTATCATTTATATGAGCACTGAACTTGTCAGGAGTTGTTATATTCACGTTGTGATTTTGCTATATCATAAAATGATTTATCGTGATTTGTTTATTTGCCCAAGTGTAGATATTGAGCTGTAAAGTTCAAGCAAGTCACACTAGTACTGGTTGGTTGTCCACCAAAGCCAGTACTTACTTTGAGTCTACTCATCTTCACTCTGGAAAGTCTTCTAGATTCAGTGGGCTTTCTTTTTGGCTCTGGAAATGTTTGAGGTCTTCTGCCAAAATCTGTTGGCAGCTGGATTTTGGCCCATAAAATACATATCTCTTCTTTTGTTTGGGAGGGAAAAGGAAGAAGTGGATAATATTCAGTGGGCTAGCAAGGAATGAACAGCAGGTGCATACCTCTGCCACTCTCCAGACCTATTTGCATCCCTTCTGAATATTCATTTGTCCTTCTTGTCTCAAAAAATGAAAAAAACCTCAAACAACCAACCCTTGATAAAAATGATTTTGCAAAATTCCATGTTCACAATCTCTCACTCGTTTCTATCTCAGGTTTGCTCATTTGATGCTACTTTCCCACTAGCACCAGTGGCTGTGGAAGTTGTTAACTAACTTAACTAGTTTAACTGTGTTCTGTTAGTTTAGCCGAGTTTATTTCATTTTGGTCTTCCTATCCCAGATTTTGCAGGCTGATCAACATTTTCATTGCCACTTGTGGCAATTCTGATACCACACAAGAAGACATGTAACCTGCAGAACCTCACTGGAGACTGTATATGAGATAGGGTGTGTGTTACAAGACTCAGAGCTAGAAAGCAAAAGAGAATACTTTAAAAAAAAAAAAAACAAACAATTTTTATTCTTTCTTCTCCCATGATGCTGTGCCTCAGTATTTTCTGACTTTTTGCAAAAGTGCATATGCTGTGAGGAGATCAGTGATCAGGTCAACAAATCATAGAAATGCTTTCCCCTTTCTGCCCAGTGAGCCAGCTTTTGAAAGTTTCTGCATTCCCATTATAATACTCTTACCTCGTCACCTGTAAGGAAGTCTCTGATGGCAGCAAGTCCTGTAGTGGAGATTATTGTACTTTTTGTGGAAGAAATGATGTGATTATAAGGTGAGCAGAGCCCAGTAGTTTTGCTTAGTAGCATTACATTAACTAGTACATAAAAAATGGAAACAAAGCTGATGATAGAACAGATTGCTCCGTGTGCGCTCTCATAAATTCTCCAATGCTGTGGCAGGTATTAGGTAAGGTACTTTGGCGCAGAGCTGACAACATTTTGTCTGAACATTAAGCTACCATTAGAAAGAGAGCTTGTTGCTTTTTTCCCTTCTTCCTGCTTCCAAACCTCTGTTTTGAATACTAGACCTACAAATTGTATTTCATGCACGGTTCCTGTGCGGTGATAATAGGATATGCTTTCAGAAAGGCTTCTAAGGAGATATAGAAGTGCAAATGTGTTGGAAAGGTCGTGTCTTTAAGGTCAATTAAATTGTTTGTGTTTCATTTCCTTGTGTAGAGTTTTATTTCTGTAAAGAACCAATAGAAATTCTCTCATTTAAATTCAGGAAAGTTATTTCCCCTGAAAACATCACTGAGTCACTGATCAAACTAGTTTTGTATAACTCAGTAACATGTTTATGTAATACTATTCACTAGCACAACTTGAAATTAAACTTGAAACCTTAAAATTGAGGTAGTAACAGCCTTCATTTGGAGAGGACTGTTTCTTACTGCTGCTGTTCTGTGTTTACTTCTAAGTCCTTGGGCAAGCACAGTGAAAGATGTCAGCCAGAAAAAACAGATGAAGAATATTTTGGCACAGGATTCCCCAATATTCCCAACTTGGGGTACATTTAGTCATAAAACCCTTTTCCTCCTTTTATATCTTACTTATCTACATCTCATAGTGCCACAGAGCATTTTATCAGATTCTCCAGCTAATGAAGCAGCAGATTTATCAGCTGAAACCTGAGGGACTAGAGGGAAGGGGACGTAGCTGTGTTACATACGACACACAACATCACTGCTGAGAAACCTACCTGCTGCTGGTGTTAGGTATTTACCAGCACAGCATTTCTAGGCAGAGACCAGAGCACGCTTCTTCCTTCCCTGCAAATGTCCTTACCACACCACGCTCTTTCTTGCTTGCTGTCTCTCTGAGTTTGCTGTTCACCACTCCACAGTGGCCAGGCTTCAACAGGAGGGGTGAAAAGGATGGCTTTTGGTGAGTCCTAGCCCAGCAGCTGCCGGTCCATGCTCCTCTTCCACTTCCAGCTGCGTGATCTCCTTGATCAGCCTCATAGTAATAGGTATTATATATACACACATATATATGTATGGAGTCTTGTAAACACATGCAGCATCACCATTTTCTCTTCCTTCAGCAACACATTTGAGCAGTGCTAGCCAGAATTGCTGTTGGAGAATCTCTGCTGCTGGCAGGTTCCTCTGGGGTTACCACAGGGTTTGTAGATGGTACATGGGAACCTCAGCATTTACTATCCCCTTGATTTCCCGCTGTGTTTTGTATGTGGCTGGCAGATGCTCTGATGCTCAGCTGGGGTGCTCAGCTGGCTCCATCAAGCCTTGGATCTCAACAGCAGCATGGCCAGGTAGAATCTGATTCCCTGCCTTGCACCGGCCTCGCAGCCAGGTCTCGCACTGGCTTGGTCTTGGCAGCTGGGTTTGACCTAGCCGCGGGCTGCAGTGACGTCGGGAAGTGTAGGGACTTGCTGTGGAGTTACTGAGGTTGGTGCGGTGATGTGCGAAGGGAAAGGAGTGTAAACACTTGAAGAAACCGCAGAACAGCGAGAACAGCCTGTGCAGGTGGTGAAGAATGCTGTTCCCAGTAGCAAAACCGAGCACGTGTTGACTCTGGCAAGACTGAAGGACTGTGCTGATAAGAGCAGAGCACAACAACTCATCGTCAGAGGACCTTGCACCCCACTGAGGGGAGCATGGCATCAAGGGTACAGCATGTCACAACTTCTGCTCTTCTTTCCCTGGTAGCTCACCATGAAAGAGACGGTGCCCATGCAGGTGAGTATGTCCTAGGCAGATGTACTTTCCAAACGAGGAAATACAAACAGGGAGCAGCAGCCTTGACTAACACGTACCAAGGTACACGTGGACAGGATTTGTAAGAAATGGGCCACTTCATAACAAAGATGAACTCCTAAAATGTGTGAAAGCTCTATGCAAAACCCAGTTTGTTGCTAGGGAGGTACCCATAAGCAAGAAGTTTGACTCATTGGTAGCTGGAGTCCTTTGTCCTCCCTGTTGCACAAAAGAGATCCTGGAGAGACCCCTTTGAGCTTGTGGGTTTGTGGGTGTGAGAGTGTGAGTGAATGAAAGCTATGAGAATGACTGTGAGTGGGTAAAATCAAACTGCATGGAGGCTGGGTGCGATAAAATAATCTTTTTGTGAACGCTTGGATTTAATTTTGCTCCACTAATGTCATGTTAAAGAAGGTGCTGCCGCATTCCTCCAAGCTCAGTCTGCCTAAGCTTACCTGTGGCTTCTTTTCATTGCCCCTGGTCCTTGATAACCGGAATACAGTGTAGGGTGTACGTTACATCATGCAACTTTGATGCTCCAGGACTCTTTCAGGAGCTTTAAGAGGGCAAATATACACAGGTTAGTAGTGAAAACTATCCCTGGGATTCTAAGTTTTTCATAAGCTACAGACCATCAGCAAGCTACATCCCATTTCCAATTACTACATCAGTGAGCAGCATGAAACAGCAAAAACTAATATGAAAATATAACACTCTTAGTTGAGACTTGTGGGAACAAAGGAGTGATTTGCTGTGTCCTTCACCTAGAGCCATACTGTGTGCTGTGCTGCCAGGAAGAAATGTACAGATCTTTAAATAAAAGGAAATAATAGATAATGTCTCAGATGGTAGACCTATAAATGGATGCCTGTCCTGCTTTATGACTTGAAATTGAATTTCTTGCACTCACTGCTGCTAATTGCCATGTAGAAAAGTCTCATGCTTCAGACCCAGCTTGTCTCAAAGTCACTTATTTCCATGGTTAATTTTTGAATAATTATTTGTTCCTGTAACGCAATCTGCAGTGGATTTTTATGTCATCTTTCAGTACTGTTCAGTGAGAACCCCAGCTTTGTTCCTATATATGCATGAAATGTTGGGGGAACAAATTACATTTCTCACTGTGATTGACTCCCATGGAGTTATTTGGCTAGGTACCAGCTTGTGGCCCTAAATATTTGTTGGAGGCACATTATATTTAGATGTGCAATTCCTGAACTTAATTTTGTGGCAATTTTAGAAAGCATTACTCATTTGAAATTAATATACACAGTCTACCCTGTCATAAATATTACTGCAAAGTAAGAATGAAACATTGGCATAAAGCATTGTGATTAGCTTTAAAAGTATAATTATTTTCTTCTTTTTATGACTTATATTTATTTTTTTAATTTGTTTTCTGGTTATTAAGACTATGGAGATTACATTCAAGTCTTTTCCTCAGCCATAATTCTGAAGTATTTAATTGCTTTTTGTTTTAAACCTGAGATTCTCACTAATTCCTGTGGCTGCAATAGATAGGGCATGAAACAGAATACCGTATAACTACAGGACTTGTGGCAAAGGCCTCAGTGGTGAAGTGGTGTGTTGGTTTTGGCTGCGATAGAGTTAATTTTCATCATAGTAGTTAGTATGGAGCTGTGATTCGGATTTGTGCTGGAAACAGTGCTGGTAACATAGGGACGTTTCAGGTGTTGCCGAGCAGGGCTTACAGGCCTTTTCTGCTTCTCACCCCACCCCACCAGCAAGCAGGCTGGGGTGCACAAGGAGTTGGGAGGGGACACAGCCAGGACAGCTGACCCCAACTGACCAGAGGGATGTCCCATACCATATGATGTCTTGCTCAGCATATAAAGCTGGGGGAAGAAGGAGGAAGGGGAGATGTTTGGGGTGATGGTGTTTTCTTCCCCAGTAACCATTATGTGTGATGGAGCCCTGCTGTCCCAGGGATGGCTGAACACCTGCCTGCCGATGGGCAGTGGTGCATGAATTCCTTGGTTTGCTTTGCTGGTGTGTGTGGCTTTTGCTTTACCTATTGAAGTGTCTTTATCTCAACCCATGAGTTTTCTCACTTTTACTCTTTCAATTCTCTACCCCATCCCACCGTGGGGGAGTGAGCAAGTGGCTGCGTGAGGCTGAGCTGCTGGCTGGAGTTAACACACGACAAGTGAATATGACGTTAAGAAACCTCTGATATACAAAAAGGTGAGGCACAATGAAAAGTGAGAAATTTTATTCTACTTTATCCAAACCAGATTACAAGAAGGGCGTGAGGGAAGACCAAGAAAGCTGCAGACCTTTTAGTCTAACCTCAATACCTGGAAAACTTATGGAGAGGATCATACTGTGTGCTATTGAAAGGCATGCAACTGGCAAGGCAATCATGAGTTTTTTCTGGAAGCTCATTCACTGTTATGGAGTTGATCCCTGTTTTTCACTTCCACCCAGTGTCAGACTGAATACTGACACAAAACCTGGTTTTGCTGGTGTTCTGAAATGGTGGTGTTTCAGTCCAACAAATTAGGCCTGTGTATCTGCTATAATGGATCATACGATAGTGGTATCTTCCCATGATTCAGCTATCGAACTGATAAAGGAGTGAGAATTAAAAAAAAAATTCTTTTTTTTAAATTAAAAAGCTGAGGATATTCTTAGCAAACAGAGACATTGGAGCTGATAATCTACCACAATATTGGAATAGGGTTATTTTTTTAAGTGCATCCTATATTGGGTTTGTCCTTTCTTAGGTTCTGTGTCAAGGTGTTTCATCAGCAAGGTTGGATGGAGCTGCAGTCTTGGGGTGTAGAGGGTCCAGGCACATATTGTGACTTTGTGTACACTGTATGAGGTCAGACTAAGTAGACTGCAAGAGGGTTGCCATGGCTTCTGTTGTTTTTATTTCTTCATCCCCTGGGTAATAGGTGTTTTCATTACTCATAGACAATTCAATTTAATGTATCTCACTGTTGGGAAAAAAGTTCAATTTTTATTTTTTTTTAGTGGCTCTTAGTTTCATCATTTTCTGTTTTTCAAAGCACCAGTTTCATTCTTTCAAAGTATTTGTAATTTTTCTAAGTAGTTAGCCTGGTTTACTTTATTTTAACTACATGAGCCACATGGAATTCTTTTAACTTTTAATATCTGTTATGAACTACCCCTTCAGTGCTTTCCTCTTTTTCACTTGTTGTTTTGAAAACATTAGAAGTCAATATACAGTGGTGTTAATTTCGGTGATATTAAATAGTTCAGGTATAGCACAGACCTTAAAGTCTTATTGTGACAAAAGGAAAAAGATAAATATTGATTTTTTTCTGCACTTTTGTGGTTTGGGATATCACAGTTCTTGTCCTCCAGAGAAAAATGTGGTTTGTGTCATGTCAGTGAAACTCAATAATAAAAGGTGAGTAAAGATGAAATAGCTCCTGCCAAGGTGTGTAATTAAGTCTCTACTCTTCTGTGTAGAGAAGAAAAATGGTTTGCTGTAATTTAAAGGAAAAGTTTGTGCTTTTGTCTGATTGCTAATATTTGATTTATTTTTTTAGTGACATCGCCATGGTCCTAATTTAATAACTTAAAGACAGGACTCTTCTTTGGCTCAAAGCAAACAATACTACTACTACATTTATGGCCAATTATCTTCAGATCTACTCCATAAAGCCGTCCACCATAAATACCAACATGAGAAAAGCTGAGCATCTTTCTTGTATTAGGCAGCAGGCAAAAATGTGAAGAAGTGTAAATGAATGCTGAAAATCATGACAATATAAACTGTGAGAAGCTGTTGGGCAGTATCACAGCCACAGGGACGAGCAGGCAGAGCTGTCAGCCAGACTTGACCTGAGACCCGATGGCTAAAGCAGCCACCCAGGAAGCAGGGCCCTGAAGCAGGGAAATTTGAATACCCCATTTGGGTTTTCTAGGCGACACTACACCTGAAGGACTGCAGGATATTCTCAACAAAAGTACATCTCGCCTACCATCTCATCAAAATAGGGACATTGTGCCCCCAGTTGCCATCAGAACTAAAGCAAGAATAATATAACCCTGCTGTAGAGCACTCAGCTGGGAGGGGAGAGATTTCTTGTTCCCAAGACTGTTTTCTGTTAGTCCATGATGATCTAATCTAATATGCATGAATAGATCTATAGCACCTTATTGAGGCTTAAGTTTCAAATATAAAAATCTGGATTTTTGCCTTAGGTACCTACGTGAGATAAATGCCTTTGGTAGCAAGACGCTCTTTAGTCAAGCAGATAAAACCATGGGAAGAGGCAATGCTAAGAAAGTGAAGATAAGTAAGTGTGGGCTGGAAGTGAGAAGGGAGCGGTAGATTCTTTGTTCTTGAGTCTGTAATTCAGAACCTACTACTTTTTTTCTGTATTGAGATATGTGTTTAATGCAGGAATTATGGCCAAGGGCTTTCAAGAGCTGTGTTATGCAGGAAATCAAATTAGGTGAGGGATAGTCAGAATATCCCCACTGCCTCTATAATAGGCTAGTCTTAAAATACATTTAAAGTTAGATTCTTAAACTGTATAATTCAGCTTAACTTAGTGGAGCTGTGTCATTTTACAGCTATAAGTGTACCTAATTTTTAGGTCTGACTTCCCAGTAATACACAGAAAATAATTTAGTAGGCTCTTGTAACAAGAAATAAAGTTTTCTTCACCAAAAGTTGACTTTTCCTCACACCCTTTTGCTTTCTCCTTCCCCTGAGAAATAAGGCATCCTATTGCAGCAAACAGTGCTTGTGTTCCCCCTGGGTCCTTTGCCGCACCCAACTCTGCACAAAGTAACTGCAAATTATTCTCAGGATGGCAGGAATGGCTGCTCCCGCATCCAGCTAACTAGGAAATGGGTGACAGAACTGGAGGGGGAGGGGGAAGGGAAGCAAACTACTGTGCCTGGGGAGAGTATCCTGCTGTGCCCTGTGTGAGTATGTGGGGGCTATGTTTTCCCAGATACAGGATAGACTAGTGCTATCCCCAGGGGACTCTGACTCACCTCCATCCTGCACCTGTGAAGGAGCTGTAAGAGAAGCTGGGAAACAAAACAGTTTACAGCTGTGGATTCCTCTGAAGACCGTATTTTTTGTTAACAGATTTGCTGGACGTAGGTACCACTCAAAACCAGAGAATTTTGACAGGCTAGATCTCAATGCTGTTGTATAGTTGGCTGTTACTAATGGCAAGGATGAAGAAAAAATAGTCCTTGAAAGAGCTGGACTGACATAGGTCTATTCAGGTTTTTCATCTTACAGGACCAAAAGAAGGGACTTGTAACCCACGGTGAAAGATGGTGTTAAGTTTCTTCAAAAAAGTTCCTCCCGTCATAAATCCTGGGAAGTGGTATCAAGTATAGTGTCACCAAGAACTGTAAGGAAGCTGTAAGAACAGAAATACAAGAAATAGCAAAAAACCTCTACTGAGTCATGACTAAGAACCTGCCATGCAAATTCATAAAGAGTTGTAGAGTGGGTCAGGACCCTGAACCTTAAAAGTGGAAATGTCCTGCAACCCAGATTTTCTAATCTTTCACTGGAGGATATAACTAGTCTCTGACACCTAGAGATCAGTATTAACCTAAATCGTTTTTTGACTGATTATGTGACGTATATGTAAATAAAGTTACAACCTGCCACATCACACTCATGCCAAGGATTGTCTGTTGTTTTCATATACAAGTGGTCAGAACTGAAGCTATATCTGGCTGATGGGGCAGAAGTGCAAAAGCTTCTTTCATTTTTGAGCTCACAATCTTGAAGCCTTCTGCATGTATAAAAGTCAACGCAGTATTCAAAAATCCTCATGGATGTTAAAAATTGACTATTTCTTAGCAAGGGAATCTTTCAACATTTTATTATTTCATGTAGAAAATGGATTTCCCCTGGGTAATACTAAAAGAGCTAAATCTGAATACCTGCCTAGAAGAGGAATAGCTCTCAAGTATGAAAATCTTTCAATATAAGATAAATACGAGTTAAACAAAATTTGACATGATGGGCAGAGCAACCAGGTCCGGTGGGGATTTAAGCATAGAGGAAAATGGAAATAGTTTTCACTGTTGCTTCGAATATGTAATAGTGAGAAAAGCATCTCATTTATTGGGGTTTAAAATGGATACTGCACAAAATAATGAAAGTAAGCATTTAAATTGCTTGGTTCATTGCAGGCATTGTGTCCCTGATCTCCCTGGCTGTCCTGTCCTATGAACGCTACAGCACAATCACCCTGTGCAACAAACGCAGCGCTGACTACCGCAAGGCATTGTTGGCTGTCGGTGGTTCATGGATTTATTCCCTGATCTGGACCGTGCCACCTCTGGTTGGTTGGAGCAGTTACGGGGTAGAAGGTGCGGGTACGAGCTGTTCAGTACGCTGGTCTTCGGAGTCAGCTGAGTCCACATCCTACATCATCTGTCTCTTCATATTCTGCTTGGTCATCCCTGTGATGGTCATGATGTACTGCTACGGTCGCCTCCTTTACGCTGTTAAACAGGTAAGCTGCTGTATGCTATTGGTAGTGCAGACTGTTCTGAGACATACGTTGAATTTCTCTTCTATCGAGTTTGGAGGCACTGATGATAGAGAGGAAAACAACAAAGCAAAACCAAATGGAAAAGACCACAGAAAGCCTGAAGGAAGAAGCAGGAAGTCTTCACCAAGTTTTTTCATACTCCGGAGCTCCAAACAGTTAGAATAACCAGATAACATCCATGCAGGTGCTGACTTTGTGGTTTGAAAGACCAGCATATCTGAGTGAAGGTTGCATTTGTAATGAGGCCAACATACGTGTTTATCTATCTACAAATAAGACATCTGTGCAAACATTTCTTCCTCATTTTCGAACATGACATTTTAATAATTTCTGCTTCTAAATCTGTGGAGACCTAACTCTACAGTAATGCAGTTCTATTGCAATTTGCAGAGTTATCCCAGGGATCAGCTTCTCCTTGTAATTCTAGGTCAGTTTTAAAAGTTTCCTTAAACACTCCTACCACCACTACTACAACTGCTACTACACCAAGACTCCTCTGACTGTTTTAAGAGGTACTGCAGATATTCCAAAACAAATGTTCTGAAAGACCCTGCTAGAGGTGTGGTATGGTGAAGTTGATGAATAATGAGAAAGGAATGAGTGTATAAGTGTTCTCTGAAAAGCAATTCTCTAAAATGTTCATATAAATTAACTAAAGGTGTTAAATAGGGAAAAAAAAAAGGGGGGGCCAGTAAATCCCTGAATAGAGGCTCTTATAGAATTAAATTGGATGTAGTTTACTTTTGATTAGCCATAAGGAATTAAAGTCCTGCCTTTTACATGATTTGTCAAGACTTTCAGAACACTTGAAGCCCAATTGGGAAATCTTTTCCTGGTTGAGTGCTGAGCTGACCAGTAAAATCCCTTTGATGAATCTCACATTATACTTTTAATGCTGTGCAATAGTAATATGGAAAATAGTTCTCTTGATTGTAAACCGTTAAAGAGAAGTTGTAGACCATATCTGGTCCCTGGGCAGCAGTGTCCTTTACCATCACTTTACAGAAAGGAGCAGGATCTTGGAATATGTGCTGCTACTAATATGCAGAAGATACAACTTCCTTAAAATTTTGTCTCTTCTTTCCTTCAGCTCTCAGTACCATTCATGACAACAGGCATCACCCACAACGTTCGAATACTTGTATGGATGAAGCTTCTGTAGCATGTACTTTAGCTTCTAGTTCTAAATGTAGACTTCTCTTATTATATTAACCTTTTTTTTTTTTTTTTAATTCAGTTATATTAAAAGCAGTAGTAGATCTCACTGATTTGCCCGATATGTCTAAAGCAGTTGTGGCAAACATGCTGATGGAACGAAGTATCATAGAAAAGGTACGTGCAATCTATAGCCGTATTGTATTTAGACAAGAAGACTGAAGGCACTGGGTGGAAGACTAGGCTGATTGATTAATTGACCGTCCAGAGGAAAAAAATGGGAGAAGGAAGAGCGTTTTCCACATTCCTCTCTCCTCCATCCTCCATGTGCTTTTGAGAGTGATCAGGAAGCCTCTCGGATGCTGAGATTAGAGAACCCTGAGAAATTCTGTAAATGGTGGAAGTGAAAAAGAATCAAACTCAGTCTTGCATAACTTGTTGGAAGGCAGGTCCTAGGGAACTAGTGCGTGTTCAATTCAAAGGAACTACCATGAGGATTAGATTGTATCTCCTCTCTTAAGTTGTTATGGCTCAGGGTCATAACAGCTGCCAGAGCATTTGTGAAGTTTTGGATAGCTCAACCCTGAATTTTTACGCAAAACATCTAATGTTTTCCTGGTGTTTGTAAAAGATTTAATTGATGAGTTATATTTCAGCAAAAAGACTCTCAATCAGAAAACTCATCAGCCCTTAGCTTTCTGTGATGTATATACCTCCGGTACCATAATGCTGAAACCTTGCATTTTATAAATTTCCTGTGACACACATATCAATTTCCAAAGACTGTATCATGATGCAGTCACTGAATACAGACTTTTTTCCCTCCTTTTTTAGAGGTCTGAGGTCCTCTAACTATTCTGTAATAAAAAGGGTAGATTATTAAATGCTGAAGTATGTCATGTTTCAAACTGAAGGAAGAGATGAACAATATGCAAAAAAACTATAGTTGTTCTTAAATGAAACCAAAAAGAGTAGGTAGGGTAATAAAAAAAGGTGAGAGGTTACTGCATACATTGTAATGCTGTTACTTTATGGCATGGGGAAAAAATTCATCGTCTTGAATATTCTGGCCTCATAGATTAAAGTCATTCTGTGACCCTCTGTGTAATATATTAGAAGAAATGTGGGAGCATTGCAAACATAAGTGCATTATCCCAGCTTCAGCTGCTTGGTAAATTTTCTAAAATATGCATTTCATCTTTCTGCAAGACACATAGAAGTTTTTATTTTAAAGCATTGTAGCATTAATGGTATTGCACCCTGAGATCAAGAGTGCAGAAGCTGTGCCATCATTAATACTATGATGTAAATTAATTGAGGTTGAAGCAGTATCTGAATAGATTTGAGATAGTTAATGCAAGAATTGGCACAACGCCTGCATTTTCTCTTTGCAGGGACCGTAATTATAGGTCTGCTTTTCTCTTTTCCTTCTCTAAATTCAGTCAGGTGCTGTAGCATTCTGTCACTCAAGGCATTAATAGATCCTATGAAGTCATCTGCAATCTGTGTAATGATAAAAGGTACAAGGATTTCAGTAATACAGGTTTTATAAAAGATTGTCTTCTCAAGGAATTACAAGTCAGTACCATCCCTGTATGAATAATGCTAACAGCAAATGCCATTAAACGGTATTACAACATGACTGTACTATTATCTCAGAGCTCTTGCCATTTATCAAGCTCAAAAACCATTAGGAATTGCTCAAGCTATTTTCTTTAAAGTTATAGGGTTTTTTTCCCAGAATGGCTTTATCTGGATGGTTGAGTTTGGTTCTGCAGATGGTCTTTGCTGCTATCCTTGTACAATTCAATTGGAGGAAATACTAGCTCTGAATAGTGAGAGTTTTTCAGAGATGCTAAGCAAAATAATGCTCAGAATGGAGAGCCGAAGAAAAACCTGTGGTTTCAGAAGCTGTTAGGGAACTTGGCAGTGCATCAGATTTTAAGACATAGACAAACACAAATATTTTACTAGACTTTTCTTCCCTGAGTCCATATTTTCGCTTGTGCTTATCTTGTTTCCTTCTTTTATGAAACCTGTTTTCCATTCCTGCAGATGCAGAAATTCAGTTTCTTCTCTAAGTTTTTGTTTAGCGATGATGTCTGATACCTCTAAGTAGAAAGGGGAAACGTTTTCTCACTCACGAAATACTATGCACATATATTTTATTCGTGCACATTCTACAGAACAAGGGAAGGAAACTAAGAATTCTTTATTTCTCCTAGTGCAATTACCTTTTTTTTTTTTTTTTTTTTTCAGTTTTTGTCTTATGATGCTTCTCTATGACTCTATCGTCACATTCCCTCTGGAAAAAAAATGTTCTTTATAAAGTCAGTGTCAGTTGTTTACACTTTGAAATGTGAGCTCCCAAATGTGGAATTACAGAGATTAGCATTGCGATCACTGCAGCACAGGAGGCACAATATGGTTAAAATCCTCCACTGAGGGGCCCAGAGAACTCGTATGAACCAGCCTAATGAAAATTAGTAAAACTTCTAAGAGATCTCCTCAGTCTGCATTATCTCCCATTTGCACACAGAAATCCTGCCCAAGGACAAGAAGAGTCCCAGAATATTGTTTCAAGAAAGATTTTGTGGAGACTCTCATCTTGGCTTATCTCATTGCCAATCCTCTTTCATCAAGAGCTGTGGCTGAACAGAGCTCAGCAGTTCTTTATGGAATGTAGCTAGGAATGGAAAACAATAAAAAGGATTATAAGCAGAGCGTGAAGACTTAAACACATAGTGTAATACACATCTGACCATGCAATTCTTGCTCAGTGCAACAGACCATGTGTTAAAGTGGGCAAAGGGCCAGTGCTCACACTGTCTCATGGGGTTCTAGAGTAGATGGACTTGTGACCTGACCAGATAGTACTACTGTGTTGGGATTTTTTTATTACTTAAGAACAGTGAGGAAAAAATAGAGATGGAAAACGTTTATTACATTCTTTCATGTCATTACCCCAGTTCTACTTTTGCTTTTTGTTTTTTGTCAAAAAAAAATTTTAAAAAAATCAAGAAAAAATATTCAATGAAAATTTTAAGACTAGCTATGAAGGAGAAGTTGGCCTTACCAGTATGCCTTGTCCTCCACTGCATGGTGCACCGACTAATGCTTAATTCCTCATAAACTGATAGTTTAACTAGTGACCAAAATGTGCATTCAGGTAGTAGAATTACCTGACTATTTCCCTTTACAGCACCTTTTGTTGTTTCTTTTGAAAAGTGCCACATGATTTCTGACTTCCATGTGTTGTAGGAGAACCAAATTACCTTTTTTTATCCCATCCCCAGAACCTTTCTGAGTCTTGTCACCTTGTAGGAGACTGGAGACAGTCAGGGTTACGCTGCAGACAGCTGCCTGTTCCTCCCTCTTTTACTTCTCTTTCAGACATCAATTACCAAATTCAGTGGAGGAAAAGTGCTTCGGTCTCTTATTTAAGAAGTAATACCCCAGAGTGAAATTGTGCCTAGATTATAAATCTGAAGAAACTCATTTTGGATTCTGTGTGGTGAGATTTTGACTCTAGTGTATTTTGTAAAACATTAGATCTAAATGACAGTGGTGGTTTTGAAATCTTCTGTGTCCGCAAAGGAAGTCTGAGAGAAAAGGGAAAGAAGAGATGTAGATTTTTATGACTTACGATTCCTTAATCCTGCTTTATGGCTGTACTATTTGGAACACTTAAAAATGTCTGTAAAAGCAGTTATTGCATCATTGTTCATTAACATAGTCAGGAAAGGATTATAAAGTAGAAGGATCACTCCTGCAACTGTTCCCGTTCTCCAGCTCATTTGGAAATGGTTGTTTGTAGGAAGACAACACATTAGGGCACAATGCTCAATGATTTAAGCTGAAAAGAAATTATCTTCAAAGAGTAGGATGGAAAAGCAATAATTGTTCCATCATTCCTTCATATGCTTCGTATGTCTATTTATAGAGAAACTCAATTCTCTGAAACTTTATCTTTGATGGCACTGAAGTTATGACTTTTGTTGAGAAAACTGATAAAGCAATTAGGTACCATTAACTCTATCTTCTAAAAGCCCTAAATAAAAACAGGTTTCTAGTCATAGGCCTTCTTTTAGAAGCAAAGCTCAAAATCTTGCTAGTTATTTAATGAAACAAAGAAGTCCTAAGTAATTCAGGTGAAGAGGATGTAGACCTGGTCTTTTGGTTCCTGTATCTCATCTCTCAAATGTGATTAAATACATTTGGATTTGACTTAATTTCAAATGTGTTTGACCCTAACTGCATCTATGCTGACAGTCAGCTATATTCATTAGACAACCATACCTTGTTATTATATTTTTACTCTATGTTCATAAATTTTATTTCTTCACTTTAGATCTTCACATATACTTTCTCTCCTAGCTTCTGGTGATAAAGAGGAAGAATGATAAATAACTTTGCCTTTCTTTTTTAAGCCTTGCCTTAAAGATATAATAATTACATGTAATTCACAAGCAGAAAGAGATTCAATTTGCATATGAACGGATAGGTGTTTTCTGTTGCATCATCAGCAGGCTATGGGAACTTAATTGAAATATGTCTCATATTAAGCTGAGAGAATTTGAATAAATCTTAGCAAAATGTAACAAAAGGGGTTTGCTGGATTATCAAATGTGGCATATAGCTTATAACCAGCATCATCAAGAAAATCATTAAAATCAATATTTCCAGGTTTTCTATACAGCCTTCAACTGGCACCCAGCAGTCAATATTCAACACCTCCTTACTGGGCAGTTCTTTGACCTTTGCCAAATTCTGTACATGCAAGTCACTGCTCAGCTAAAACACAAAGCTGGTAATAGGCCGTTTTCTGGATTCTGTGATAATGGGAACATTGTGTGATAACACTCAGGACATGAGTTTTTTTTGTTTGATTTGGGATTTTTGGTAGAAGAATGGGCTTTAAATTATGAGAGCAATTGACATTCCTATATAATGGTATGTTTTCTTTGAATTTCTGGATCATTTCTCAAGTAGAAAAGCAAAGCAGCTGACTTTTTGTTGTTTCAAAAATGGATTTCACGGAAATCCATTGGGCTGCATATAGTATGTGTCAGTGATCAGTCCTTTGAAGATCTGTTTATTCTCAAGTTTTCTTGGCTTCTGCCATGATGAAATTTCTTGGAATCCTGTAGGTGAGGTGATATCTGGCACAGCTATTTTGAAAATTGTTCCCAGAAAAAGTCATGGAATACTTGAAAAAAATCATTGCTCTTGCCATTTTGCGAGAAGTTAATGAATTCTGTTGAATATATAATTTGTTTAGAATCAGGTCACAATCTGTAAATGGTCTTACATAAACTTCTTCGCATATCAACTCTTTTTCTGTTTGTTTAAAATTTTTCTGATTGTTTCTGTAACCACTCTTGTCTTCCACAGACCATGAGTCCCATTGCTTCCTTTTTCTCCTTTACCCTGACACCATTTTTGCATATGTAGATCTCCTCCTTCCTTCTTTCAGTGAAGAGTTTTCCATAAAATTTTTCTTTTGGGAGCTTGAAAATATTGTGAATATCCACAGATTTTCAATGCTTTATAAAGATGATATTACTATTCCCACTCTACAGAAGGAAAGCATGTAGTATTGAGAACTGCGAGAATTTAAGGTGTTTTCAGCATCTATGTAGTCTAGTTTTTTTTGTCTATGTTTCCTCTGTAGTGAAGAGAGAAAGAAAGTCACATCCAAGGAGGTTTTTCACGAAGTAGACAACATTTATCAGCTACAGACATGTAAGACGAGTCCCACTAAAAGTAGTAAATTGATGTATTACAATAAAACAAGGAAACACTTTAATGTTGTGAAGAGGATACAGTGTATCAATCATTTCTTTTAAAAAAAATAGAACCTGTTTTCAATGATTTAAAAAAATGATATGATAGTTAAATGATTATGCCGTTATGTCATTGTTATTTAATACCAGGTCATAATATAAAATATAAATGTAACATAACTATCGAAACAAAATCTGTAGGATTTTGAAACTGAATTTTGTCATTCGTTTCATGAGGACTTAAAAAATACTTGTTTCCACTTTCATAAGCAATTTTCAGATGTCAGCATTTCACATTTCAGACACATTTCTATTGTTACATTTCTGTTCAAGTATATTACAATGAAGAAAGCACTGATTATTCCTGTTAACTGATTATAGTTTTTGTTTGTTTTTTTTTTTTCAATGGGAAGCCTGCTGGAGTAAAAACTTGCTTTGATTAGCTCAGAGGAAGATTTACAAGCATGCTTAGTTTTTAAAGAGCTAACTTATTCTTGTACTATTTCACAACTATTAGGGTTTGCCCAGGAGGTGAAAAGATCGTTATGTAGCTATCATGAAGACACTATAAATATAGCATTGATTTTTGGGGTTCACTGCTTTCAAAGATTTTTTTGTGCACTACATTAATACCAATTTTTTTGAAGGAATCTGTACCAAGGGTGCAAAATCCACTGTGT